>NC_064824.1:63169218-63476995 GCF_024166365.1 Elephas maximus indicus | reverse complement strand
GAAGTCAATATGTAAAAGATCACAATAATCAAAAAGAGGGACTAAATACAGGTGGCATAGAACTGCCACATGGAGAGGGATACAAGGCGATATAACACAATACAAGTTAGGTTTTTACTTAGAAAAATAGGGGTAAATATTAAAGTAACCACAAAGAGGTATAACAACTCCATAACTCAAAATAAAAACCAGAAAAACATAACAACTCAGCAAACATAAAGTCAAATACTATGAAAATGAGGAACACACAATTTACAAAGGAAAACGTCTCAGCACAAAAAAGTAAGTGGAAAAATGAAATTGTCAACAACACATATAAAAAGGCATCAAAATGACAGCACTAAACACATACTTATCTATAATTACACTGAATGTAAATGGACTAAACGCACCAATAAAGAGACAGAGCGTCTCAGACTGGATAAAGAAACACGATCCGTCTCTATGCTGCCTACAAGAGACACACCTTAGACTTAGAGACACAAACAAACTAAAACTCAAAGGATGGAAAAAAGTATATCAAGCAAACAATAAGCAAAAAAGACCAGAAGTAGCAATATTAATTTCTGACAAAATAGACTTTAAAGTTAAATCCACCACAAAGGATAAAGAAGGACACTACGTAATGATTAAAGGGACAATGGACCAGGAAGATATAACCATATTAAATATTTATGCACCCAATGACAGGGCTGCAAGATACACAAAACAAACTTTAACAGAACTGAAAAGTGAGATAGATACCTCCACAATTATAGTAGGAGACTTCAACACACCACTTTTGGAGAAGGACAGGACATCCAGTAAGAAGCTCAGTAAAGACACGGAAGACCTAATTGCTACAATCAACCAACTTGACCTTATTGACTTATACAGAACACTCCACCCAACTGCTGCAAAGTGTACTTTTTTTTCTAGCGCACATGGAACATTCTCCAGAATAGCCCACATATTAGGTCACAAAACAAACCTTTGCAGAATCCAAAACATCAAAATATTACAAAGTATCTTCTCAGACCATAAGGCCATAAAAGTGGAAATCAATAAGAGAAAAATTAGGGAAAAGAAACCAAACACTTGGAAACTGAACAATACCCTCCTGAAAAAAGACTGGGTTATGGAAGACATTAAGGAGGGAATAAGGAAATTCATAAAATGCAAAGAGAATGAAAACACTTCCTATCAAAACCTCTGGGACACAGCAAAAGCAGTGCTCAGAGGTCAATTTATTTCGATAAATGCACACATACAAAAAGTAGAAAGAGCCAAAATCAGAGAACTGTCCTGACAACTTGAACAAATAGAAAGTGAGCAACAAAAGAATCCATCAGACACCAGAAAAAACAAATGATAAAAATTAGAGCTGAACTAAATGAATTAGAGAACAGGAAAACAATTGAAAGAATTAACAAAGCCAAAAGCTGGTTCTCTGAAAAAATTTAAAAAATTGATAAACCATTGGCCAGACTGACTAAAGAAATACAGGAAAGGAAACAAATAACCCGAATAAGAAACGAGAAGGGCCACATCACAACAGACTCAACTGAAATTAAAAGAATCATATCAGATTATTACGAAAAATTGTACTCTAACAAATTTGCAAACCTTGAAGAAATGGATGAATTCCTAGAAAAACACTACCTACCTAAACTAACACAATCAGAAGTAGAACAACTAAATAGACCCATAACAAAAAAAGAGATTGAAACGGTAATAAAAACTCCCAACAAAAAAAAGCCCTGGCCCAGACGGCTTTACTGAAGAGTTCTACCAAACTTTCAGAGAAGAGTTAACACCACTACTACTAAAAGTATTTCAAAGCATAGAAAATGACGGAATACTACCTAACTCATTCTATGAAGCCACCATATCCCTGATACCAAAACCAGGTTTAAAAAAAAAAAAAAAAAGACACCACAAAAAAAGAAAATTACAGACCTATATCCCTCATGAACATAGATGTCAAAATCCTCAACAAAATTCTAGCCAATAGAATTCAACAGCATATCAAAAAAATAATCCATCACAACCAAGTGGGATTTATACCAGGTATGCAAGGCTGGTTTAATATTAGAAAAACTATTAATGTAATCCACCATATAAATAAAACAAAAGATAAAAATCACATGATCTTATCAATTGATGTAGAAAAGGCATTTGACAAAGTCCAACACCCATTTATGATAAAAACTCTCACCAAAATAGGAATTGAAGGAAAATTCCTCAACATAATAAAGGGCATCTATGCAAAGCCAACAGCCAATATCACTCTAAATGGAGAGAGCCTGAAAGCATTTCCCTTGAGAACCGGAACCAGACAAGGATGCCCTTTATCACCGCTCTTATTCAACATTGTGCTAGAGGTCCTAGCCAGAGCAATTAGGCTAGACAAAGAAATAAAGGGCATCCGAATTGGCAAGGAGGAAGTAAAATTACCTCTATTTGCAGATGACATGATCTCATACGCAGAAAACCCTAAGGAATCCTCCAGAAAACTACTGAAACTAATAGAAGAATTTGGCAGAGTCTCAGGTTATAAGATAAACATACAAAAATCACTTGGATTCCTCTACATCAACAAAAAGAACATCAAAGAGGAACTCACCAAATCAATACCATTCACAGTAGCCCCCAAGAAGATAAAATACTTAGGAATAAATCTTACCAAAGATGTAAAAGACCTATACAAAGAAAACTACAAAGTACTACTGCAAGAAACTAAAAAGGACCTACTTAAGTGGAAAAACATACCTTGCTCATGGATAGGAAGACTTAATATAGTAAAAATGTCTATTCTACCAAAAGCCATCTATAGACTACAATGCGCTTCCGATCCAAATTCCAATGACATTTTTTAATGCAATGGAGAAACAAATCACCAACTTCATATGGAAGGGAAAGAAACCTCGGATAAGTAAAGCATTACTGAAAAAGAAGAAGAAAGTGAGAGGCCTCACTCTACCTGACTTCAGAACCTATTATACAGCCACAGTAGTCAAAACAGCCTGGTATTGGTACAACAACAGATACATACACCAATGGAACAGAATGGAGAACCCAGATATAAATCCATCCACATACGAGCAGCTGATATTTGACAAAGGCCCAGTGTCAGTTAATTGGGGAAATGATAGTCTTTTTAACAAATGGTGCTGGCATGACTGGATATCCATTTGCAAAAAAATGAAACAGGACCCATACCTCACACCATGCAGAAAAACTAACTCCAAGTGGATCAAAGACCTAAACATAAAGACTAAAACGATAAAGATCATGGAAGAAATAGAGACGTTAGGAGCCCTAATTCAAGGCATAAACAGAATACAAAACATTACCAAAAATGATGAAGAGAAACGAGATAACTGGGAGCTCCTAAAAATCAAACCCCTATGCTCATCTAAAGACTTCACCAAAAGAGTAAAAAGACCACCTACAGATTGGGAAAGAATTTTCAGTTATGACATCTCCGACCAGCGCCTGATCTCTAAAATCTATATGATTCTGTCAAAACTCAACCACAAAAAGACAAACAACCCAATCAAGAAGTGGGCAAAGGATATGAACACACACTTCACTAAAGAAGATATTCAGGCAGCTAACAGATACATGAGAAAATGCTCTCGATCATTAGTCATTAGAGAAATGCAAATTAAAACTACGATGAGATTCCATCTCACTCCAACGAGGCTGGCATTAATCCAAAAAACACAAAATAATAAATGTTGGAGAGGCTGCAGAGAGATTGGAACTCTTATACACTGCTGGTGGGAATGTCAAATGGTACAACCACTTTGGAAATCTATCTGGCGTTTTCTTAAAAAGTTAGAAATAGAACTACCATACAACCCAGAAATCCCACTCCTCGGAATATACCCTAGAGAAATAAGAGCCTTCACACGAACAGATACATGCACACCCATGTTTATTGCAGCTCTGTTTACAATAGCAAAAAGCTGGAAGCAACCAAGGTGTCCATCAACGGATGAATGGGTAAATAAATTGTGGTATATTCACACAATGGAATACTACGCATCGATAAAGAACAGTGACGAATCTGTGAAACATTTCATAACATGGAGAAACCTGGAAGGCATTATGCTGAGTGAAATTAGTCAGAGGCAAAAGGACAAATAGTGTATAAGACCACTATTATAAGATCTTGAGAGGCAGTATAAACTAAGAAGAACACATACTTTTGTGGTTACGAAGGGGGAGGGAAGGAGGGTGGGAGAGGGTTGTTTACTGATTAGTTAGTAGATAAGAACTACTTTAGATGAAGGGAAGGACAATACTCACTACACAAAAGATCAGGTCAAATGGACTGGACCAAAAGCAAAGAAGTTTTTCCGGGATAAACCAAATGCTTCAAAGGCCAGCGGAGCAAGGGCGGGGGTTTGGGGACTATGGCTTAAGGGGACTTCTAAGTCAATTGGCAAAATAATTCTATTATGAAAACATTCTGCATCCCAGTTTGAAATGCGGCGTCTGGGGTCTTAAATGCTAACAAGTGGCCATCTAAGATGCATCAATTGGTCTTAACCTACCTGGATCAAAGGAGAGTGAAGGACACCAAGGGCACACAACAGCTATGAGCCCAAGAGACAGAAAGGGCCACATGAACCAGAGACTTACATCATCCTGAGACCAGAAGAACTAGATGGTGCCCGGCCACAACCGATGACTGCCCTGACAGGGAGCACAGCAGAGAACCCCTGAGGGAGCAGGAGATCAGTGGGATACAGACCCCAAATTCTCATAAAAAGACCAGACTTAATGGTCTGACTGAGACTAGAGGAATCCCGGCGGTCATGGTCCCCAAACCTTCTGTTGGCCCAGGACAGGAACCATTCCCGAAGACAACTCATCAGACGTGGAATGGACTGGACAATGGGTTGAAGAGAGATGCTGATGAAGAGTGAGCTACTTGTATCAGGTGGACACTTGAGACTGTGTTGGCATTCCTGTCTGGAGGGGAGATAGGAGGATAGAGAGGGTTAGAACCTGGCAAAATTGTCACGAAAGGAGAGACTGGAAGGGCTGACTCATTAGGCGGAGAGTAAGTGGGAGTATGGAGTAAGGTGTATATAAGCTTGTATGTGACAGACTGACTTGATTTGTAAACATTCACTTAAAGCTCAATAAAAATTATTTAAAAAATAAAAAAGGATTAGTGAACTAGAGATAAGCCTAGATATAAACATTTCTGCACCTAGGCATGGAAAGAAAAATGGCTGAAGATAAAGAGTATGTAAAACGAGACTTGGTGAAAGGGCATAAAATATGAGCTACTGTAGAGAACGGAGCAGAAGCAATATTTAAAAAGAGAAATGTCCAAAACTGGCAATAGCTACAGAACAAGAAGTACTATGAACAAGTAAATTAAATCCAAGGAAAACCACCACTAGGCACATCATAGTAAAACTGTTGAAAGTCAAAGAAAAGAGGAAAATTTCTAAAACTGTCAGGAGGAAAATCATATTTTTAAAAGAATGCGCAGCAGTAAGAATGAAGCTGACTTCTCAAGAGAAATAGTTGTAGAGGAAAACTGTGGAAGATTTTGCAATTGGCAAACAATATTACTGAATACATTTTCAGTGAAATGCCAGTGCCCCCTGGGATTATTTGATTCTATAGACGTGTGCACCTGCATTTGTCTCTGACTGGGATATTTTACAGCTCTGTAGACACAGAAATTAATTTACAGAAAGTGGATAGGAATGCATATTACTGCTGTCAGGTAGAGATCATGAATCTCTGTAAACCAAATCCTCTTTGAACTAGCTGTTCAGGTTATTATAGACTTTCTCATTAATGAGTTAAATAAAATCGTTGACGTGTTCATTTTATATTTGTATGTGAGTCATGATTGTAGGAGGTTTTTTTTTTTTATTCTTATTTTACATAAGGAAGCCAGAAGACAATGGAATGACCTTCAAAATGCCAAAATAGAAATAATAATAATAATAATCTTAAAATTCTATGTCCAAGGAAAATGTCCTTCAAAATTAAGAAAACAGAGGCCGTTTAGGGAACACTTGAAAGATTCAAGAACAAACCTCCAGTGAAGAGAATACTAAAGGGAGTTTTGTTTCATTTTGCTTTCAGGCAAAATAAAAATGACCCACAGGTAAGAAAGGAAAGCAGGACGAAATAAAAAAAGTAAATATTTTGGTAATTCTAAGTGAATACTGACTTACAGAAGTAGCAATAGTAATGACTTCTAGAGTTTAAAATATATGTAAAATGAAAATACACAACAATAATAGCTGAATGATGGGTAAAAGTGTTCTCATGCCTGGAATGTGGTAAAATTAATAATGTCCTTTAGAACTTAATAATTCAAGGAAGCATGTGGCAAGTGCTGGGATAACTACAAATAATGTAGTAACAAGATTTCCAAACTTGAGTAAACCAATATAATGAATCCAAAATAAGTCATACGTTTAAATTCAAATGGTGTCTGTGTGTGCGAGTGTGGGTATGTGTGTATGTCAAATATCTACAGACAAAGATTGTCAGATTAAATAAAGCAAAAATCAACTATATTGAATACTGAATATGAGGGAGCAGAAAGGTCAAAAATAAAACAATGAAAAAAGATACACCTCGCAAACACCATCCAAGTGAAAGCCATTGTAGGTATGATCATATCAGACAAATTGAACTTAAGGCAATCATTACTAGAAATTCAGACTATTTCGTCATAATAAAAGGGCCAATGTACTAGGAAAACATAATAATTATTAATTTTGGGCACCTATTTTTTTCTTATTAATATCAAATTACCAAATTAAAAAAAAATAGCAAAATTAATAGAGCTAAAAGAAGAGATAGACAAATTCACAATCACATTAGGAGCTATCAACATACGCCTCTTGGTTAATGTCTTAGTTTCCTAGTGCTGCTGTAATAGAAATACTATAAGTCGGTGGTTTAAAGAACAGAAACTTATTTTCTCACAGCTAAAAGTCCAAATCAAAGTTTCCACCATGTTGATTACTTCCTTGTAGGTAGTTCTGGGTATTCCTTGGCATAGAGATGATAATATTCACATGGTTTCTGTCTTACCCTGTGTGTGTCTGTGTCAATTTTGCTCTTTTCATAACTCAGAAGTGATTAGATTTGGAATCCACCCTACTCAAATATGATCTAATTAACATAACAAAAAACCGTCTATTTCCAAACATGATTACATCCACAGGTGTAGGGGTTAGGATTCCAACACGCATATGGGAGAGAGGCACAATTCGATCCATAACACTAACGGATAGAAAACACAGCCAAAAACGTCAGTAAAGCTATGAGATATTTGGATGTCATGATTAAGAAACTTGGCCTAATTAACATATGTAGAACGTTGCACCTAAAATTTGAATAATGCACCTTCTTATCAGCATACATGAAATATAAACCAGGCTTGATGGTAGAGGAGCCATAACACAATTTCCTCAAAAATGTTAAATGATTAAAATTATGCAAGTATGTTCTCCAAATACAGGGAAATTAAATTAGAAATCAAAATAAATACATCTAGATAATCTTTCAAGTATTCCGAAACTGAATAGTACTCTTCTAAAAATGGAAACCCTGGTGGTATAGTGGTTAAGAGCTAAGGCTGCTAACCAAAAGGTCTGCAGTTCAAATCCACCAGGTGCTCCTTGGAAACACTATCGGGCAGTTCTAGTCTGTCCTATAGGGTTGCTATGAGTCAGAATCGACTCAACAGCAATGGGTTTGGGTTTTTTTTTGGTTTTCTTCTAAAAATATAATAATAATAATAAAAACCCAGTGTCGTCAAGTCAATGCCGACTCATAGCGACCCTACAGGACAGGGTAGAACTGCCCCATAGATATTCCAAGGACAAGAATAAACCATAAGAGAAATTAGAAAATATTTTACAGTGAATGATAATGAATATGAAATGTATCAATATTTGTGGGATGCCAAACTAAGAGAAAAAATTATAGCCTTTACTGCATTTTTAAGAAAATGAATAAAAGCTAAAAATCAATTATTTAAATAGCCATTTCAAGAATTTAGAAAAAAATAGTAAAGAAAAACCAAAGAAAGTCTATGTCTAAGGAAGATGGCTTGGTTATCTAGTGCTCCTGTAACAGAAATACCAAGTGGTCAGCTTTGCCCCATTGTACCTGTTGCTATCGAGTCATTTCTGACTCATAGCAACCCTATGGGACAGAGTAGAGCTGCCCCATAGGGTCTCCAAGGAGTGGCTGGTGGATTTGAACTGCCGACCTTTTTGTCAGCAGCCCAGCTCTTAAGCACTGTGTCCCCACGGTTCTGTGGATGGCTTTAACGACCAGGACTTTATTCTCTCATGGTCTAGGAGGCTAGAATCTGAATTCAGGGTGCCGGCTTCCAGGGAAGGCCATCTCTCTCTATCGGTTCTGGGGGAAAGTCTTTGTTATCAATCTTCCCCTGGCCTAAGCGCTTCTCAGCACAGGAGCCCCAGGTCCAGAGGACATGCTCCCCTCCTAGCACTTCTTTTTTGGAGGTATGAGGTCCCATCTCTCTGCTTGCTTCTCTCGACTTTTATCTCTTGTAAGATAAAAGGTGATGCAGACCACACCCTAGGGAAATTTGCCTTAGATCAGACCAGGGCTGTGACCTGAGTAAGGGTGTTGCACCTTACCCTTATCCTCTTTAATATAACCTAATCTTTTTTGTTTAATCTTGCCTCATTAGCCACAGACAAGAGATTAGGATTTATAACACACAGGGATATCATATCAGATCACAAAATGGTAGACAAGGGTATAATACTAGGAGTCATGGCCTTGCCAAATTAATACACATTTTGGGGAGACAGCATTTAATCCGTAACAGAAAAACAAACAAAAAAAAAGAATTAATAATAAAATGGAAAATAACATACAGTAGAGATTTTTAAAAAAACAAAAGTTAGTAATTTGAAAGACTAAGCATGTAAAAGGAGAGGACACAAAACACCACTATCTGGAATCAGAAAGGGGGCAATACTAAGGATTCTGCAGAGTTTAAAAAAAAAAAAATAAGGTTATTATAAAAACTTTATGCCAATAAAAAAGAAAAAGAGGAAACCTTTCCCAACTGTTTTAAAAGGTTAGTATAACCTTGATGTCAAAACATAACAAGCACATTACGAGAAAGAAAATTACAAGTGGAACTTTTTCACAAATATAGATGTAAGAATATGAAACAAAATATTAGCAAAACAAGTACAGCAATAAATAAAATGGATAATGTAAATGACCAGATTGGATTCAAGTTCAATAACACAATTAGGATCAACATTCTAAAATCGGTCAGTGCTATTTATGACAATATCAGAATAAATAAGAAAAATAACATGATTATCTAAATAAGCAGAAAAAAAATTTTTTTTTATAAATTCAGCACACATGCATGATTTTAAAACAACTCTTAGAAAATTAGAACACAAAGGAACCCTCTTTAATTTGATTATGGGTATCTATAAAATAACTTGCAGAAAGTCTATAGCAAATTGGATATATTTCAAGAACAGAGGAAATAGAACACAAAATGAAGAAATCCTCAGAAGATACAAATTTGAGTGAAGAATTAATTACCATGTGAATTGCAATTCAGATAGAACTAAAATAGTAGACAAAAACACATATAAGAAATGGACAATAGGGACACAATAGAAGGTCCCAGATAGAAAAGGAGAAAAATGTAGAGCAAAACTCAAATTCCTAGAAAAGGTAAGACATATTGGACCAATAGAGACTAGATAAACACCTGAGACTATTGCCCTAACATACCCTTTGAACCTGGAACTGAAGCCACTCCTCATGGTCACCTTTCATCCAATTAATAGGTTGGCTGACAAAATAAACAGTATCACTCGTGAGTACTGTGCTCCCTTAAATAATCAACTATATGAGACCAAATGGTCAATATTTACCCTAAAATAAAGATGAGAAGATGAGATGGGGCAGGGAAGCTAGATTAATGGGAACAAAGCAAACAAAATGGAAATAATGAGAATATTGACACATTACAAAAAATGCAACCAATGTCTTAAAACAACTTGTATAAATATTGTTAAATGGGAACCTAATTTGCTCTGTAAACTTTCACATAAAGAAAGGAAGGGAGGGAGAAAGATAAAGAGGGAGAAAGAAAAAAAGGATAGAAAATAGGTAACTTCTAAATCAGTAGAGTTGGGGAAAAGAAAAAAAGGTGTAATAATACAAGAGAGGGCAGGAAGGGTGGGGAAAATGAAATGAAAATTAGAAAATAAGATGGTAGAAATAAAATCAAATATTTCTGTAGTTACAATATATGTTACTAAGTTAAAATAGGTTATTAACAGAAAATGTCAAATTGGATATTTTTATATCTAAGTATATGCTTTTAAATATATATACACTAAAACATAGAACACAGATGTTTAAATAAAAAGACTGGAAAATAAGACATCTATAAAATACTAATGGACAATGTAGCCACATTACTATCAGCTTAAACAAGTACAGTCATACCTGACTTCACTGCTCAAGAATAATCAATTACTCCTCACAGCCAACAAAATAATTTGCAAACTCCTTAGCACAACTTTCAAGGTTCTTCACCTCTTTCTTTGGACAGTTATATTCATCTTTGATCTCTCAGGTCCTGTCATAAAACTGATACATGGCTGACACACAAATATTTAATTTAGATGAAAAGAAAAAAATTACTATCTATGGATCTGAAATATTGGAATATTTACTTGTATAAAGTCTTCTGAACCTTTTTATAAGTATTTTTCTTTAAAAACTGAGAGAATTATATTTACAGTCCAGATATAACAGATTGATAACTATGTAAAATTTCTTTCCTTCACACCTCTTCCTTCCCTCCCCCCGCAATGGCTGTAGGTATCAACAAAAAACTTTCTAAAAATAATTTATGAAGCATTTCCTCCTATTTCTTATACTCTTCTTCCCCCCTTACTTTTCCCTGTGTTCTTCCCTCTCATCCTCCCTCCTTTACCTTTTCTTCCTTTCCACTCCCGTTTTCTCTCTTCTCTGTAAATTGTTCCTTCCATATTATACAGAACTTAGGAAAACAAGTAATCATGAGAGGTGCACCAAGAATGACATTAACAATGGGAGTTTCTCCTGTCTAAATTCGTGACTTGATAGTAAGAAATCAAATCAAATTGTATGGCTGACTAATATGATCTCCCCCATTGGTCCAAATTAATGGCTCTCTTCATCAAAGCATGTAGGATTTACCTGGGGAGATATTACCTGAAATAATACTATTTTGTAAGCCATTCCCATATTCATCTCACCCAGTATGTCCCGGGAATGGTTAGGGTGCCATAATGTACGTGTGTGCATGTGCATGGGAGGAGTACGTAATTTGAAAAAGCTCCCTATTCTGATACCACCGGCTACAGTTTAGAAGGAAGCCTTGATAAAAATGGATCTGTGTCAATTCCTCAGGCTACAAGATAAAGTACCCCCAAACCAATGATTAGGAGCCTTGTTCTTATAACTGATGGGCTATATAATAAAGGTTTGAAGGGGACAAGTATATTTCCTGTAGAATATTCTTTTCTATTGGGTAAGGGGACCTTAACTCATTGGTTCTCAACCTCAATGGGAATCAGCATCAATGGAGAGCCTTAAACACAATTAGATGCTTAGATACTATCCCAAGAGATATGAATTCAGTTGGTCTAGTTTTTTTAGTCTTGGTCCACACATTGGCTTGTCTTTTTTTTTTTTCTTTGTGGCTTTTCAGGTAATTCTAATATTCAATGAGAGTTGAAAAGCTTTTCCTTAATTGCTCATAATTAAATGCGATGACCAAATTTGTGTCATGTTGTAATTTAGGTTTATATATTATGAGGAGTTGAGATCTAAACTTACTCAGAATTTTTGCCAAGGAACTTGTAGGAATGAATACAGAGATGCTTTGTGGATTTTAAAGACTGACAACAAATTATTGGAGTCCCTGAGTGGTGACTACTAGACAAAAAGTTTGTGGTTAGAACTAACCAGAGGCACCTCAAAAGATAGTCTGGTGATCTGCTTCCAAAAGCTCACAGCCTTGAAAACTCTATGGAGTTCTACTCTGCACACATGGGGCTGCCAGGAGTCGGAATCAACTCAATGACAACTAACAACAAGTGCACGGAGCCTCTGTCTGTAGTCTGTAACAAGCAAAACGTTTGGTGAACAGAAAAGAAAGGAGAAAAGTCTGAATGAAAAATACTCTGAGAGCCCAAGGAATGGATGGAAGAATACATGGAAAAGCAGATCAAGAACACATAGGGAAAGGGCTGAAAAGGAACAGAGTGAGGGGGGAAAAAGGCAGACAGGAAGGAGAAAAGATGCACAGCTTAAAATGTTCGTCAATTTTTTATTAATTTATGTTAACTTTCCACTATGCTACCTAATGCCATATCTAGGTTTTTGGCCAATATAAGACTAGATACCCAATACACTCTTCTGAATTAATTTCCATTCCATGAAAAAACTTAAAGATTAACTTTAATCTTCAACATGTATTCTTTACATTTATTATTTCTGATAATTTTTACATGATAGAAATTTACCTTCAGAAGGCATTTCAAAGATAGAAACAAAGACAGAACAATTAAATACAAAACAAAAGCAAAACCTTTATTTTTTTGGCTTGATTGTAATGTGGTTTACCGTTCTATGGTAATAGCATTTTCCTGCATGCATTTCACCAACACACTACAAGTCAATAGCTGTAGTATAAAGAATCTACATTTAATGTTGCTTGTGAAAAAAACACAAAATGTTTTGCTGTAACTAGTAATATAATTTCGCTACCTGGTTTTGTGAGGGGGGAAAAAAAGGCATGAATCCCATGTTGTATCGGGTACAGTTCTAGTGCCCTACAAGTCAGTAAGAAAAAGAGCTATCTGTGTAAACAAATGCTGGAAAAGACTGATGATTTACTGATTAAAAAAGACTGGGTGGAAACATCGAATTCAAGCAACACCAAGAATATCAACTAATCTTTCCTCTTTCGATAAGGTATTATTATTTGAAAGCAAATAAACATTGGACTCGGTCTGAGATTCATTTCACATTGAAATGTGTGCGAGTTTACAGTACTAATAAAAAAGCAGAAGCTACTCTGTATCTTTGTCTTTGCTTCGTATTCTGTGAAGTGCTTTAATTTAAAAGTGCTAGGAACAGAAACTAACAATAGTGACTGTGACATTAACCTGAAGATACTTTTAATTTCTCATTTTATGTACAAAAGGCTGAAAAATAAAATAAAATGAACTTTTTACAGTATTTATATTTTCTTAGAAAACTCTAACCATATATTTTCAACAGATTTAAGCAGCTTGCAACATGTTTGTACAGTCGGGCTCTTCACCATAAAGTGTTCAATTAAAATTGGAAGAATAAAAAGCAAGAAGCTCTTCATTGATTGCTGCAACCTATTGCTTAATGACATGAAGAATGAGGTCTTAGTTGAACAATTTGTTTCACTTTACCACTGGTATATGGCTTCCCATATTAGACTTGTGAACAGTGGAAGGAATACAGCAGCATAGGCAAGATAAACATGCAGCAGTGATAGCTTCAAACTATAATGGAACCAATTACGTCGTATTACCTGTTGAAAGCTTGCAAACTATACTTACTGTGGTACATATTTGATGCAATAAATACTGTGCTTAAGTCATCATTTTTGCTTGCTCAAACATGCACCACTGGGTAAAATTACTATTTACAAAGCAGACTATTTTTTTTTTTTAATTGACATATACTTTGTCACCCTTACCAAGAGCAGAAGATGGCTAAACAATACTGCAGGAAAAAACAGAATCAACTTTATAGAAAGTGGTGGTGGGGATGACTTGTGGTCAATTCAGGTTCTTAGAAAGGACTGTTAGGATATTTTTATTTTATGTCAAAGGACACTTATCAAAAGTGTTATATTCATGCTGCCGGGACTCAGAACGACTATGTAACGGTATGTGGGTATCTGTGTTTGTGCATGTGTGTGTATACATGTATACGTATACACACACATATTCATATATACATATATGTGTACATATAATGGATTATGTAAAAATAAAACAACTCTTTAATGTTGTGAACTCTATGGAACATGTACAGGCACATTAAAATTTTTCTGGATGAGACACCTTAAAAATATGAATAGCTATTTAAGCACCTCAAAAATCTAAAAACATCCTGAAACAAGAAGTAAATTCTTTCCTTTTGTGATGTGATTTTTTTATGTGTGAATAAGAAGTGCAGTACGCCTTCATTTAAAATACATCCAGTTATACAACAGAGAAATGTAGAATTCCCTCCCTTTAATCCCTCACCCCAAACATAAACCCATTTACAAAAATAGTCACATATAATAGTAAACAACCTGTGAAATAAAAAATAAAAGGTGATAAATTCACAGCACGCATTTTGTAGAAATATGGCAGATGTGGCAGTTAAATCATAAACTGTGGTTACAATTACTATTATGAAGTGTCACACGTTGAATTTACATAAAAATTTAACTTCCCTCCCCCATTCAAATTGGTTCCTATAGTCTGAGTAGCCATTATGTCTCTGCTCTTCAGCAGTGTCAGCTGGTTGTGAAAACAGAAACCTCCTGTCGACGCTATTTCTCTGGTTTGTTGAGTCCCAGTTTGCTGACCAGAGGCCCCTGTCTTGTTATAGGCACTGACCTTAAGTATGCATTTGTAAAAACTGTCAGTTTGGCATAGACTTCCTGTGGGAGTCCTGTTGACACAAATACATCACCATCACAGGCTGTAAACAATTGATCGCAAAATGAAATATTTCTTGTTTCTTTTTACTTTTTACTTTCCCTGATATCTTTCCCTTTGTCTTCCTTTTCAGATTTGTCTTTTTCAAATTTTTCTTTCTCTGGCTTTGTCACACTATCATACGAAGGTGGGGAAGTGGTGGAAGGTGTCACATCGGTTTTCTCTGGAGTTGAATTCTCATGTAGTTTATCAATAAGGGTATCTTCTTTGATAGGTGTTCCATCACCTTCTTTGCCTTTGTCTTTCTTACATATACATGAAACCTTTTTAACTTTCTGCTTCAAGAGGTAGCGTCTATAAGCCCTCTGGATAACGATAGCAGACACCTCCTCTTGTTTGCGTTTCAAAGTGGTCGTAATGGGCTCATAAGAGACTTTGGAGGGATTCGATGCCATGAATCGCTCTTCCATCTGTATTCGAAGGGCATCCATCTCTCCACTCTCACCCAAAACGCGCTTTGTAAAAGCAAACAAAATGTCCAGGCAGTGGATTCGGTCACCACTGACCATGGGCAGATCCATGGCAATGAGCTGAACTTTGTTTGGTTTTGCTATGAGAAGAGGAGGATCCAGGGCAGCCGCAAAATCAGAGAGCTTGGAGAACTCGATAAACTGGGTGGCATCAGGATCAAACTTCTCCCAAACCTCGTAGAACATCTCAAAGTCATCCTCACTCAGGGGCTCTGCACTTTCTTCAGTAGCAACACTGAAGTTCTCCAGGATGACAGCGATGTACATGTTCACCACAACCAGGAATGATATGATGATGTAGCTGACAAAGAAGAAAATCCCCACAGATGGGTTACCACAGTCTCCCTTAACTGAACTTCCAGGGTGGTCTTTTTCAGGGTCACAGTCAGGTGGTCCACTATTAAGAATGGGTGCCAACAATCCATCCCAGCCAGCAGAGGTGGTAATCTGGAACAGGCAGATCATGCTGTTGCCAAACGTTTCAAAGTTGAACATGTCATCAATTCCAACTTCTCTCTTAACATAAGCAAAGTTGGACATTCCAAAGATGGCGTAGATGAACATGACCAGGAAGAGCAAGAGGCCGATGTTAAACAGCGCAGGGAGGGACATCATCAAAGCAAAGAGCAACGTGCGGATCCCCTTTGCTCCTTTGATCAGACGCAGGATTCGACCAATCCTGGCAAGACGGATCACTCGGAACAGGGTAGGGGACACAAAATATTTTTCTATAAGCTCAGCCAGAAACATACCTGTGGAAAACCAATAAACAACACCAAAAATAGTGTTAAACAGCAAGTGAGAAATTTTACATTACATTTTTAAGATAAGTACTAATTAATTTTACAAAATGTGGACATGAGAATTACATGTATGTGCTTGTGTTTGCTCAAATATTTGTTCAGCAAGATTAAAGTGCTATATTTGGTGTAATAACATTAACTTTACAGTAACTGAAGGTATTAATGATCTTTTCTAGTTCAAGAAAAAGAATATCTATCAAAAGAAATACTTAACTGCTGAAGACCTAAAGATGTCCACACTGGAGGAATTTTTTCATTCACAAATATATAGCAGCCAAGCAAAAAATGGACTTATATTTCCAAAATTCTAGTCCTAGTAATTGCATAAGAACTAATGGATAAGGCGTGTGATATTGGATCAAGAATATGAGGGTTCTTACTGTTCTGGGTTTTTTTGTAATCCTATTTTTTTGTGGGGGGTTGCAAAATGAGGTAGGGGGAAGAATACAGGCTTCAGAGACAGACATACTTGGGAATAAATCCTGGCTCTTGATTTTATGCATCACTAAATGGTATAAATGCCTTCTTCCTCGGTTTTTGCTGTTGTTGTTAAATTCAGTATTTACTGAGTCTTTTCTTTGTACCTAAAAACCCTGGTGGTATAGTGGTTAAGAGCTATGGCTGCTAATCCAAAGATCGGCAGTTCAAATCCACCAGGTGCTCCTTGGAAAGTCTATGGGGCAGTTTTACCCTGTCCTATAGGGTCGCTATGAGTCAGAATCGACTCGACAGCAACAGGTTTTTCATTGTACCGGGCACAATGCTAAGTGTATTTACTTGCATGATCTCTTTTAATTCTCACAATACTTTGCAGAAATATTACTTGGAAAACTAGGGATTGAAGAGGTGAGATAACTTGCCCTAGGTCATAGAGTTAGTAAGTCTG
Organism: Elephas maximus indicus; assembly: GCF_024166365.1. Lineage (NCBI taxonomy): Eukaryota > Metazoa > Chordata > Mammalia > Proboscidea > Elephantidae > Elephas > Elephas maximus. Next base: position 63,460,029 of record NC_064824.1, on the reverse strand, counting down.
TATGACTCCTGAGTGTCATCTCATAACACTATCTCATAGCACTTTTGAGAGTATCAAATGGCACAGCACATTATTAAAACACATTGTTCTACCACAGAAATTAACTTTAAGGTATAAATAGTGGTATACTATCTTTCTCTCTTTGTATATGTTCTCTTTGCTCAAATAGGTAGAATCCTGTCTTAAATCTCCTTATCTTTGCTTCTAAAAAAAAATCTTTGCTTCTAACACCTAGTAAAATGTCCTATACATAAACACTTAATAAATGTGTTGATGATAATGAACATTTTTGGATAAAATGTCTATTTCTGAAAAAAAAAAAAACTATAAACCTTAGAACACTATCTAAACCCAAAGAAAACATAATGCTTATATGTATATGATATAATCATATGTATAAACACACATACGTATTAGAAGTAATCAAATAATCCATAAATATGATCTCTTTGATAATTGGAATTATGAGACAAGATGATAAATGAAAACTGAAAATCATATTTTTTTATACATCATTTCAGGCACAGCATGCAATAAAAGAAATGACAAGGTGAAAAATGAACTACCAGACTTTTTAAAAAAAAGTTTAGGATGAATGATAGAGAAAAATGGAAAACATCTTCAAAGTTTAAAACACAGATTGTCACCACTGACTTTCTTATTTGAGTAAAAGCACCTGTTCTTACCTACAATGGAGAGAATGACTACCACAAAATCAAAAATATTCCATCCAATGGTGAAATAGTAATAACGAAGAGAGATCAGCTTCAGCACACATTCTCCAGTGAATAGAACAATAAACACCAAATTGATCCAGTATAGAATGTTTGTCATTTCTTGACTCTGGTCATCAGTTTCCACCATCATGGTGACCATGTTGAGGCAGATGAGGATCATGATGCTGATATCAAAGACTTGCTTGGTTACAAAATCAAAGACCATTCCTTGGAATTTGTTCTGTAACCAAGAATATGTAAAAGTTCTTTTAGAAACTTAAAAAAATTCTAATTTCTCTGATTTTAATATTAAATATTTATACTAAATATTTAATATTAAAATGTAAAAATTGAAAAAACACACCATATTTGCTTATTCATGGAATAAATTTTGTCTACTGGAGTACCCAACTCTTCTACAAATGTCTTCATTTTATCCATACTATTCATGATACCATGTTTTGTAAAGATAAAAAAATCTATTATTTTATCAGTACCCAGAACATAGTTATGTGTATAACAGTCAATAAATATTTGCCACTTATAAGTATTTACTGTCCATGTGTTGCAGGGGATTAATCAAAACTTACTTTAAAGAACTAATACACAAATAATCCTCCAAATGTTTTCTGTCATTTTTCTCCCCTGGTTTCTGTCTTTATATTTTCTCCCCAAAACAACAGCATCTTAAATTCCACCTTAAAATGCAGCTAAGAAAGTTTTAAAAATTATAGTTCAAGGAAAAAGACATTAGTAGAAAAACTAGTGAAAGTCAATTAAGTTCTGTACTTTATTTAATGGGACTGTACCAAGGTTAATTTCTTAGTTTGATAAGTGATCTGTGGTTATATAAGATGTTAATATAGGGAAACCTAGGTGAAGATTATATGGGAACTCTCTGCAAGAGCTTATTGGTTGTTTAAGTGATAGATAACATAGCTTTTACTAGTGATGAAAGCATGTCATTCTTACAGCAGGTCGAGGAATGGGTTTTTGTGGTTTCTTTGAACCGAGTTTTTTCATTGCATTGTAGTATTTCTTCTGTTCTTCTGTCATAAAAATGTCTTGACCTCCAAAGTAAAGAGATGAAAGCAAAACTTGTTAAAACCATGTTATTTGCTAGCTATGATATTCACCTTAGTAGTGGTTAAGCACTCAGGTACTAATCGAAATGGTCAGTGGTTTGAACCTACCAGCCATCCCATGGGAGAAAATAGCTGGCAATCTCTCACTTAAGATTACAGCCGAGGAAACCCTATGTGGCAGTTCTACTCTGTCACACTCAATGGGCCAGTTCAACTCTGTCCTATAAGGTTGTTATCAGTTGGAATTGACAGCACATGACAACAATAATGCGAAAATTGGCTCTTACATTCTATACTAATATTGCTAATATCTATAATTACAAAAAGGCATACATTCACTATCTCAATTATGCCATATTAGTCAGTCATACTTCTATAGTGAAAATATCAAAACATGCTCTTTAAATGATCAAATACCTAAAAAATTGCAGCTGACTTAATCTCTCAAAATAATTTCTAAATTTTATATTCTTTCCGTTTTATTGTTGCATTTTGGAGCCAAAAGGAAATAGTGTGACATGTTTAGTTCACATTTTAGAGCAAAGATGAAGCTTTAGTATACTTATCTTCTTTTTCTGTTGGTTGAAGTTATCTATGATGACACCAATGAAGAGATTCAGAGTAAAGAATGAACCAAAAATAATAAAAATGACAAAATAAAGATACATGTATAGATTGTCTTCATACTTGGGTTGCAATTCTACCTAAAAATATGAGGAATGATTACCATTAGATAAAATACTTGTTTTATAAAAAGAACATCAGTGACTTTTGAGTTCTCAACCATGCCTAAATTGTTGGGAGTAAAAATGTTTCATAAAATCTAAAATATTCTGTTAAAGAGACTGGTAAGGCTATTCGCTGACTTGAGAAGATAAAACAACTCACAGGAAAGTCTGAATAATCAAAAATAAGTTCACTTGATAAATGCCAATATTACTAATGCATTTTACACTGTAATGAAAGATCCAAATAGGGCATGCAAATTAAGGATCTCCTCTTTCCCCAGAATAGATGTTAGAGTAACATTGTTCTATCTTAAAACCTTTGTAATTGGCTTTCTCTGACTCAGTTTTCTCATCTGCAAAATGGAAATAGTGGGAGCCCTGGTAGTGCAGTGGTTAAGAGCTCAGCTGCTAACCAAAAGATCAGCAGTTCAAATCCACCAGCTGCTCCTTGGAAACCCTGTGGGGCAGTTCTGCTCTGTCCTATAGGGCTGCTATGAGTTGGAATCAACTCGAGGGCAATGGGCTTGGTTTTTGGTTTGGTAAGGAGCCCTGGTGGCGCAGTGGTTAAGAGCTTGGTTGCTAACCAAAAGGTCAGCAGTTTGAAACCATCAGCTGCTCCTTGGAAACCCTATGGGGCAGTTCTACTCTGTCCTATACGGTTGCTAGGAGTCGGAATCAACTTGATGGCAATGAGTTTGGTTTGGTTTTTGGTAGTTGTGAAGGTTAAATATATAAATATATGGAAAGTGTTAAGAACAATGCCTGCCAAATATTAACTCCTAGCTGTAAAGGTTTAATATGTATCATGCACTGTTTTTTTTTTTTTTTAGATAGGCTAGAATTATCATTTAGTATGTATATAAGTAAATGGGTAAGATATTTCTGAAAATGAGTCTTGATTCTTCTTATTCAGTAGGTACGAGGCACTGTTTTTCTAACAGTGAAAGCCTCTCTTGTCCAGACTACTTTTGATTAGAAAAAGATGTGATAGTTGGTTTGAGCATTGCTGTCATCTATGATTCAGGTCTAAAAGGCATTTTTCTAGCCAATTCAGTCAACCAACCACAGATATTAATAGATGAGATTATGACCCACTGTGTCATGAAATCAATTTAGAGAGTCATTGCCAACATGTTATCTTTTTTTCTAATGAAATAGAGTAGAGACGAAACTGTCAGAAATATTGTAAAGGTACCTATTCTTATACAAGGCTTTAATTTCTGTGTCTACGTCCCTGGGGGCACAGTGGTTAAAGGCTTGGCTGCTAACCAAAAGGTCAGCAGTTCTAATCCACCAGCTGCTCCTTGGAAGCCCTATAGGGCAGTTCTGCTCTGTCCTATCGGGTTGCTATGAGTTGGAATCTACTTGACAACAACAAGTTTAGTTCTGGATTTTTATGTGTATCTGTAGCGGACAATGGTATAACACTTTACACTTTTTTTATTAAATACAATACACATACAGAAAAGCACTTAGCATAAACATAAAATGTAATAAATTGTTATAAAGTGAAACCCACAATCCAGTACATTGCCAGAAGCTCAGAAACCCTTGTTGTAATCTCAAAGATAACTATCATTCCTGCTAGAGATAATGACTCTCCTGATGTTTATGGTAATCATCTCCTTACTTTTCTTTATATATGCACCTAAGCATTTATTCCTGGACAATAAGGTTAGTCTTGTCTGTTTTTGAACTTTACACAAAGAAAATCATAGTACGTGCTTGGTTTCTTTGACTCAACATTGTGTTTTTAAGATTCATCCATGCTGTTGTATATGCCCATATTCATTCATTTTCATTGCTGTATAATATTCTATTGTTTGTCCACTTTACTACTTTTCGGTTTTTCTAGTTTTTAGTTAAGGAAAAAAAAGTATGCATTCCTATGCCTAGATCCCAGTGTGCAAATTTTTGTGGTGTATATTGCTAAGTGTGGACTTGTAGGATTATAGACTATATTAAACTTTATTAAATAATGAAATAATGGAAAACTTTTTTAAAGGAATATTTATCCATTTTTTTTCCTACCAGCATTGTAGGAGAGCTCCTATTGCTCTTTATCCTTGGCAATACTTGATATTGTCAGACTTTTTATATTGCCAGTCTGGTAGGTATGTAGGTGATATCTCATTTTGGTTTAAATTTGCATTTTCCTGGTGACTGATGAGAATAAGAGTGAACAACTTTTCATAATTTTAGTGGCCAATTGGATCTTCTGTAAAGTGCTTGAATGTTGAGAAGTCATGTAGCAGATAGTATCTGTTAAGTTACTAAAGAAGAAATTGAGAGTAAGTTGCATATCATAAAGAACCACTTAGGCTGTTGATCAGGAAGGTGAAGAGAACTTTAAATGAATTAATTAAATAGCTAAGAAACTACTGTAGAAAGTGTTTATGACTCCAGTCTTTGCGGTCAGAGTTCAAAAACATGTTCTAGCACTTCACACTAAGCTTCTTTGCGTTAGTGGTGAAATAGAGTTAATATCACTTCTTTGATAAAGTTGTTATTTAGGATTACATAAGAGTGTAAAAAATCCTTTACCATAGTGATCAGTAATAATAAATTACTATTATTATTGCAAAAAAATGTATACAACTGGGATTCCTGAGAGCAATTACAGAGATACAATGCATGGTTTCTAGCTCTCTCTTTTTCCTAAGATGGAAAAGAAATAACTCAGGAATTCTTCATTCAGAAAGCTAGTTCTTGGTATTAGGAAAATAATTTTTTGAGCTTAATTCCTATTCTCCAGTAATAGAGCAGAAATAATTTTTTTTTCCAAAATGTAATTTCCTCCTTCACTGTGAAATAATGAGAAATTAATGGAAATTGTAAAAAAATTTTCAACGGTACAGATGTATATTATGTAAATTGTGAGAGCCCCTTCACTCGACCACATAATTTTACCTCCAAGAGACACGAATAAGATTTTTGCTGGTTTTCAGCCCGGTTGGTCCCCACCCTTTTAATCAGCTCCTTAATATTACAAATATCAAAAGCTGAAAGAAATGTGTACAGGTGAAGAACATTGCCTACAAGGACATCTATTGTACAAATGAATGGAATGATCAAAGCCAAAAGTGAAATGTCTCATTTTGCAAATACATTCAGTGAATTTTTTCAGTGCCAGGTACCATGCTAGGTGCTAGAAAAGATGTTAAAAGATTTTCAATGAGGAAATAAAAACATTCTAATCAAATTTTGGAAGAAATCATGTAAGCTTGAATATTTTATTTTTTGTTAAGTTGAGGTATTCCGTAAGTGTCCATAGTTTTATTTTACTGACAGTATCACTTAATTATAATAGTGTGGAAACACTCACATGATCAAATTAAACACTTTTTCTGCAAATAAACTTACATTTCGTGAGTCAACAGCTGCATACATGATATCCATCCACCCCTTAAATGTGGCCTGCAAAAAAAGCCACATTGTTTATTTTCCCCCAAAATTATGATTTTAGAAAAGAAATTAAGTACTACATTAATTCACCAATATTCATTCAATGCAGGTATATAAAAAATTTGGGGTTAATATTTAAACTCTTTAGGCAATGTTTTATAATATATGCGTTGAAAAGACTTCAACTTTATTTTCTTCTATTACATTGTTAAATGTCTTTAAATTGCAATTTACTATAAAAAGCATACTACTATAAAAGCGATTATCAACAACTTTTTACTTTGATGTGCCTATAAGAACGTAACATGCAATTTAATTAATTTCATATATGTAGCTTCAGGGTGAAACAAGTTGAAAATTATACTGCACTGTTCGATCTTAATGCTTTATTTTCTACTTATTTATTTTTCTCTAAGGGACTAAACATAAATTGTGTTACCACCAATCACCAATGATAATGGTTTGTTCTTGAAAACCTCCTTAATATTGTTGAACATGCTATTTTGAGGCAATTATTCTACATGAAGAAGCAGTTTCCTTATCAGAAAACAAACATTATATTCAACAGCAATTCATCACTTTTAAACATTTGTTTTCTATTGTGTGGGGTTAGTAATCCTGAAAGCAATTATCTTGTATATTTTTTTCAGTTCCTTAGCACCACAGACTTTGCCTTTCTTCTACTATTCAAATATTGTTGGGAACTGTCTACATGGATTCCCTAAGGAACTGTGTTGATATGGCTTAACAACAGGGCCAGTGGAGGAGCTGATTGATTTTTATAAATTTATACCAGGCATCATAATCTTGATAGCAAGGTTTTTATTTGCAAAAGAACAATCTTCCTATCTGAGAGTGTTCAGCCAGCAGGTAGATGGGAATTGGTGTGGGAATCAGGGTCAGGGGTGTGACAGTGGGGGTTTTGGGCAATGGTGGTGATGAAGATTGGATGGGTGGCTACAGTTTAGATACTCTCTATACCTGAGCAGGAGTACAGAAATCTACCACTCTCTCTTCTCACAACCCCACCCCAGGGTTATTGCTTCTCCTTTACTCAGAGTAGGGTCGGGGGTGAAGGGCAATGGGAAGCTAGATAGAAAAAAAAAAAAAAAAATCCCAGTAAAAAAAGGCTTGTGCTGGGCTACCTGTGGGAGACTATAAACCTTGTATAAGAGACCTGTTTTCTAACACGTTTCAGAAAAATAGTTTGGCAATGGTTGAGGAAGGATCTAGGTAGGTGCACCCAAGGAATGCCTCACAGGGTCCAAGAACCCCAACTTGTGCTGGGAAAATAGCCAATAGTTATTGAATCCCTTAAGGGGGAAGGAGTAGTGGGGCAGAAGACTTGCAAATCTGAAGAGCTATCTGTTGGATCAAGGAGAATGTAGAATTGATGCTGGACATAATCCTTGGACATCATAAGATGTCACTACATAAAATCCAAAGGCCAGGCAAGACATACCGCATGGCCATGGTGGCCAGAAAAAGTAGTACCCACACAGGGATCGAATGAGCCTCCCTGGTTCCAGGACAATATTCATGAAAACATAAGTCATCTTAGGGAGAAAGGAAGGAGAATAGAGGAGGGAGGAATCTGAATTTGACCAAACAGATAACAAAAATAGATTCAAGCATAAAGCAGAAGTAAATAATTTACTATGATCTAGCAAATTTATTGTTTTCTGCTCCTGGGCAGAAACGGGAGCTTTTCTGGTAAGGCGAGTTCAGTTACTGACAAAGGTAAATCTTTGCAAATAATGAGCAAGAAGAATTTTGGACTCGTTTTAATAATATATCCCAGAGAATAATAAAGTGGCTACTTACTACTTGAAGCAGAGAAAGGTAACCAAGTCCCACGTTATCGAAGTTTACTTTCACATTTTTCCACCTGGCAGTTTGATTGCTCTCTATAAGGGCTTTACATTCACTGTAGTTGTTGACCACGCTTACATCAAACATCTCTCCAGTGGTATAGTTAATACAATGGTAAAATTTGCCAGCAAAGAGATTCACTCCCATAATACTGAATATTAGCCAAAAGATGAGACAAACCAGAAGTACATTCATTATAGATGGAATGGCTCCTAAAAGAGCATTTACAACAACCTGGCAAAGAAATGAGAAAGAAAAATAAGTGGAAGAGAATAACAAATACCTACCTTTTTTTAAACCTATTTTTAAAGAATGTAAAAAGAACAGTATCGATGATAGAAAATATATCTGTTCTTCAAGGTGAATATTCAGTACAGATTAAATCCTAATAGAGCCAACTGAGAATTTTAAAATAATTTAGAAGCGTATAAATTAATTTTATACTTATATAATGTTTTCTTAAGGATTAAGGATATACACAGCAAATTTTCATCAAACAGTGGAACTAATTACAAATGCAAAGAATAAGGATATAAATTTTGATATGATCATAGAAGTAACATCACATTTTTTTAAATCATGCAAACTATAAACTTACTCTCCAACACTTGAGAGTAAAAGAGAACACTTGTGGAATAATTTTCAGAGTGAAAGGGAACACTAATAATAATTCTTCTCAGAAGTGTAAACCAGGACTCAGAAGTGTAAACCAGGCAAATGTGCTGTAGGGTCACCCTATATACAGAGGCATTTATGAGCTGCCTACCTTTCAGAAGTTATTTAACTTTCCTGACTCTAAGAATCCTAATCTGTGAAATCTCTTTCAGAATAAAATTCTAAAATGAGAGACTACAATAATCATAAGATTGCTTATGACTGGCTATATTTTCATGTACCGTTACAACTTGATTCCAAGGGTTTTGCCTGATAGCTTTGATATTTGTGGCTTTCTCAACTAAGCAAGGCATTTTAAGGAATCCTTTTCAGTACATTTCTTAAATTACTCATTCCTGAAATAAATACTTAGCCAAATATACACATATACCTAAACCACATAAGATAAAAACATTGTAAAGGAATTGTTGTTGTTAAGTGCCATCAAGTTGATTCCGACTCCTAGTGACCCAACAGGACAGAGTAGAACTGCCCCATAGGGTTTCCAAGGAGTGACTGGTGGATTTGAAGTGCCAACCTTTTCGTTCCAGCTGAGCTCCATTATAAAGGAGCTACACCACCAGGGCTCCACTCTAAAGGAAAAGGCATGTAAAATGTAAGAAATATATGCATAAACTGTCCTCAAATCCTTTATGGTATATACAGGAATATAAAAATACATACATACATATATAAACATATGTGGATAAATATCTTACATTAAATATGAAAACTATTCTAGTACTGAAAGTTTGATACCTTTTGTTTAACAAACCTACTGCTATAAGGATGATTTCAAATAGGTAAAGCAAAAAGAATCTACCAGCTAACAATTTCTTTCTATGTACACAGACACTTAAACACACACCATGCATTTCTGGCTTGTGTTTCCAATATCCAGAGAAAGTCCCAAGTAACTATTTTCAAATACCACAAGAAATATCATTTTCTAAAAGTTCTTTTTTGAACATACAAAGCCACCAAGATAAAAAAAAAAAAAGATAGGGCATCATAATTTCCTTGCTGGTGAAGGCATTGTGAGCTCAGGTTTTGTGCCCCAGGGGATGACAAATGTCAGTAAAAATTCTTCCCTGTTCCTTTGTGCCACCTCTCTAAATGATTGCTAGACTTCCACAGTTGACCTACTTTTTAGCTACCTCAGCCTGAGTTTGAAAGCTAAAAGGCTGGATTCAGGCTTGAAAAAGTCTAAAAACATATCATATGGAGCAGTGAAGAAGCAATGAAGAATGGTTTGGTAGTTTTAAATTACAGTGAATGATATTTCCCGCACATTTATAAATGGAATTAACAGAACTAATCTTGATTCAGATCCACAGCCTCCACAGCATGACAGAGACTTCCCACTGAGTGAAAATCTAGTTAATTAGCAACAATCACTCAGGCATTATATTCAGTGAATCTCTCCAACAGTGCCAACTATTATAGACATCTGATAAATATTATTGATTGATTGGATACATCAGTATGAATGTAGAGGACACTTACAAATTCTCTATGGATTTGTCATTTCTAAGGTGAAAACTGCCAGTCTGCTTTTGATTATAATTTCAGCATTCTAAAGCATTTGGACTTACCCTCATTCCTTCAAACCGGGATAAGGCTCTCAGTGGCCGCAGAGCTCGTAGTGTTCTCAGGGATTTGATGGCACCAAGTTCTGAGTAACCCAAGGCATTTGCTGTTAAGCTCACCAATGAAACCTATACAGAAAAAGAAACACAGTTTTGTTATTTCCAGAAAAAAATGTCTACACAGTTCAACCTTGCTCTATGCAATAGACCTGTAGTTCTAAAAATTTAGTGAGCAACAGAATTACCTGGAGGGCTTGTTAAAAACACACATAACTGGCTGCGTCTGATTCAGCAGGTCTCGGTAGAGACCTGAGATTTTTTTTTCTAACAAGTTTCCAGGTTAGGCCAATGTTACTGGTCTGAGGATCACACTTTGAGAGCTATTGCCATAAACTTAGGAAAGGGGGAAGCTATATGTGTTCTCTTTTTGAGATTATTTACAGTATTTTTTTAAAATTAAAAGTAAAGCAATAAAGCTAACACAGAAACACAATCTTCATCTACAGATCTCTGTAACTTTATCATTTCTTATATTATTTAGCAGACATGAGAGGAAAGTTAAAACATGGTACACAAGAAAATTATGAAAACCACTGGTTAATCTGAACACAAACACATTCAGAGAGATTTGGGCCTCTAAACAGTGACTTTGCTTTTTGAAAATCTCCTGAGAATGGCAAAAAAACGTGGATTAGATCAAATGAAAAAGTGAACTAAAAAAAGAAAATTTGAAATATTAGTATAATTAATTAGAAATTGCCAAAACAAAGTCACTTATATAGATGACTAACGCAGTTGATGATAAAAAAAAGTTTCAGCTAAAAAGGAAAAGAAAAACTGTTAGAAGTGGCAAGAAATGTCCAATTTCCTTTGAAAATAAATAAACTCATTAAAACTGTATGGTAAGAAAAGTTATTTTCGCCTAAAGTTCAACTGAATTTCAAAAAAAGATGAATGAAAATAGATGTGCAATATAGCTTTTAAAAGTATGTTGTTAATGGTTACTTGAAAATCATATTTTCTAAGAAAAACAAGTAAAGCACAAATAAATTTGTTAAACCAAAACAACCTATTTAAACTAAATTATGCACGCACAATCTGAATTAGTAAAACCTCTGAATTATTTTATAAATGCGGTTTTATAATTTTCCAGCATGTGAAAATAACCTGGATAACGATTGTTACTTTGGAGGAGCCAACTTTATTGAACTTAAGTTAGTATTCTTATTTGGTAGAGAGATCTTGCTCTATTTCAACGTGAATGTAGTTTAATAAAACTTTAAAATAATTGGTTCATAGCCAATGTTCTTCTATTATCATGTCTCATACTTTTTGCCCTTGCAAATTTCCCTGTAATTAATAATCCATCAGCATTACAGACCCTTATCAACAGACTCTAGTGACAACAAAGATAATAATGTCAAAGATGCCTGTGAAGAATTTAAATACAGTTATTTTGTGAGATGTGAAAGTGGAAAAAAACAAAACTTCTAAATTAATATATTATTTTATATAACTTGGGATTTTATATTTTAACATGAAACTAAACTGATAAGTATAACAACATGGCATCTGACTGCTTCATCTATGAAAATGTACATATTTAAATTTCAAAAAAAATTGGGGGGCATCTTCTCTTTGGGAAAATGGAAAACATCATTGATATTTGGGCCCATACAGTATTTACTGAGCACCTACTATGTGCCAGGCACCGTGCTATGCTAATGGAATGAAACGAGGAGCTGCAGAATACTCACATCGACAATCAGGAAATCTAGCCAGCACCAGGCATTGGTAAAATACATTTGAAAACCGTACGCAACCCACTTCAGAAGCATTTCCAGAATGAATATATAAGTGAAAACTTTGTCGGCATATTCTAACATCGTCTTAATGGTTTTTCGCTGTTCAATATATATATCTTCAAAGGCCTGTAAGTGAAAAAATTCTTTGAATTTCTTTGCCATGAGTGGTTTCAAACTGATGTCTTATTTGAAAAAAAAAAAAAAGATGCAAACCTCTTCTCAGGTGTCTAAGGCTGGATGGCTTAGTGTTTCCCATAGCTGCCTTTTACTTCATAGTTACCTGGACATAAATGAGTTTTTACCGGGCATTTATTTCAGTCAACCAATTGATGTGCATGATTTTTAAACTTTAGTATCAGGTTCCCCAAATTACTTAAAATTTTTGAGAGGCTGCCAGCTGCTTTTCTCTGGAGCAGGAGACAGAAAGTCATCAGGGGATAAATCTGCTTTGTTGAGCATAGTCACTGGAATGTATCCTAGTAATGCAAAGGCCAGGCTAGTAGGCCCCTCAGTGTACGGAAAGGATAATCTTCCTTCTCTCTCTGTCTCCCTCCCTCTCTACTTCTCTGACTTTCCTTGCTCTACCTCTCTCTCCTTCTCTCACTCTGGGTGTGTGTGTGTACATACTTCTGGAAGCTCCCTCTATCATCATTATGCAGAGCTCTTGGGGAAAGGGTAGGGGAATTCATTTGCAGGAGCCCCTGGACCTTATCTAATGTGATCCCCTTTTAGGAAACTATCAGCATTACCTGGTGGCATAGATCGAGAACAAAGGAAAATTTTCTCTTTCGGAGAAAAAGGGCACCTGGGCTTGTGACCAGGGCTTATGTTCTAGCTCAGCTTGCTGCTGAAGCTGGAATCCCCTCAGAAGCCAGCATAGTGATGTGCTCTGGTGAGTTTTGACTAAGATCATCTATTGCAGCAAGGTGGTAGTCACTTACGAGGCTTCACAACTCCCTTTCTAGTTGACATTAATACACAGGGCTGACCCTCATTGGATATGTACAAGGCAGGATGCAGAAAAAAAAAAAAAATTTTTTTTTTTTTTTGAGTCTTAGTTAAATCAGAAGTGGCCTTAGAGCCTCCAGATACTATTTCATAATTCTCCTAATGAAATTAACTCCCCAAACTCTAGAGTGACTAACTGAAAATAAACAAAATACAACCACATTTGTGTCACCAAACGGGGAGATGGGTCACACCATTTTCATTATAATTAATGAGTATTTTAACTGAATTGACCATTCAGTTGAAACAAATTAGACATAAACTAAGTTTGTAATGCTTTCACTTTTCTACTAGTCCATAATTAAGTTAGTAGACACTAACTTAGGCAGGTGCCTACTATTTGCAATTAGCTATGGCTGGTATTAGCAAATTGATGTGAACACGACAGATGAGTTCCCAGCAGTATGGAGCTTATGTTATGATATTTAGCCGATAATTTCATATCATGCTTACATAGTCATTCGTAATAGGAATTGCCTCTGAAGACTAAAAGTCAGAAATATCCTTCCTTAAATATTACAAGAAACAATAATGATCTGAGTTTGAGATGATCTGAGGCCTACTCCAGAGAAATAAAAGTTGCAATTTATTGAGCCTCTCACTCTGTGCTAAACATATCAAACATATTGTCTCTCATTCCCACAAACACCTTATTTTACAAAAGAGTAGTTATGAGGTTCATGAGGGGAAAGGTAAAGGGCTTCAGGTAAAAGGAAAAGGAGAGGAGTCACCCATCACCTACCAGCGCCCCACTGCTGAGCAGAATCATGAAGACGATGAAGGTTTCGAACCAATTGTGCTCCACTATCTTATAGCAAGTTTTTCTCACGTTCCACCAGAGTTTCCCTTTGCCTTCTTCTATGCTTATCTGACAACACTTGAACTTCCGTACACAGTCTAAAATATGTGTGAGTAAACAAAGAAGAAAATCACTCTTTGATTATGTACATTTGTGTTGGTGGGAGATGCATCTATATTCCCAAATATACTGTAAATAAGTTTGTTTTTAAAGATAGTATGTTCTCACAAAAATGAAAATCATCTATACAGTTTCAAAATAATTCATTCCACAAATACTATTTTTTATTTTATGGGATTATTATAATAGTTATATTACATTATAAAGATATAATATAGGAGAAAATAGAAAAACAGGAAGTTAAATACAAAATCATCACCAAAGTTGATACTTTCATCCTAACCACTCAAATATGTTGTTAGGTGCCCTTGAGTCGGTTCCGACTTAGAGCGACCCTGTGTACTACAGAACTAAATAGTGCCCAGTCCCACACCACCCTCACAATCATTGCTATGTTTGGGCCCAATGTTGCAGCCACTGTGTCAATCTATCTTGTTGAGGGTCTTCCTCTTTTTCACGGATTAGTTTGCTTAAATTAAATGGAACAAAATTTAGTTTTTTTCTAAAGAAGTATATGAGATGTTAAAGCATTGTTTAACAAAAAAAATGGCATTTGTTAGTGGGAATAATGAATGCCAAATTTGAGACAGTGGTTTATCTCTGGGAGAGAGAGGAGGAAATGGGATAAGGAAGGGGAATAAAAGGAGTCTCTTCATTCTTAAATAAAAAGTCTGAAGCAAGTACGACAAAAATATTCAAATTGTTAAAGATGGTTAGTCAGTATCTGTATATACTATTAATGTCTATAAGATTATGTTGGTGATATTTCATACTAAGTATTTTTTAAAACTTTCAAAGAAACAACTGTCAAAAGTTGATATTACTATAATTATTATGCAAATATTTTGACCCAAAAAATAAGTTGTCTTGACAAGAGTAATAACTAATACCACATAAATTTATTTTTGTGATATACCCCTTGAATATTTTACATAACAAATGTAATGAAGTAACTGCACTGAAATGTATGTAGAACATTAGGAGATAGTAAAAAAAGTGGCTTTCCTCATCGCTTATGCCAAACAAATAGCTCTCTCTCCAAAATTATTTAAAACCTAACAATATAAAAATATGTTTTCACCAGTGTATTTAAGTCCAAAATCAATAGGTGTATGCAACATAATCTTCTCTGATAACTTTGGAAGAATCTATTAACATCGATTGTCTTTTCTAACATCTGCATGATTGCATATGTAAAAATAATTTAAAGTTTAAATTAAAAAAGCTTTAATGTTCTTAATGTACACTTGCATCACCCAAATAAAATATTTTTAGAATTAGCTGTATTCAAATAGCATCTATACTAACAATTTGAGGCCACTATTATTATTAAAAGTCAACTTCTATATAAGCAATGACTATTTGGCAATGGATTTGGGGCCAAGACAGAGTATAAATTATTAAACAGCTCTTAATTAAAAAGATGATTAAAAAATGAAGTGATTCCTGGTATTTTAAAGAAACATTTCTGTACCTGTAATAGTGACTTAGATTCCAGTAAAATCAGTTGCCGTCAAGTTAGCTCCAACTCATGATGATCCCGTGTATGTCAAGTAGAACTGTGCTCCATAGGGTTTTCAATAACTGATTTTTTTTTTAATAACTTTTATTAAGCTTCAAGTGAACGTTTACAAATCCAATCAGTCTGTCACATATAAGTTTACATACATCTCACTCCCTACTCCCAATTGCTCTTCCCCTCTTGAGTCAGCCCTTTCAGTCTCTCCTTTCTTGACAATTTTGCCGGCTTCCCTCTCTCTCTATCCTCCCATCCCCTCTCCAGACAAGAGTTGCCAACACAATCTCAAGTGTCCACCTGATATAATTAGCTCACTCTTCATCAACGTCACTCTCCCATCCGCTGACCAGTCCCTTTCATGTCTGATGAGTTGTCTTCGGGGATGGTTCCTGTCCTGTGCCAACAGAAGGTCTGGGGAGCATGGCCGCCGGGATTCCTCTAGTCGCGGTCAGACCATTTAGTCTGGTCTTTTTATGAGAATTTGGGGTCTGTATCCCACTGATCTCCTGCTCCCTCAGGGGTTCTCTGCTGTGCTCCCTGTCAGGGCAGTCATCGATTGTGGCCGGGCACCAACTAGTTCTTCTGGTCTCAGGATGGTGTAGGTCTCTGGTTCATGTGGCCCTTTCTGTCTCTTGGGCTCTTAGTTGTCGTGTGGCCTTGGTGTTCTTCATTTTTCTTTGCTCCAGGTGGGTTGAGACCAATTGATGCATCTTAGATGGCCGCTTGTTAGCATTTAAGACCCCAGACACCACATTTCAAAGTGGGATGCAGAATGATTTCATAATAGAATTATTTTGCCAATTGACTTAGAAGTCCCCGCAAACCATGTTCCCCAGACCCCCGCCCTTGCTCCGCTGACCTTTGAAGCATTCATTTTATCCTGGAAACTTCTTTGCTTTTGGTCCAGTCCATTTGAGCTGACCTTCCATGTATTGAGTGTTGTCTTTCCCTTCACCTAAAGCAGTTCTTATCTACTGATTAATCAATAAAAAAAACCTCCCCCACCCCCCTCGTAACCACAAAAGTATGTGTTCTTCTCAGGTTTACTATTTCTCAAGATCTTATAATAGTGGTCTTATACAATATTTGTCCTTTTGCCTCTGACTAATTTCGCTCAGCATAATGCCTTCCAGGTTCCTCCACGTTATGAAATGTTTCAGAGATTCGTCTCTTGTTCTTTATCGATGCATAGTATTCCATTGTGTGACTATACCACAATTTATTTACCCATTCATCCGTTGATGGACACCTAGGTTGCTTCCAACTTTTTGCTATTGTAAACAGAGCTGCAATAAACATGGGTGTGCATATATCTGTTTGTATGAAGGCTCTTGTATCTCTAGGGTATATTCCCAGGAGTGGGATTTCTGGGTTGTGTGGTAGTTCTATTTCTAACTGTTTAAGATAACGCCAGATAGATTTCCAAAGTGGTTGTACCATTTGACATTCCCACCAGCAGTGTATGAGAGTTCCAATCTCTCCGCAGCCTCTCCAACATTTATTATTTTGTGTTTTTTGGATTAATGCCAGCCTTGCTGGTGTGAGATGGAATCTCATCGTAGTTTAAATCTGCATTTCTCTAATGACTAATGATCGAGAGCATTTTCTCATGTATCTGTTGGCTGCCTGAATATCTTCTTTAGTGAAATGTGTGTTCATATCCTTTGCCCACTTCTTGTTTGGGTTGTCTTTTTGTGGTTGAGTTTTGACAGAATCATGTAGATTTTAGAGATCAGGCGCTGGTCGGAGATGTCATAGCTGAAAATTCTTTCCCAATCTGTAGGTGGTCTTTTTACTCTTTTGGAGAAGTCTTTAGATGAGCATAGGTGTTTGATTTTTAGGAGCTCCCAGTTATCGGGTTTCTCTTCATCATTTTTGGTAATGTTTTGTGTTCTGTTTATACCTTGTATTAGGTCTCCTAGGGTTGTCCCAATTTTTTCTTCCATGATCTTTATCGTTTTAGTCTTTATGTTTAGGTCTTTGATCCACTTGGAGTTAGTTTTTCTGCATGGTGTGAGGTATGGGTCCTGTTTCATTTTTTTGCAAATGGATATCCAGTTATGCCAGCACCATTTGTTAAAAAGGCTATCTTTTCCCCAATTAATTGACAGTGGTCCTTTGTCAAATATCAGCTGCTCATACGTGGATGGATCTATGTCTGGGTTCTCAATTCTGTTCCATTGGTCTATGTGCCTGTTGTTGTACCAGTACCAGGCTGTTTTGACTACTGTGGCTGTATAATAGGTTCTGAAGTCAGGTAAAGTGAGGCCTCCCACTTTCTTCTTCTTTTTCAGTATTGCTTTGCTTATCCGGGGCTTCTTTCCCTTCCATATGAAATTGGTTATTTGTTTTTCTATCCCCTTAAAATATGACATTGGAATTTGGATGGGAAGTGCGTTAAATGTATAGATGGCTTTTGGTAGAATAGACATTTTTACTATGTTAAGTCTTCCTATCCATGAGCAAGGTATGTTTTTCCACTTAAGTACGTCCTTTTGAATTTCTTGTAGTAGAGCTTTGTAGTTTTCTTTGTATAGGTCTTTTACATCCTTGGTAAGATTTATTCCTAAGTATCTTATCTTCTTGGGGGCTACTGTGAATGGTATTGATTTGGTTGTTTCCTCTTCGGTGTTCTTTTTGTTGATGTAGAGGAATCCAAGTGATTTTTGTATGTTTATTTTATAACCTGAGACTCTGCCAAACTCTTCTATTAGTTTCAGTAGTTTTCTGGAGGATTCCTTAGGGTTTTCTGTGTATATAATCATGTCATCTGCAAATAGTGATAACTTTACTTCTTCCTTGCCAATCCGGATACCTTTTATTTCTTTGTCTAGCCTAATTGCCCTGGCTAGGACTTCTAGCACGATGTTGAATAAGAGCGGTGATAAAGGGCATCCTTGTCTGGTTCCCGTTCTCAAGGGAAATGCTTTCAGGTTCTCTCCATTTAGAGTGATGTTGGCTGTTGGCTTTGCATAGATGCCCTTTATTATGTTGAGGAATTTTCCTTCAATTCCTATTTTGGTAAAAGTTTTTATCATAAATGGGTGTTGGACTTTGTCAAATGCCTTTTCTGCATCAATTGATAAGATCATGTGGTTTTTGTCTTTTGTTTTATTTATGTGATGGATTACATTAATGGTTTTTCTGATATTAAACCAGCCTTGCATACCTGGTATAAATCCCACTTGATCAGGGTGAATTATTTTTTTGATGTGTTGTTGGATTCTATTGGCTAGAATTTTGTTGAGGATTTTTGCATCAATGTTCATGAGGGATATAGGTCTATAATTTTCTTTTTTTGTAATGTCTTTACCTGGTTTTGGTATCAGAGAGATGGTGGCTTCATAGAATGAGTTGGGTAGTATTCCGTCATTTTCTATGCTTTGAAATGCCTTCAGTAGTAGTGGTGTTAACTCTTCTCTGAAAGTTTGGTAGAACTCTGCAATGAAGCCGTCCGGGCCAGGGCTTTTTTTTTGTTGGGAGTTTTTTGATTACCGTTTCAATCTCTTTTTTTGTTATGGGTCTATTTAGTTGTTCTACTTCTGAATGTGTTAGTTTACGTAGGTAGTGTTTTTCCAGGAATTCATCCATTTCTCCTAGGTTTGCAAATTTGTTAGAGTACAATTTTTCATAATAATCTGAAATGATTCTTTTAATTTCATTTGGTTCTGTTGTGATGTGGTCCTTCTCGTTTCTTATTCGGGTTATTTGTTTCCTTTCCTGTATTTCTTTAGTCAGTCTAGCCAATGGTTTATCAATTTTGTTAATTTTTTCAAAGAACCAGCTTTTGGCTTTGTTAATTCTTTCAATTGTTTTTCTGTTCTCTAATTCATTTAGTTCAGCTCTAATTTTTATCATTTGTTTTCTTCTGGTGCCTGATGGGTTCTTTTGTTGCTCACTTTCTATTTGTTCAAGTTGTAGGGACAGTTCTCTGATTTTGGCTCTTTCTTCTTTTTGTATGTGTGCATTTATCGATATAAATTGGCCTCTGAGCACTGCTTTTGCTGTGTCCCAGAGGTTTTGATAGGAAGTATTTTCATTCTCGTTGCTTTCTATGAATTTCCTTATTCCCTCCTTGATGTCTTCTATAACCCAGTCTTTTTTCAGGAGGGTATTGTTCATTTTCCAAGTATTTGATTTCTTTTCCCTAGTTTTTCTGTTATTGATCTCTAGTTTTATTGCCTTGTGGTCTGAGAAGATGCTTTGTAATATTTCGATGTTTTGGACTCTGCAAAGGTTTGTTTTATGACCTAATATGTGGTCTATTCTAGAGAATGTTCCATGTGCACTAGAAAAAAAAGTATATTTTGCAGCAGTTGGGTCGAGAGTTCTGTATAAGTCAATGAGGTCAAGTTGGTTGATTGTTGTAATTAGATCTTCCGTGTCTCTATTGAGCTTCTTACTGGATGTCCTGTCCTTCTCTGAAAGTGGTGTGTTGAAGTCTCCTACTATAATTGTGAAGGTATCTATCTCACTTTTCAATTCTGTTAAAATTTGATTTATGTATCTTGCAGCCCTGTCATTGGGTGCATAAATATTTAATATGGTTATGTCTTCCTGATTAATTGTCCCTTTTATCATTATATAGTGTCCTTCTTTATCCTTTGTGGTGGATTTAAGTCTAAAGTCTATTTTGTCAGAAATTAATATTGCTACTCCTCTTCTTTTTTGCTTATTGTTTGCTTGATATACTTTTTTCCATCCTTTGAGTTTTAGTTTGTTTGTGTCTCTAAGTCTAAGGTGTGTCTCTTGTAGGCAGCATATAGATGGATCGTGTTTCTTTATCCAGTCTGTGACTCTCTGTCTCTTTATTGGTGCATTTAGTCCATTTAATTACAGATAAATAAGTTTTTAGTGCTGTCATTTTGATGCCTTTTTATGTGTGTTGTTGACAATTTCATTTTTCCACATACTTTTTTGTGCTGAGGCGTTTTTCTTAGTAAATTGTGAGATCCTCATTTTCATAGTGTTTGACTTTATGTTAGTTGAGTCGTTACGTTTTTCTTGGCTTTTATCTTGAGTTATAGAGTTGTTATACCTTTTTGTGGTTACCTTATTATTTACCCCTATTTTTTTAAGTAAAAACCTAACTTGTATTTTTCTATATCGCCTTGTATCACTCTCCATATGGCAGTTCAATGCCTCCTGTATTTAGTCCCTCTTTTTGATTATTGTGATCTTTTACCTATTGACTTCCATGATTCCCTGTTATGTGTATTTTTTTTTTAATTAATCTTAATTTGTTTGTTTTTGTGATTTCCCTATTTGAGTTGATATCAGGACGTTCTGTTTTGTGACCTTGTGTTGTGCTGATATCTGATATTATTGGTTCTCTGACCAAACAATATCCTTTAGTATTTCTTGTAGCTTTGGTTTGGTTTTTGCAAATTCTCTAAACTTGTGTTTGTCTGTAAATATCTTAATTTCACCTTCATATTTCAGAGAGAGTTTTGCTGGATATATGATCCTTGGCTGGCAGTTTTTCTCCTTCAGTGTTCTGTATATGTCGTCCCATTCCCTTCTTGCCTGCATGGTTTCTGCTGAGTAGTCTGAACTTATTCTTATTGATTCTCCCTTGAAGGAAACTTTTCTTTTCTCCCTGGCTGCTTTTAAAATTTTCTGTTTATCTTTGGTTTTGGTGAGTTTGATGATAATATGTCTTGGTGTTTTTCTTTTTGGATCAATCTTAAATGGGGTTCGATGAGCGTCTTGGATAGATATCCTTTCGTCTTTCATGATGTCAGGGAAGTTTTCTGTCAGGAGTTCTTCAACTATTTTCTCTGTGTTTTCTGTCCCCCCTCCCTGTTCTGGGACTCCAATCATCCGCAGGTTATCCTTCTTGATAGAGTCCCACATAATTCTTAGGGTTTCTTCATTTTTTTTAATTCTTTTATCTGATTTTTTTTCGGCTGTGTTGGTGTTGATTCCGTGGTCCTCCAGATGTCCCAGTCTGCATTCTAATTACTTGAGTCTGCTCCTCTGACTTCCTATTGCGTTGTCTAATTCTGTAATTTTATTGTTAATCTTTTGGATTTCTACATGTTGTCTCTCTATGGATTCTTGCAACTTATTAATTTTTCCACTATGTTCTTGAATAATCCTTTTGAGTTCTTCAACAGTTTTATCGGTGTGTTCCTTGGCTTTTTCTGCAGTTATCCTAATTTCATTTGTGATATCTTTAAGCATTCTGTAAATTAGTTTTTTATATTCTGTATCTGATAATTCCAGGACTGTATCTTCATTTGGGAAAGATTTTGATTCTTTTGTTTGGGGGGTTGGAGAAGCTGTCATGGTCTGCTTCTTTAAGTGGTTTGATATGGATTGTTGTCTCCGAGCCATCACTAGGAAACTAGTTTTTCCAGAAAATCCGCTAAAAAAAATGCAGTCAGACCCCTATCAGAGTTCTCGCTCTGGCTCAGGCTATTCGGATGTTAATGAAGCCGCCTGGGGAGGGTGGGGGAGGGAACAGAGAGATAGGAGAGTAGCACCTCAGAATATAGCCAGAGTTGCTTGTCTTGCTTGGAATGACTATTATATCTGAGATTCCCGTGGGTGCGTCGCCTATGTGTGCTGGCTGTGTGGAGATTGCCCCCGGGGGGTCTGGCCCGCTGGAGTCACGGTCAGATCCTCCGCTTCCAGCCCCACGCCCAGCGTCAAGGCTCCCCTACTGGGACGGTGCACTCTCGACTCCAAAATCAGTCGCTGCCTCGCGGGGACTTCTCGTCCCTCCAGCCGTGTGGCCTTGCCGCCCCCGCGAACCAGGTGGGCCCCCTCCCGGGGTTAGTTCAGATGGGTAGAACAGCTCCCCGTGCTTGTGCCGTGACCGAGTGTCCCGGCTGGGACGCTGTTCTCCCCACTCCAATACCAGTCGCTGTCTCCCGGGGACTTCTCCTATCGGCTGCGTCCCACGCCGCCCGCGCGACCCGGCTGGGCCCCTTCCCGGGGTTAGTTCAGGGGGGTGGAGCAGCTCTCCGTGTTTATGCCGTACCTGCGTCCAGTCCAAATCCTGGCGGGATGGTTCCCTGGCTGGGACGCTGCTCTCCCCATTCCAAGACCAGTCACTGCCTCCTGGGGACTTCTACTGGCTGCGTCCCACGCCGCCCGCGGAACCGGCTGGTCTCCCTCCCGGGATTAGTTCAGGGGGGTGGAGCAGCTCTCTGTGCTTGTGCCGTACCTGACTGGTACGCTGGCTCCAGGCTCTGGAAACAATTGCTGCTTCCCCGTATTAGTTCGTTCTCCGTCTCTAAATCTGTGTTTGTTGTTCAGGGTTCGTAGATTGTTATGTATGTGATCGATTCACTTGTTTTTCTGTGTCTTTGTTGTAAGAGGGATCCGAGGTAGCGTCTGCCTAGTCCGCCATCTTGGCTCCGCCCCAATAACTGATTTTTTGAAAGTAGTTCACTAGGCCTTTCTTCCCAGGCACCTCTGGGTGGAGTAAATCCTTCAACCTTTCAGTTAGCTGTTGAGCATGTTAATTATTTATACCACTCAAGGACCCCATGATTTATATAAGAAGTAAAGATAATTTATACCTTGTAGTATTGCACTAAGGAGCCCTGGTGGCATAACAGGTGAGCCCTCAGCTGCTAACTGAAAGGCTGGCAGTTCGAACCAACCCAGCAGCTTTGTGGGAGAAAGACGTGACCATCTGCTACTGTAAAGATTACAGCCAAGAAAACCCTATGGAGCAGTTCTACTGTCGTATGGGGTCATTATGAGTCAGAATCAACTCAACAGCACCCAGCAACGACAACAATGGTATTGCACCTATTTTTTATGCCTCTCTGTGTCATCAGTACCAACCTCCCACACTGAATCTGGATTGCCCCGGTGACTTTGCTTTTATGAACTAAATAGGAGCAAACGTGACAAAAGTGGAAGCTTGACAGGTTCTTGGTATATAGGCTTCCTTTCTTGCTCCTTTGATTTCACCATGGCTACAAGTTTTTTGTTTTTTTTTTTTACAAGTGTAGGCTAGTGTACTGGAGGAGGAGACAAGTGTGGAACGGAGCTGCAGCAGCCCAGTCGTCTCATGTGAGGCCTCAGACATGTGAGAGAGCCCAGCCACGATCAGCAAAATCACCTAGCCTGCCATGGACTTGTGAGCAAAAATAGTATTTTTTATTATATGCTAAGAGATCTTGAGTGGTTTGATACACAGTATTAATGTTACAATAGATAACTTATTTTTACCTCAAATAGTACAACTTTATCTTCAGAAAATTCTTTGAGATTATTCCAATGCATGTTATCTCCTATTATGTAACTCAACTCATAGTGTATTTTGGTCTTTCATGATCTCTTATCTATTACCCTCATTCAGAACAAGTAAAAAAATTCAACGTTTACAGGTACAGATAACTGTTGCCCAGGCAGTTTTAAATATATATTTATCAATTATTATCCATTATAATCTGACAAAACAGTAAATTATTTCTTTGATTTTCCTTCTCTCTCTCTCCCTTCCTTCCTTAAGCTAAGAGGAATAGGTATAATTTGTCCTTTTTTTCTGTTAGGTATTCTAGAAGGCCACAGAGAAGTCAGACTGCAGCATTTCTTAGAGTTAAATAGGATCCTCAAAAATAAGAGCAATCTAATTGGAACCCTGATGGCATAGTGGTTAAGTGTTTGACTGTTAGCCAAAAGGTCAGCTGTTCAAATCCACCAGCCACTCCTTGGAAACCCTATGGAGCAGCATTAACTTTTCCTATAGGGTCGCTATGAATCAGAATTGACTCAATGGAAATGGGTTTGGTTTTTGGAATTATGTAAATTAAATCTTACCTTTTGAAAATTGCCTTTTTTTTCTATGAGCCCTATCATTATTGTGATTTTATTGCAATAAGAAGTGTTAAAGCAAAATGAGGCATTGTTTTGAATGTGGACCCATTTGAAACATAGGGCCCACAGTGCACTGCATGATGGTCTTGGTCTTAATCCTATTATGAAATTGCCTTTGTTTTGATATTGAAAAAGCAAAACAAATAAGCAAATGAGTAAACAGTTGTTAGATATATATGTGTGCATGTGTGTGTTACATAAATGAGAGCGAGATGGAACGACAGATGGCTCGACAAGAGAAGCCTAACGACCACATAGGCATTCCTTCACTCACCTTCTGTAAAACAGGCTTCAGGTTCCAGGGATTCTTCGGGTTCAGCCTCAGGTTGTTCTCCCTCAGCAGGAGCTCCTATATCAACTGTGCTGCCTTCAGATGAACTAGTTGCATTTAGCTTCTGTAAATCAGAAAATCAACCCCACAGAAACACTTTTAAAAATTTTCTTTAATCTATAATAGAAAAATTCATTAGGTGTGCCCCCATGTCTTCTGTATGCATTTCCTTGATCTGTAATTTAAGAATAAATGTAATGCCAATCCGCTTTGGTAGAGGTGGCGGGTCACAAGATTAGATACAGCAAAACAGTATATATATATATTTTTTTTTTCTTTGAATGTAGTGCTAACGACTTAAATAATTTTTTAAGCCCACGTATAGAGGTTCTGAAATAAAATCCTGCAGAAAACTTGCATAAGCTGCCAGAATCATATGATCCTCTGTGCTCTTACTTTTGTATGTTAGTTTGCAAATGGTAGAGCTCGTTTTATTCTAAAATTGTGACCCAACCAACGAAAGCTGCTCAAGTGTATTTTCATGTCAAATGCAGAAAAGATTTGATCAATGCACATAAACAGCAACAGTCTAAACTTATCCACTTTTCATTGACATGAAAACATGTACTACCAGTTGTTATTAAATATCTTCTGTAGTTTTCTAATTCCGGAAAGAGCAGCACATTGTTAGCTTTATAGCAAGAGCTGATAGTTTGCATTCTCTTTGGCCAATGCACTCCTTTGTTTCACTGTGCATTTGGAAACTACTTGTTACTTGGCACTCTTGCCTGTCCTGTTAGTACAGACAGAAATGAATCTTTGCCTGTTGTTTTGTTTTCCTTTAGCTTAAATCAAATATCACCAAAAGAAAAATGTAATAGAGAGAAACTTCCTTAAATCTTGAAATGCAATAAACTCTAGCCAGGTCAGATCATTCTTGGGATCAGAATAAATGAAGGGATCCCAGTCTTAAAATGCTGTAGAAATGATGCAGGGCCAGGTGTGAGTGCCACACAAAATCAGAGTAGTTTGGGCCACAGCATTCTTGGACCTGTTACAATGTTATTACCATTAATGCATAACATCGGGAAATGGCTGAGCTGAAAACAGCTATTGTATAGAGGGGATGAAGTAAGCACATGATTAAAATGCACATTAGAGTATGTTGAACTTCTATAAAATGGATGCTCTACTCACTAGGGGAATCATTCTACTCATATTTGGACTAGGGTTAGAAGCTTTTCTCTAGGAAGATGGTGCCTTTATTTTAGGGCAATAATCTATATAAAATATTTACTTGTAGCGGTGCTGATAAAGTAAAAATATTTTTCTGTGAAATATATGAGATTGAAAATGCTTTTACCTCATGTAATCTAACAATACCAATGATAGAAGCAAAAATATCAGATACGTCTGCCTTCACAGAACTAGTTTCAGGACTATTTTTTTTATTTTTCTAAAATAGTTAAAGACCATATAAGATGTTTGAAGATTGTTGATTTCTCTGTCTACACATTAGGTATATCATAATACTACACAGACAATCATAATATTTTTGTCATTAAAATTCGAATACATTTTATCCTAAAATGAAATATCAAAGTAAAAAGATTTATTACAAATATTCTAATTTTTTAGATGTTTTCTAATTTCCTGTTCTTTGTCTTTGGGTTAGACTCTTAGACAAGTATAGCTGTATTTATATGCATGTAACTGACTAAAAAATGACTAAATTATCCTCTTATTCCAATCCATCTAATTATCATGATGCTGTTATAGAGAACAAAAACAAAACACCAAACCCGTTGCCTTCGAGTTGATTCCGAATCATAGCAACCCTATAGGACAGAGTAGAACTGCCCCATTGGGTTTCCAGGGAGTGCCTGGTGGATTTGAACTGCCGACCTTTCGATTAGCAGCCATAGTTCTTAACCACTACACCACCACCTGAAAATACTAATCTTGCCATTTGCAGAATGTTGAAACAACAGATAATCAGAAAAACGGAAACTTCATCACTCTGATATAACCATAGACAGCCCACAATAGAAGATGAAAAACATTCCTTTTAGGAAAAAGGCTCACACTGCAAACAGAATGGGGAAGGAGCAGGGGGTGGGTCCAAGGGAAAAAAAATGAGGATCCATATTTAGGGTGGTCCACATACTCAGGCTGGGCCCTGGTTGCCACAGTGGTTGAAAGCTCAGCTGCTAACCAAAAGGTCGGCAGTTCAAATCCACCAGCTGCTCCTTGGAAACCCTATGGGGCAGTTCTACTCTGTCCTATAGGGTCACTATCAGTCGGAACCGGCTCAATGGCACCTAACAACATACACAGGCTGGCACTGGAGTATGTTTCAGCACCTAAATCAGTGCTAGGTGTGTTGTAGGTGCTCAATAAATACTGCTTAAATAATGAATGGATGAATGAATAAATTATTTAACGGAATGAAGGCAGTAACTAGTGACTTTGACAGTAATTGGGAGACGCCACTAGACAACATATTCCTGGGACTCTTGGTTCAAAACATTCAGAAGGTCCCAAAGGATCCCTGCAACACCAACTATGACTCCTACTTCCAGGTAGCTGGATTGCTAAGCATTTCATTGACTTTAAGAAGAACGGGGTCATGATGACCATTCCTTTCTTCACTATCTTTTGCAACAATCAAGCTTCCTTCCCCTCATCAAGCTTTTCAGACAAATCTGGACTCTAATTTTCCCCACCCATCTTCAACTCACAATATGCACCCTACATTGTTCAAAATTTTTATTGTGATTTGTTGTACATTTTTACTTTTGTTAAAACGTGGGTTTATATGTTCATTTATTGTTTCAGACATATTAATTTTAGTGTCCCTAACATGCTTGTAAAATCTTAGGAGGCAGGAATCACATATTTTAGGTCGTATGGATAATTCAACACTTAGAAGCACACTCTATATTTCCAATATGCTTTTCACGTAGCATTAAATCTTGATTAAATGAATGAATGACTAGGTAAGTAATCTGTTTTTAAGCAGATTGTTGAAATGTAACAATTTGCCAAATAATTTGATCCAAGTTTTAATGTCATCCAGACTTTGCCATACTTGAAAATGAGACTCATCTAAGAGTTTAAAAAATTTGTTTTTTAAGTCTTACCTACAGAAATTCTACTTATAAAAGAGACTTCTATATTTTCTCTTATTGAAATAATATTAAAAATAGGAAAATTAACATTGTTCCCTTTTATTTAGTACAAATAACTTAGTACTGATATAGAATTAATACATACTTTTTATCTTGAAGCCACATATTTATCCACTGAAAGGTCAGCTTATTAATTTTTCAAAAATTCAATATAGTGTATTTTGTTTGTCTAGAAGATGTGTATCCCTAGACTTGATTTTTTGATGCAAAGATCATGCTTTTGCCATCTTTGTATCCCTAGCTTTATCGCCAATGTTTGTATTTAATAAATGCCTGTTGGGTTTAATAAATTAACGAACAACCAATACAAGTTGTTGTTAGGTGCTGTCGAATGGATTCCGACTCATAGCAACCCTATGTACAACAGAACAAAAACACTGCCTGGTCCTTTGCCATCCTCACAATCGTTGTTATACTTCAGCCCATTGTTGTGGCCACTGTGTAAATCCATCTCCTTGGGGGTCTTGCTCTTTTTCCCTGACCCTCTACTTTACCAAGCATGAGTCCTTCTCCAGGGACTGGTCCCCCCAAATAACATTTCCAAAGTATATAAGATGAAATCTGCCATTATTGCTTCTAAGAAGCATTCTGGCTATACTTCTTTCAAGACAGATTTTTCATTCTCTTGGTAGTCCATGGTATATTCAATATTCTTCGCCAACACCAGAATTCAAAGGCATCAATTCTTCTGTCTTCCTTATTTATTGTCCAGCTTTCACATGCATATGAGGCAACTGAAAATACTATGACTTGGGTCAGGCACACCTAAGTCTTCAAGGTGACATCTTTGCTTTTTAACACTTTAAAGAGATCTTTTGCAGCAGATTTGCCCAATGCAATGCGTCCTTTGATTTCTTGACTGCTGCTTCTGTGGGTATCAATTGTAAATCAAAAGTAAAAAGAAGTCCTTGATAACTTCATTCTCGTCTCCGTTACCATGATGTTGCTTATTAATTCAGTTGTGAGGATTTTTGTTTTCTTTATGTTTGGGTGTAATCCGTCCTGAAGACTGTGGTCTTTGATCTTCATCCGTAAGTGCTTCAAGTCCTCTTTATTTTCAGCAAGGAAGGTTGTGTTATTTGCATATCAAAGGTTGTTAATGAGTCTTCCTCCAATCCTGATACCATGTTTTTCTTCATATAGTCTAGTTTCTCAGATTATTTGCTCAGCATAGAGACTGAATAAGTATGGTGAAATGATACAACCCTGACACACACCTTTTCTGACTTTAAACCACAAAGTATCCCCTTGTTGTGTTCAAAGGACTGCCTCTTGAACTATGTACAGGTTCCTTATGAATGCAATTAAGTGTTCTGGAATTCTCATTCTTCTTCAATGTTATCCATAATTTGTTGTGATACACACAATCGAATACCTTTGCATAGTCAATAAGACACAGTTAAATATCTTTCTGGTATTCTCTGCTTTCAGCCAGGATCTATCATCAGCAATGATATCCCTTCCTCCATGTCCTCTTCTGAATTCAGCTTGAATTTCTGGCTGTTCTTTGTCGACGTCCAGCTGCAACCACTTTTGAATGATCGTCAGCAAGATTTTACTTGCATTTTTTTTTTTAATATTAATGATATTGTTTAATAATTTCTGCATTCAGCTGGATCACTTTTCTTTGGACTAGGCATAAATGTCAATCTCAGTTGGCTGGCCAAGTAGCTGTCTTCCAAATTTCTTGGCATAGATGAGTGAGCACTTCCAGCGCTACATCCATTTGTTGAAATACTTCAAGTGGTGTTCCCTCAATTCCTAGAGCATTGTTTTTTTTTTTTGCCAACGTCTTCAGCGCAGCTTGGACATCTTCCTCCAGTACCATTGGTTCTTGATCATATGCTACTTACTGAAATGTTGAGCACTGACTAATTCCCTTTGGTGACTCTGTATTCCTTCCATCTTCCTTCAATTCTTCCTGCTGTTCAATATTTTGCTCATAGAATCCTTCTCTATTGCAATTCGATGCTTGAATTTTTTCTTCTTTTAGCTTGAGAAATGCTGAGCATGTTCTTCCCTTTTGGTTTTCTAACTCCACATCTTTTATAATACTTTACAATTATAATACTTTGTCTTCCTAAGCTACCCTTTGAAATCTTCTGTTCAGATCTTTTACATCATCATTTCTCCTACTCACTTTAGCTACTCTACATTCAAGAGCAAGTTTCGGAGTCTCTTCTGATGTCCATTTTGGTCTTTTCTTTCTTTCCTATCTTTTTAATGACCTCTTGCTTTCTTTCCGTATGATATCCTTAACGTGATTGCACAACTTGTCTGGTCTCCGGTCATTAGTGTTCAATGCATCAAATCTATTCTTGAGATGGTCTTTAAATTCAGGTGGTATATACTCAAGGTTGTGCTTTGGCTCTTGTGGACTTGTTCTAATTTTCTTCAGCTTCAACTTGAACTCACATATGATGTCTGTTCGGCTGGCAGTCAGCCTCTGGCCTTGCTCTGACTGCTGATATTGAGCTTTTCTATCATCTAATTCCACAAATGGAGTCAATGTGATTCCTGTGTATTCCATCCAGCGAGGTCCATGTGTATAGTCACTGCCTATGCTGTTGAAAAAAGGTATTTGCAATGAAGTTGTTGGTCTTGCAAAATTCTATCATGCGATCTCTGACATCATTTCTTTTGCCACAGCCATGTTTTCCAACTACTGATCCTTCTTCTTTGTTTCCAACCTTTGCATTCCAATTGCCAGTAATTACCAGTGGATCTTGACTGCATGTTTGATCAATTTCAGACTGCAGAAGTTGGTAAACGTCTTCAATTTATCTTTGGCCTTAGTGGTTGGTGTGTAAAGTTGAATAACAGTTGTATTAACTGGTAGTCCTTGTAGGATTTTGACAGTGCATGCAACACCATTCCTCTTCAAGCTGTCATTCCCAGCATAGTATATCATATGACTGTCTGATTCAAAATGGCCAACACCATTCCATTTCACCTCACTAATGCCTGGGATATCTACATTTATGTGTTACATTTCATTTTTGATGATTTCCAATTTTCCTAGATTCATACTTCATACATTCCACTTTCTGATTATTAATGGATGTTTGCAGGTGTTTTTTTTCATGTTGAGTCATGCCACATGAGCAAATGAAGGTCCCAAAAGCTTGACTCCGTCCACCTCATTATGGTCAACTCTACTTTGAGGAGGCAGCTCTTCCTCAGTCATATTTTGAGTGCCTTCCAACCTGAGAGATTCATCTTCTGGCACTATATTAGACAATGTTCTGCTGCTATTCATAAGCTTTTCACTGGCTAATTTTTTTCAGAAGTAGACAGCCAGGTTCTTCTTCCTAGTCTAGCTTAGTCTGGAAGCTAAGCTGAAGCCTGTTCAATATGAGTGACCCTGCTGATATCTGAATACTGGTGGCACAGCTTCCAGCATCACAGCAACATGCAAGCCCCCATAGTATGACAAACTGACAGATGCATGGGGGAACTAATGCATAGACTCTTTAATTCTATCATTAACCACTTCTAATGCCTCATATCTGATACTTCCCTCTCACATTCAATGGAATGCAAATAATATTCTCCCTCACGTGGAGAGTAACACAAATCTTCAAGATTCTGAGTTGTGTAAACAATGAGCAATATATCTTATAATCAGGAGTGCAATGTCAAAACCAGGCTCCCATTAATTCAGAAATGAGAGGAATCTATGAAGTAAATTGGAGTTTAACCCTGGAGTCAGGGAAACTATTACTGAAAATTTTTGACAGTGTTGCCCCTCCTTCTGCTCTGTGTGCATGAATCTATAGGCCCAGTGGAAAATAGAATCTCTTTAAGAAGCGGCGATTTCATCCTTCCTCATTCTTCCTCCTGAAGTGGGACAGCACAAAGTCTACCTGTCATCTAGGTTACTTAAATACCTTTACACTCCTGGTAAGTGAATCAACCCAACAGCAACTAACAACAACACAAAACACTTACGGTACTTGGATTACAAATAAAAAAGAATATAAGCCTCACATTAATCCTTAAACATCAGCCAATATAGTGTCTATTTTAGTGGAGAAAATGTGGTTTTAATCGTCTTGTTGAAAGTCATTCTGGGTCAGTCCCTAGACTTGGGTCTTTTACACTTCATTCTGCCATGTTCACTAAAAAATTTCTTTCACGATTCATAAGCAAACCCAGACTCTTCTGCTTTAAAAACATTTTGTAGACTAGATACATAACTAAGCATTGTTGGCTCAAGATAATGCTTGTGGTTTCCATTTTTCATGATCATGAGCTTCAGCATTAATTCAAGTTATATTCCTAATTCTATTATGCAGGGTAGAGCTAAATATACATTGAAATATTTCATGAACAAAAAGGTTTACTTTAAACAATATCCTGAGATTTAGGCAAGAAATTTGATTTGTAAAGCTTTTTTCTGATAACATCGATTCAAATTTCTTAAAATGAATTAAGAGGCAACCATCATAGTATTATGAAATATGTTAACTAAAAAACTTAGAATGTGTGAAGAGTCCATAAAAAGACAAATGAATCAAATCAAGACTATAAATATCTTCAGCTTTAGATAAGGTCATAATTACAAACTCTTCCAACCGCAGTGCATATTCATCAATTAGAACTGTCAACGATACATCATTTTATGGAGCTATTAGAACTCACACACTTAAAGAAGAATGTTCAAATAGAGGTTGCTTGTAAATGCTCCAATCTGGACATCATTCACTGAAGAATTCCACAAGAATAAACGACCAAATTACAAACTGATTAGAAATGGAACAAGTTTGACAAGTTCTATACTTCCCTTTCACAAAATTTGGATGTTTAGGTTCCCTTTTTATTACATGTACTCATTTACCAGGAAACTACTAAACTGAATGATATTGTTAGAGCAACCCTTCCCAAGTAAAGCTTTAAATGGGCTCTGATGTTAGGACGTTAAAGATATCAAGCAGAATGACAATTGTTATTTGCTGTGAACAGCAATCATTTGCCTTCAGGTGAAAATGTTAGTTGAAAAGTTTATTTTGGTGGAAATCTCTTATTACAGTACTCTTCCCATTGACTCTCTGCTAGGTACATTTGAAGTGCTGAATAATTACAGTCATATGAGTTAGGCAGAATGGAATTACAGTCTTCTTAAAGGTCTAATAAATAACCATCTAGGCACACAGTATTTTATTTAGGTTTTTTAAACCCTATACTTCTAAGCTTTAGTTTCCATATACTTCTAAGCTTTAGTTTCCACATCATTGATAAGTTACTATTAAACTTCAACATCACAAAATAACAGTCTTCTTTTAGAAAGTACATGTAGTTTTTAAAATAATCACAACAGAAAAAGGGAATGAAAATATTACCTTCTATTTTGTTCTATATTTTTTATAGTCACACTTGTTTCTCATTATGAAGTTATGATACATTTTTTAAAAAACATGATTAGTAAAGATTGTATATAATTTTGTGGGAAAATGTATATATTCTAATTTCATTTAAAAAAACAAATTCGGATTTAAAAAAATGAATAACTTCAAATACTGATTAAATTAAGTGTTCAATATTTGATTTTGGTCTCCAGGAATGGTAATCTTTTGTTCCATCTGGATCTTACTGTACCTAAAGGGCTCTAAGTGACTTTACATGAGAAATCTTCACAATGAAACAATGGAAGTTATATTCTTGCTGACTTTGGGATAGGTTTCAGGACCAAAG
Source organism: Elephas maximus indicus (assembly GCF_024166365.1). Taxonomy (NCBI): domain Eukaryota; kingdom Metazoa; phylum Chordata; class Mammalia; order Proboscidea; family Elephantidae; genus Elephas; species Elephas maximus. The sequence goes on along the minus strand of NC_064824.1, from coordinate 63,426,732 downwards.
TGACACACTAATACTAGAAATGAATTCTTGATATTACTTTCTTAATAAGGATGATGGCAAAATCAAAAGTACCATCCAGAAAAATCAAAAGTTTCATCCAGAAAATAACACTGATCTTTATCGTGAATAAATTATACATTTTTCTAAACCGTAAGTAGCAGGAATTTTAAATCTCTTCCTGGAGATGGCAAAAGAAACACAAAATTCATGCCAGCCTATCCCTTTGCAGTTTGATTACCTGTGGCCCCAAAACGCATGTTTGATTCATTTTGTTCCCCAGTGATTAAGTGCTTGACTACCCAGTGCCGTTGAGCGACTCTGCTAGCTGAAATGTTGGGGGTTCAAACCCACCCAGTGGCTCCAAGGGAGAAAAGACCCGGAGGTCTGCTCCTGTAAAGATTTATAGCCTTGGAAAGCCTAGGGGCAGTTCTACTCTTCCCTATAGGGTCATTATGAGTTGGAATTGACTGCAATGGGTTTGGTTTTTTGGTTTGTATTAAGGACATTAGAGCTTCCCTTCCCTCCTCTGCCTCCATCACTATCTCACTGGAAAACTTTCCCAGGAGGACTACACATTCTTCAGGAGAAAATCATAGATGGGTTCCTGTTGAAACCATCCAAAACCTTCCCTATACATCTTTGTCCCCCTCCAAGTCCTCTGTACTGTAATTTAGTATATTCTCTAAGGCAGTAGAAAATATTTATGAGGGAGAATCAGACCTATTCTGGTAAATTGGTAGGTTGAGACCTAAGGAAGTCAATTTAAACTAGTTCTTGCTTAGTTTGTGCTCCATGACACAGTCCAGCTAAATTTCCTAGATACATCGGTAGATAATATACCTGATGGTCATTTTTCTTCAAATACCTTGGAAAATGGGCTACTTGGAGGATAAGGAAATTAACCTTGCGTCCTTCCAAGAAGCTGGGAAGAAGAAGCCATTATCATAAAGAGCCAAAATTTCATGTTTTTCTGAAAAATTAATATATAAGAGGGAAAAGCCATTCTCTTTAGTCCCTACATATATGCGTAAGCAATAATACATCCTGGATCCCACTTTATGTGACACTATTCCCCTAATATACAAGGTATTATCTTTCATGCATCTAGAGAAGCAGTGATTGATTACTTTGTTCCTAATACAAAAGAATGCTCCAGAAATGGCATGATCATGTCCTCTTCCAAAGAGCCAAATATGCTTATTTGGAGCATTCTTTTATAGTTTTAGTGATAGAAGGAGAGGAAACTGCAACTAAATACAAAGTATTCATTAACATTTCTTTAAAAAATAATTGCATTGGACTGAAAAATTTAGTTAACATATTTGTGTACTACACTGTGGTTTCAACATCAGGAGATTAATGGTTCACCCCATGGAAGTCCGTAGAAAAGAGTTATACTCATTGCTGTAATCATTTGATATGGAAAGCTCCTTCATTTGAAAAACACAAAAGGAGCAAGAGCTCACAATGATCTCTTCCTCTATAGGAGTCTGCAGTACATGATATATTTAAATAATATTCTTCAGAAGAAGGTTTCCCAGCAGATCTGAACGAAATAGAGGAGAGAAAAAAAAGCACAAATGGCAGAGAGGCCAACAGGATGAAGAAGGTGGAATCCAGGTCTACTTTCAGGATGAGCATGCCATCTATAAGTTTATCTTTCATTATATATATATTTTTCCTTTCTGGCATACAAAAGGATTTACTTCCTTTTCTCTCCTTTTTAAGAGATTTGGGGAAAAATATCAACAGAATCTCTAAGGAGATCATATTCTAGATGCAAAATACTTTGTTGATTGCTAAATAAAGTGATACTATAATCCCTAAAATGAAAAAAAAAAAAAAATGAGGCAGATATAAATTGTACCCATGCTGCTAACAGCCAAAATATAAACATTCCAATTCATTTAGGTTGTTACTATTAAAAAAACCTTAAAGAAGTTTGCATCTGAATAAGAGATTGCTTTAAATTGCAGATTACCCTTCAGGACACTTACTATGACACTAAAAAATTTACCCATGAGTTACATTCTTTTGGGGCTATTTTAAAGAAGGGGGGTTGGTAATGGGGAGAAAGCTATTATACAAGTTGTTCAGAGTGGTTACATTTTTCCTTTAGGCCTTTAGCATGTTCAAAACTCCATAACGTTAAATGGAAATTAAATAATCCATAAAGACATGCATTTTTCCCTTTTCATTATATATAACGTCTATTAAAGTGTATGGTAAGAACATTAGCAGCTAAATCATTAAAAAAAAAAAAAAAAAGAAAGAAAGTCAGGGTTGTCAGTCTTGCCTGACCATGCTTTATATGACTCAGCATAACAGCAGCTATGCGTTTCTAATTTACTGCCAATGGATGGATAAGGAATGTAGCTGAGTAACATGCAGGCCAGTCAAATTCATTTAGAAACTGATTATGTTTACATATGTACAACTTGCTTGGGTAACCTGAGTAAAAGTGGTGGCACGAGCTTCTGGCTGGTTAAAAACCACCAGAGCTGCATTCTTGATGGCTCCAGCTTGATTTTACTCCTGTGAGAAGAATGGTAAGCAATGAAGGTCACCATATTGCACTACTAAATTTCACTCTGAAAATAATTATTCAAGCATGGGTTCAACACAACTAAAAATTAAAAAAAAAAATCAATCACTCAGAATCATAAAGTATAAAAGGAAGTACATTAAATATAATCAAAATAACATAAGAGTTAAAGCATAAACAACTATGACATGAATTTAAAATGACATACCGTATTTTTTGAAATAACGCACCTACATAAATAACACACACACATATATAAAGTGCAGAAATGATGAAATTAAGTAAAACAGTTCTGGCATAGTGTACCCACACATATACTGCACATGTCTCGTGGCATGTCCAGAAGTGAATTTTGGCCTCATTCACCCGTCCTCCCAATTTACAGGTAAATCATATTATTCTGTTTATTTTCTTCTGTTCTATTCATTCTCTTTAATCTCCTGCCTATTTGTATAAAAACAGCCCAAAAATGTTATTTTCGACCGTAATTGTATAATAAAGGCACAGCCATGGTCAAGAAGTCATGGATCAAGTTTGGTAATACCCCAGTAACCAGAAAATAAACAATCAGAATTGTGTATTTATTTCTATTAATTTAAGTTGATAATTACAACACATTAGCTCAACAGTTGATTTACTGGTAAATACTTTTGGCTTAAATTTCAAATAATATGAAATCAGTACCTACCATAAGTGAACCTTTCATTTAATCAAAAATTGAAATTGAAGTCTGCAACAGATAAAAAAACACTGGCATACCATGCTTAGGAAAATAAAGCGTGGCCGGTTGCTCAGATGGTAAAAATACATATAATGTGCACGTTATTTGCATAAAAATACGGTACTCTAAAGAACTCACAGAAAGCTATTAAAAAAATTACATAAATTTGGCAATGACATAAAAAAGATTTAGTTCAGACACCTAAACAAACTCTGGGTCCATTCTGTTAGACTTCCTTATAAAAAGGTGTACATTTAGGTATTCCAAAAAAAAAAAAAGTTCTCATTTTGTCCTTTAATTTTTTAATCATTTAGAAAAGAACAGCAATAAGCCTTAAACACCATTTCTAACTACTCTACAAGTGATATTTAATAGAACTCTTCCATTGCACCAGTTCAGAAAATGGCAACACAAAAATGATTAGACTGAACACTAAAAAGGTATTTCAGGTGGGAGTGTTTGAAATTCTTGGATACTTCTTTCAATTCTTTCTTGTTTTCTAGTGTAAAGCTACCATGTAAAACACTGAAAGGTGAAAACCTATATATATTTCTTTCCTAGACTATTGCCCTAATCTTTTATCATTTTATGAACTTTTATCCTAAAAATTTGATATAAATCCATAGTTTAAAATTTCTTCAAATAATGCATTTTATTAACTCTAAGCTTATTCCTAGGGCGGGAAGGTATTGGAAGGACTTCACAGCTCAAACAATATATTAATTCTGTATACTTCCAACTGGCAGATCAGTTCTCTGCTTTTAATTTCAAAGTATTGACTTCACATATGTTATTTTGGAGTACATTACTTAAAACAGAAAACAAATAAAAAAGTTAATGGTAACAAGAGAAACTGGGAAGATAGTTTAGGTTTTCATATTATAAGCCACACCTTTTTGGACATCCCTCCTATGTTAAACATAATGGTCTGATGTGAGGCAAAATACATTCTCTTTTGGAAAAAAAACTGAGGGATACTGAGGGTTTATAATTTCTGAAAATTAAAAAGACTGGCTGTCAAGTTAGCCACACCTCAGAAAGTACTCCAAAAGATTAAACAGATTTAAAATTCCAACAATTGATTTTTCATAATTCATCCCTAGTTTTTATACACTCTAGAACTAAACATATATAAAAAGTGACTTTCTTTACTATAGGGAAAATATCCAGTATTAAGAATAATGTCAAAATAATGAGAAAGAAATATACATTTAAATTCTAATGACCCAGTTTTATTTTCTGAAGGTTGACCTCAGCTTTTAGTGGTATACAACATCAGATATTGGGCCCCATTCTTTTAGCATAACTCAGCCAACCATTCTTATACAAAATTTTATTAATCAGATCTTGAGATGTTATTCAATATTTAAACAATGGTCTAGTTTTTTCTAGTTAGTAAAAATCTGAATTCAGTTATTTCAGCAATTCTTTGACCTATAAGGTTTTTATTACTTTTCTCTTGAATCTCATCAGTTGTTTTGCGAAACTAGTAGCTATGGCCTTGTTAAAAAAAAAAAACTTGTTACTTAGATCTTAATTTATATTAATACAAGTATTTAAACTTTGTCTGAATGTCATGTTTAAATCTACTTAAACACTGAATTAGCAATATTACCTACCTAATAAAGCAGAAAGACTGGACAATAGCATATTCTTTAGTAATCTTACAGAATAAACACAGGAATACTGATAAATAGTAAGGTTATCTTCTTAGAGAATATATTTTTCCTCATAGTTTTGTTAACTGGCCCCTAATTATGTTATCATGACTTTGTCATGCTACTCAAATTTTTGTGCCCCAATCTCCGCCAAATTATCTATTTTTCTTAGAATGAAAGCGGTAATAGAGGCTTTTATCTTCCCTGTAATCAATTCAAACGATAGGGATGGGTGCATCTTTGTTTTTGATTTATTACTTTTGTTTATTTATGCAAGTTTCAATAACTGGGAATCTTGTCTTCATTTTTGTATAGTTAAGCAACTAACAATTAAGGTTTTAAATTCCTTTTTCTCCTAATCCCAACTCTGTATTTATTAACCTATAAACTGACTCATATTACACTGGGTTTAAACTAACTGAAAGCATATTCACTCTTGTATTCATACTCCTTTTGTAAATTAAAGAATAAGCTACCAAGACTCTTACTGTAAGTTGGCCAATTCACAATTTCACATTCAGCTTGTTTGTTTGAACAGCAAGCACTGAGCTCAGTAGGGTTAAAAATATATTTCAGAGTGATTTCTCATCACTACCTTATTTTCCTTAAAAAATTATTTATTTCAGGAAACATGAAACTATATATAAAAATCAAGCCAGGACCTCAATCAGATATTCCATGAACAAATATGCTTGTTCAAACTAAATAAGACCACCATTTATGAAGTATTTCATAAGAGCCAAAAAAAAAAAAAAAAAGAGCCAAGAATGTAATAAACAGAGTTCGAACTACTCTCCCATCAAGTCATTTTCTAGGGCATACAAAAGCCACCCCCGTGAAAGAATTACAAAAAATAACGTGGATAAATTGAGGCATTTTTCACAAGTCTAAAATTGTTTAAAAATACTTAAATTTTACATTAATCTGTATGTTAATTTTATCGAGATGCAAAATGGTGCATATTTGAAAAATGTCAGCGTTTCATTTATCTGCTTATGTTTTAGTCTATCATCAATTTATCTATCACCAGTTTACAATAGAAAATGTATTAATAGAGATTTCCTATTTTCTTACAGAAAGAAAACAATTTGAAAATAGTCTGATAGTTTTAAGTTTTAATGCAACAGGAATACATAATACCAATATATCTTTTTGTTTAAAAATACCTACCTCTTTGCTTTCTTCCATATCTGATTCGCTGCTGAATTCTTCAGTATTTAAATTTTCAAAGTCAGATTCTCCGACAGCAATTGGTACAGTCACAGTGAGGCTGGGGTTGTTTATAAATGACATGTAATCACTTTCATCCACGACATATTTTTCTACACTGCTGCCTATGCCACTCGTAGTTCCATTTCCATCTTTGAGATAATTGAGGTCTTTGCTTATTTCTACCGTGGTATGATTGGAAATACAGCTGTCTTTTTTGTTATTTAGATCTTCAAGAGGTTTAATTTCATCCAAAGCTTTCTGCTTTCTAACAAAGGCTTTCTGAATAAATTCACGTATATTTCTTTTAACATAATCGATTCCCTTCTGCATCCTTCCCACAGCAATCTGGAGATTGTTCATTTCATTATCATCATCAGTGGCGGCAAGATTGTCAGAACTAAATGAACTCAAGAGCAAGGCCAGGAAGAGGTTCAGAACCTAAAATGCAAAAAGAATATGTGATCAAACCTTTTTTTGTTTTAATTGCTACTGACTATAAATTTCCCAACATAGTTCTTATATCTCGTTTTTTTCCTAATAGGTATTTCTTCTAGTTTATGATAAACTATTCTAAAAAGAAAAAAAAAAAGAAGTGAATGAGTTTAAAAATACCTGGCCTATATCAAGCAATGCTGTTAGCACTATATCCTATTTAGCTTTTGCAGAATTTTGAAAGCCACTGTTGCATGAAACTTCTATATTAAATTCAGTACCAAAAGAGAAATCTTAGTTATCTAGATTTGAACAGGGAAGAAGGGGAAAACAAAGTTTTATTTGGGATACTAAGTATTTTGACCATGTAACTTGGATTTCTGGGACACTGATAATTAATCTATAATTTTATTCCTAAAACCAAAGATGATTTCAATATATTTAAGTACAATGTGATTTTTATGCCTTTATATCAATTTTTGTACCACAATAACTTGCCAAAGTAGAAAAAAAAAAACTATTGCTAGATCAAAACTTCCAATATTTGGTTCAGAAAATCATGACCACCATGATTATACCTCAATTGGAGATACTATAAAAAATGGTAATTATGCTACAATAATGATTTAAATATTGAGATAAAGATTGTGGAGTCAAGGCATTGCCATGAATAAGGCTACTAATTGGTCCGTAAATTGGGTCTCCAAAAATAGGCCCTGTAATATGAATGAGTATAAAAATTAGTGACTTTAAACCACTGTGTATTCTCAAAAAAAAGGTGACTTATCAAGGAGTCAGGCAGTCTCATGAGCACAAGACTGAGTCATATAATTTTTTCAGGATTTGATTGACAAAGTCAATGACTTCCTGATTATTCAAACATACAGAACAAAAGAAGGATAAAGATAGTGAAAGGGGCCAATTGCCAAAGTAAAAAGCAAAACAAGAGAAGAATTCTAGGAAAGATTTTAAATTCCTTGAATTTAATTCCAAAATTCCAGTGAAAAGAAAGCTGCGTTCGTGTTGCATTCCTGTCTTTCCAGTGAGCTTATGAGGCTTGTGCTTACTTGTTTATTTACAAGTTAGTCTAAGTAACGGTGGTAAAAAAGGTAAAAATGTGTAAGATCCAATGAGGACTGTGTGTCATTTTGAGAGTAAATACTGACACATCTCTCAATTATTGTGCCATGGCTCTTGGTATTCACACTAAGACCAGTTCCTTTATTTATGGACTTTTTCAAGAAAAATTATGTTTTACTGCGATTAGTCTTTGAATGTATTATTTGGATGAAAAATAAATGAATGAAGGAAAATAAAAATAAATTTTGATTTTTGTTCTACAGCAGTGGGTTTGATTTTGGGTTTTGGTTCACAGTAGAAGTGAATTTTGGTAGCATACTTATTTTCTCAATTTAATTTCATATGGTTTATTAATGCACTATACTTGTCTGTTAGGAAAATTTTCTTGATACACATCAATCAATCAAACTTCCCAGAGGGAGAGTCCACTATATTTCCTCTTCAGTGCACTAGGGGCAAGTCTCTGGGGAACTTTTCCCTACTTCAGGTGAGGAAGAGAAGAATTAAAGGAGGTGGTGCATCAAGTTCACTCACAGTCTTATTTAAGCAATATGACCTGAATGTATTTCCTTAATAGTGGTAAACATGACATTTTGTGGACTAAGCAATCTCATCAAAATTCAATTGGCCATAGATGTATGGCTTTATTTGTGGACTTTCAATTATATTCTTTTGGTCTATGTGCCTATTATTATACCAGTACAAGACTGTTTTGGTTACTGTAGCTTTGTAGTATGTTTTGAAATTGGCAAATGTGGGTATTGGTTAAAGGGTACTGAGTTTCTGTTAAGGGTGATGAAAAAATTTGGAAATGGATAGTGATGGTTGTTGCACAACATGATGAATGTAGTTGACGTCATTGAATTGTACACATAAAAGTAGAGCAATGTTTTGTTACATATATTTTATATAATAAAAGAAATTAAAAAAGAATAGGCTAGAGTTATGTAAGCTGACTGTGGGAAGGCTGAAATCTGGAGATTAGTAGAAAAAAATGATAATCTTTGGCCTTTTTTCTTTCCTTTTCCTTTTGGCAATTGGATGTTAGTTTTTATATGAAAGAAAATCATGTCTATAAATTCCATACTTTGAAATATTGGTTATGGAAGTTCTTGTTCTATTCCACTGGTTTGTGACCTAATCAAGCAACTCAGTATAAGTACTTTATATCTGAGGTATAAGAGCCTGATCCTTCTCACAGAGTCTATTGCTCTCTGGTTCTAAAACATTGGTACACTCTTAATACTACATAATAATACATATGGCTGTCGTAATACATATGACAGGTAGACCCCGCACTGTCCTACTTCAGGGGGGTGGTCTACCATTCCTTCTACCAAGTTTTATCTTACATTTCCATTAAAAATATTTCTGGTCTAAGCTCCTCGGCAAAGCATTCTCCGATCATCCTTGCCATTCTGAAGCAATATTTCCATCTTGTATAATTGCCATATGGCATTTTGTTTTTACCATTTTTCACACATATTAGATAATCACTATTTTTACTCCTGTGAGTACATGTCTCATAACCCGATATCATACTTTTCTTCCTATGCCTCAAGAACTCAGTACGGTGGTGCCAGGCATGTTTCCTTTTACATAAAGTGATGAGACAAATGTTTCTTAAGCTAAGCTACTTGTTTATAATGTAGTTTCTAGGCACTAAATATGCTATATGCTTTTAATGATGAAATACAGACTGAGACAGTCACTAATTTACTTAAAACATTTTCAAGTAATCCATTTGTTAGTATCTATAAATAAAAGGAGTGACTGTTCTTAGCAGCATTTCCATGATTTGCAGGAACTGAAAGATAAAAGCCACAAATGATTGCCTCCATAGAACAGTAAGAGGTTTTGTAGGAAGAACAAATTTGGTTCAAAAGTTATTTTTTAAGGGTTTATGTGAATTTCAATCATCTAAACTATATTTGGCTCCTACAGTCATGAATAATTTAGAATTGGAAATGTCCTTGATATAAAATAACCATATAAAACATTCTTCAGTTGAATGCGCTTTTTTTTTTTTTTAATGGTTACACAACCTTTTAGTGAAAATGAGTAAAATATGTTTTACTACATACCACTAGGTTTCCAATGACCATGACCATCATGAAGACAGTAAGGCACATGGTTTGGCCAGCGACCTCCATACAGTCCCACATGGTCTCTATCCACTCCCCACACAGCACACGGAACACAATCAGGAAGGAGTGGAAGAAGTCATGCATGTGCCAGCGTGGGAGTTCACAGTCGCTGGAGATCTTGCAGACACATTCTTTGTAGCTCTTACCAAAGAGCTGCATGCCAACCACGGCAAAAATGAAGACGATGATGGCCAACACCAAGGTGAGGTTGCCTAGAGCCCCCACTGAATTTCCAATGATCTTTATCAGCATATTCAAAGTTGGCCAAGATTTTGCCAATTTGAAAACTCGGAGCTGAAAATAAAAGCAAGGAGGTTGTTACTGACCTGCCTTCTAAAGAATCTGCTATTTTTCTTGCAGGGAAATTCTACAGTATAACTGTTCAATTATAGGATGATAAATTATTTGTGTCAAACTATCACCTGGCAACTACAGTAGTTATTTGATACCTTTAGGTATTTCTGTTTTCACTGTGAAATGGTCCATATTATAAATAAAATAATCATATTAGTCTTATACTGACATTTTAATAATAAGATACACTAAATTTTATAGACTCCCACAGTAAAAAAAAAAAAGGTATATGTAATATACCTTTTGTTTTTCTCTAAGGAACTAAGATATCTAAAATTAAATGGTGGTTAATTAGCAGAGACTGTTTCAGAGAAGTAGAGACTCTCATTTAAAAGCACAAAGTGAATATATTTTTCAGTTCACTTAATATATCATGCTGAAATAGATCAAATCATATAAGGTACAAGAGCTAAACCAACTAATTTCTTTAAATCTTCAGATTGTTTTAATCTCATTCTACCTTTAGCTTGCTGTATCTTAGGCTATATTTTAAAGCAGATTTACTACATTTAAAGCAGAGATAATTGGAATTAAGTAATAAGCTGCTTTTTGTCATGTTTTGTGACTTTGGGAACTTAACCAACTCATTAGAGAGTATAAATGGCTCTCTGCCACTGTTTGACATTTTGGTTGTATCAGGTCATAAAAACAAAACAAACCCATTGCTGTTGAGTCGAGTTAAACTCATAGCGACCCTAAAGTAGAACTGCCGTATAGTGTTTCCAAGGAGCACCTGGTGGATTTGAACTGCTGACCTTTTGGTTTGCTGCTGTAGCACTGAACCGCTACGCCACCAGGGCTTCCATATTAGCTCATAGAGGCCTCTAAAGTACCACTTACACTTAAACAGCAGCAGCATTTTATTTCAGATGCTTTAGTAAATATCAGGCTGAGATTAGTGCATTATTTAGTGGTATCTAACTGGCCCAAAGGAGTGAATATAAGCAACTAAGGGTTTAATTTATTTCCAGAGAATAATTTACACAAACGAGCTTGATATATTAGTAAGATACTAATGATATTATGCTTTCTATTTTCACAAGTTATATCACATTATCATGAAAGTTTACTAGTTTTTTTTTTTTTTAGTTAATTGCCCATACTACTTGTAATACAGTCATTTCTAATTTTGGTTTTATTTTCACATCCGTCTGGCTTCAGATTACACCCATATCTATCCTAGAGGACTAGGGAAGAAAACCATAGCTCTAAGGGTCTTGACACAAATCTGAACTTTGAAAGTGGTAAGGGAAATTCTAAACAGATTTCACAGCAAAGTCTTGAGATTAATCACCATTAAGATAAATCACCTACGGGAATCCGTCTTTGGTAACTATTTACAACCTCGTTTATTTGCTAATTAGTCATAAAAAGTTAGTTAAGTCAAGTAGCAGAACCAAAAACATATCAAAACTTTAAATAGAAACATGTTATATTTTGTCTCTTGATTTTAAAAGATCTGTAAATTTATGAAATAGAAAGAGCAAATGAAAGACATTTTCTATAAAATTAACAGAATATAATACAGGCAATTTTTCTCAGAGAGCAGACTTGGTGACTTGCTGATCTGGTTGAAGGATCAGATGTTTGGGGGTGCTTGTATGCTTATTTCTCACTCCCCTGTTCGTTATCACCAGTTCCAAGTCTTGGCTTCTATGGAAGTAAGGTAGGCAATGAACAACTGCAACTCCTGAGCCCCTGACTAAAAGGTGAACCCATTCTAGATCTCAGGCTAACCTTGTGCATGGTTAAGCAAAACTCAGCTAAGAGCTAACTATGGGGTTATTTAATGGTGATTTGGGTTTACCTGTGACTCCCTTTTTTTCCCTCCCATTTATTTCCCATTTCTTTAATTGCTAATGAGAGAACTTTGATTATTCGTTTGAACAAATTTAATCTGTCCATTAATGCTATGAAGAAGGAGAAATTACCCTTTGGTTGCAAGGCAATCTGGTTTGTTTTATAAATGTGTCCAATAATATAATTACTGGAAATCTTATAATTATTATTAAATAAAAATGAAGACTAATTAAATTAATTATAAAACATAAATATTATGGATACTCCCAGTTAATTTACCAGCCGGAATGATCGGAGAACTGACAATCCTTCCACATTTGCCAAACCAAGTTCCATTAAACTAAGGCTCACAATAAAACCATCAAAAATATTCCAGCCTTCTTGGAAGTAATAATAGGGATCCATGGCGATTATCTTGAGAAACATTTCTGCTGTGAAGATCCCAGTGAAGACCTAAATAAGAAACACAGTTAATATGTGAGAATATCCTTGAAAACATAAGCAATTGTGAGAAGTTTAATTTACACCCACAAGTCACAATTAAATTATGAGTTTTAAAAATTTACTTGGGCTCACTGGATTGTTACCCTTCAAATGCCTTGGATTCAAACCAATATTTAATTGTTCGCAATATTTATGGCTTTTCAAGTCCTAAAAGTACATAATTATAATTAATATAGTGAAAGTGCATAGATTAAGACAATACAATTAACATTCTTATTTTCAGATGAAAGGTACAGCTGACTTATTATGACCACCTGCTTGGCTCCACTCTTGATGTTTCTACCCATCAGAAAACTCATCAATGTCTCAAAAATGCTCTCCTATGCTTTATTTTAGAGGTTTTATTGCTTCAGCTTTTACAGTTAGGTCTATGATTCATCTTGATTTTTATGTATGGTGTGAAGTTGGGGTGAGGTTCAATTTCTTCCATACACTTACTAAGTGTTCCAGAACCTTCCTTGAAAACACTTTCTTTATCTTATTGAATTACTTTGGCATCCTCATCAAAAATCGATTGACATATATTTTGAGTCTATTTTTGAACTCTTCATTTTGTTCCACTGATATATTTGTTTATGTCAATACTATATTCTCTTGGTTAACATAGCTTTAAAAATACTTAAAGTCTTGTATGTTAATTCTAACATTATTTTTTTTGTAAGTATCATATTGGCTATTTTAAGTTCCTTCTATTTTTACGTAAATTTAAAAATTACTTCATCAAATTCTGCAAAGAAAGTCTACTGAGATTTTGATAAATTTGGGTAGAATTGAGCTCTTAACAATACTGAGTCTTCCATCTCATGAACATTATATATATTTTTTCCACTTATTTATATCTTGGTTTTTTTTATATATATCTTGTTTATTACTCTCAGTCATGTTTTGTAGTTTTAAATTAGAGGTCTTACACATGTTTTCTTAATTTTATTCCCAAATAGCTTATGTTTTTGGTATTATGTAAATGGAATATTTAAATTCATTGCTTAGTTCTATTAATTGTTTTGCAGATTTCTTAGAATTTTCTACATACGTGATTGTGCTGATAAACATAAAGACAGTTTTACTACATTTCAATATTTATGCATTTTATTTATTTATTTCTATTTTTACTTTATTGCACTTGATAGGACTTCCAGTGCAATGCTGAATGGTCAGAGTAAATATACTTGCCTTATTCCCCTTCTTCTTTGCTTTGTTCTTATTCATAAGGGCAAGTATTTGATATTTCACCATTAAGTAAAGCATTAGCTGTAGGTTTTTGTTAGATGTTCTTTTTCAGACTTAGAAAATTTCCTTCTATTACTAGTTTACTGAGAGTTTTTATCACAAATGGCTGTTGAATTTTGTCAAATGCTTTTTCTGCATCATATGTTTTTTTCACCTTTATTCTCTTTATATGATAAATGAATTGTTTTTCAAATGTTAAACCAACCTCGCATTTCTGAGATAAACCTCACTTGTTCAAAGTGTGTTACTTTTCTATCTATTGGTGGCTCTTGTTTACTAATATTTTGTTGAGGGCTTCTTTGAGGTTGGAGGTTTAAGTCTACCCAGAGGTGCCTTGGAAGAAAAGCCTGAAAATCTACTTCTGAAAAGTCAGCCATTGAAAACCCTATGGAGCACAGTTCTATTCTGACACACATGGGGACGTCATGAGTCGGAGCTGACTCAGCGACAGCTGGTGGTGGTGATGTTCATGCGGGACACTATTCTGTACAGTTTGTATTGGGCTTCTTTGTTTCTCCTTTTTTGTTTCTGTTTCTTTCTCCAAGATATAACTTTTTGTATTATTTATTTTTTAGTGGTTGCTTTAGGGAAGTGGTTCTCAACCAGGGTCAATTTTGCCCCTAAGGGGACACTAGGCAATGTCTAGAAACATTTGGTAATATTTGGCAATATCTTTGATTGTCATAAAAGGAGGGACAGTTGCTACTGACATCTAGCAGGCAGCAGCCAGGGATGCTGCTAAACATCCTACAATACACAGGACAGTGCCCCACAACAAAGAATTATTCTGTCCAAAATGTCAGTAGTGCCTTTTTGAGTGCTCTAAAGTTTGCTATATGCATCTTTAAATTGACACAATCTTAAAATAACACAATCTTCTAAGAATTAATATTGTATCACGTTACATAAACTATAAGAACCTTGCAACAGTATAATTCCATTTGCCACCCTAATCACATTGTGCTCATCTTTTTATGTACAACTTCATACCAAGTACTTTACAACTACGTATGTCATAAACACTTGATTTAAACAAATCATTTGACTTTTAAAGACATTAAGATAAGGAAATAGTCTTTTACATTTACTCACATTTATCCATTTTTAGTGATCATCATTCCCTCCTGTAGTTTCAAATTTCCACCTGATGATTTTCTCCCTTCATCCTAAAGACCTTCCTTTAGCATTTCCTGTACTGTAGTTATGGTGGCAAAAACTTCTGTTGTTTTTTCATTATCTGAAAATTCTTTATTTCACATTAGCTTTTGAAAAACATTTTTACTGTCTATAGAATCTTGGGCAAATTTTTCTTTTTCTTTCTTCCTTCTCTCCCCTCCCCCCTGCCACCCCCTTTTCTCTCTTCATCAGGCTACTGTCTTCTAGTCTCAATTGTTTCCGATGAGAAGTTAGTTCCTTGCGTGTAAATGTATTTTTTTCTGGCTGATCCCAAAAATTTCTTCTGTTTTCAGCAGCTTGACTAAACTGTGCCCAAATGTAGTTAATTTTGTATTTATCCTTCTTGGTGTTCATTGAAATTCTTGGATATGTAAGTTAATATTTTCCACCTACTTTGGGAATTTTTTGATCATTATTTCTTCAAATATTGGTTTTGTCCCATTCTCTCTCTTTTCTCTTTTTGGGTCTCCAATTATTCAAATGTTGGACCACTTGATATTATCCCAAGGATAAGTGATACTCAGTTAATTTTTTCTTTCAAAAATTTTTTCTTCATTGTTCAAATTTGATGTTCTATTGATTTGCTTCAAGTTCAACAATGCTTTCTTCTAACATCTGAAATTTTCTTTTACAACCACCAAATAATTTTCTTTAGTTTAGAAATTGTACCTTTCAGCTCTAGAATTTCCAGATGATTCTTTCTTATGCTTTCATTTTCTCCATTTTTTGCAAATTTTTAAATATATTTGTTGTAGCTGCTGTCTTTTCCTCTTAATTCTAAAATCTCAGTCATCACTAAATCTATTTCTATTGACTGATTTTCATCTCAACTATGAGTCACGTTTTCTTATTTCTTCACATAACTTACAACTTTTATGTGATATGGGTGATGTGTTATAAAGACTCTTGTTTTCATTATCTCCTCTGAAGAGTGATTTTTATTCTAGCAGGCAGATAAATTATAGGTTGGTCACACCTGGAAATTCTGGTAGCTTGGATTTACATTTAGTTAGGGTAGGGATATTTTGGACTTTCCCTTGGTCCTAACTGAAAATTCTAGTCCTCTGACACAGTTTTTACTCCTCAGGCATAAGCCATCTGAGGTTTTGAAGGAAAGCCCAAGGTGGTTATCTAATTTCCCTATCTCAGTTGGACCTCAAATACCAAATTCTGAATCACCTGCAGTTGGCAGCAACTGAAATATCTGCTCATTTCTTTCAGCTTTTCACTACTGTATTCTGATGGGCTTCTTGGTGTCTCCTTCACACACAGTTTGTTTGGGGGTCAGCCAAGGATTTGAGTTTGTGAACAAAATTGAGTTTGGGACCCCCCCCTTCACATGGTTTTCTCTTTCTTGAGATTTTCAAATCAAATATCCAAGCACTCTGACAACCTTAAACTTCAACTTCTGACATTATAAACAAAAAGGATTTATTCTTGAGTTCTAGAAGTCTGCACTGCATAGACTTGGGGATATCCTGAAGGGAACAAGCATTATCAATATGGATCTCACCTAGTGTGTTTCTTTCTTTCAAGGGTCAAACCCTGTGCCACTTCTGCTTTCTTCTGGTTGCTCTTTATGTATATATATATGTTATTTATTGGAGATGCCATAATTGGAACATGAATCCTGCATAATCTTTTAAAATCAAATACCTGATTTTGTTGTTTCCTTCTGAAAATTCTTCAGTGGTTTGCTACTAAGTTCAAATCCTTAACTGACTGTGTAAAAGTTGCTTGCAATTGGATCCAGAATGGATCCAAAGCCATGCCATAGGAAGATGAATTTCTTGATTTTTGCATGCAAGTATCATCTCTCAGATTGGTAATAATAGCTACTATTTATTGATTACTTACTATGTACCTTGTATTGTATCTTACATGTTTTATCTCATTTAATCCATACAAGTTAGCCTTGTGAATCATATTGTATTATAGTCAGGAAATGCAGGTGTAGGTGGCTAAGTAATTTCCTTAAGATACGGATTCAGTAAGGGATATGGGTGAGTATGAAACCAGACTGTCTGACTACAAAGTCTATACTAAGCATACCACTGTCCAAAATAATCTTCATCTATAGATGGAACTTCTTTCCAAATTTTCAAGGCTGTACAATATAAGCAGATCCAGACCCATTAATCATTGGTTTAGCATTAAGCCCATGCTTTTTGCTCCTTTCATTCACTTTTAATTAGTCACTGTCTTGTGACTCTGGTTTCTAGAACTGGAATTCTGTTTTTTGTTTTATTCTTCAGGGACTAGTTCCCTGCCATATACCTCAGTCACAACTTTAATGCCTATTCATTCTTTTATTTTGTCCCCAGGACTTGCTTTCACATATTTCAGCTCTGCTACACATGACTTGACTCGACAGCAACGGGGTTTTTTTTTTTTTTTTTTTTACACATGTCTAGGCACTAGTTCTCTGCTAATCAAGTGTTCTACTTGTAGCTACACAATTTAAATCAGTTCAGGTATTCTGCTATTACTACAGCTGTTTTCCATTAGTTTTATGTTGGGGCTTCCCATTTTTTCCTTCATAACTTTGACCTCTCTCATATTTTCCATTTCTTTATTGCTTTCTGAAGCATTCTGATTTTTCTTCAAATCTATTTCCCAGTTCACTAATCCTCCCTTCAGCAGTACCTAATCTGTTGATTTACTGTTAACCTAATGATTATAATATTTTTCATCTCTCAAAGTACTACTTGGTTATTTTTAAAAATTGGAGTGATCTTTTTCACAGTAATCTTTTAAAATATATTATTATGTCTTTAAACATTTTATAATTTTTATTGTATAATCTGTATTCATTTAATTTCTTAAGTTCTTGGGAGATCTAATTCTACTGTTCTTGTTTCTGATGACTCTCTCACAGTGAATTTTGTTGTAATTATGGAAGATGAGCTCAGGATTGGGTAGATTTTTATGTGGGGAAAAACTGTGCAGCCTGGGTAAATCCTTGGGTCTATTTTTTTTTTTAATTGTACCTTAGATGGTTTACAGAGCAAACTGGCTTCACATATTGTTTTATAACATTCCTTAACAACCCCATGACATGTCAACACTCTCCCTTCTCGACCTTGGTTTCCCTATTATCAGCTTTCCTGTTCCCTCTTGCCTTCTAGTCCTTGCCCCTGCGCTGGTGTGTCCCTTTAGTCTCGTTTTGTTTTATAAGCCTGTCTAATTTTTGGATGAAGGGTGAACCTTAGGAATGACTTCATTACTGAGCTAAAAGTGTATCCAAGGGCCATACTCTCAGGGTTTCTTCAGTCTCTTGTCAGGCAGGTAAGTCTGATCTTTTTTTGTGAGTTAGAATTTTGTTCTACATTTTTCTCCAGCTCTGTCTGGGACCCTCTATTGTGATCTCTGTCAGAGCAGTCAGCAGTAATTGCCAGGCACCACCTAGTTGTGCTGGACTTAGTCTGGTGGAGGCTGTAGTAGTTGTGGTCCATTAGTGCTTTGGATTAATCTTTCCCTTGTCTTTAGTTTTCTTCATTCTTCTTTGCTCCCGAAGGGGTGAGACCAGTGGAGTATCTTAGATGGCCACTCACAGGTTTTTAAGACCCCAGACGCTACTCACCAAAGTAGAATGTAGAACACTTTCTTCATAAATTATGTTATGCCAATTGAGCTAGATGTTCCCTGAGACCGTGGTCCTTAGGTCTGTTTTTGAGAGGGGGCATGCATTTACTTTGGCAAGGCTCACCGGATATGATCCAATTGATTAGATCAGATTATTCACAAAAAATATATTCCACATGGGTTGAATATTTAAATGCTAAGAAATATGAGAAAAAAATTAATTTATCAAATTTTAGAAGTGGAGGAGAATTTCCTATGAACACAAAATAAGGAAATATATTTGATAAATTAAAAAGTTGTAAGAAAAACAAACAATCCATGACTAAAGGCAAAACAGGAATGGTAGATTGAAAAACTTCTGAGAAATATGAAAGGCAATTTGTTAATATTCCTAATAGTCAAAGTAGTTTTGTAGCTCATAAGAAAAGGACAAAAAACTCGATAGGAAAAGAATGTGTAAAAGATACATAGAAGAAAAAATTCCAGTAGCCTAAACATATGAGACAATGTTCACTCTCTCCAGTAGTGAGAAAAACGCAATTTAAAGCAAAAAAGAAAACGTTAATCCTCTTCCTGAATCAAATTGGCACAACTTAAAAGGAGAAATGATGTCCAGTGCAAGGCACAGGGAAATGTGCACCTTCATATATTGTCGGTTGTAATGTGACTTACTTCAACTATTTTGGAAAAGTAATCTGACAGTGTTCATTAAAATTAAAGATGAACACATTATTGGTCTGCCCAGTGCCGTCGAGTTGATTCCAACTCATAGTGACCCTATAGGACAGATTAGGACTGCCCCATAGAGTTTCCAAGGAGTGCCTGGCGGATTCGAACTGCCAACCCTTTGGTTAGCAGCTGTAGCACTTAACCACTACGCCACCAGGGTTTCCATTATTGGTATAAAAACCTTAATATTGGGAATCTATCCTACAGAAATTAAAGCAGCTTTATAAAAGATGATATATACAAACGTGCTTTACTATATAGCATTATTATGGCAGTAAAAACTTTGGCACCAACTTTTATGTCCATCAGTAGGTAACTGGATGGATAAAATTGTGACATATTTGTAATATAGAATTGTAAGCAGCATACAATACAGTGGTTTTTAGTATATTCTCAGAATTGTGCAACTATCACCACTGTCTAATTGCAGAACATTTCATCACTTCAAAAAGAAACTGCCTACTTATTAACATTCATTCTCCATTACCCCCTTTCCCCAGCCCCTGACGACTAATTTACTTTCTGTCTCTATGGATTTGCCTATTCTATGCAAATAAAATCATACAGTATGTGGCCTTTTGTGTCTGGCTTCTTTTACTTAGTGTAATGATCTCAAGGTTCATCTATCTTGTAGCATGCACCAATACTTCATTTCTTTTTATTGTTGAAAAATATTCGTTTGTATGGATATGCCACATTGTGTTTATCTGTTCACTAGTTGATGGCCATTTGTGTTGTTTCTACTTCTTGGCTATTATGAATAACCTGCTATGAACATTCATGCCCAAGTTTTTGTATAGACATATATATTAATTTCTATTCTTTTGGATATATATCTAGAAGTGAAACTGCTGGATCATATAGTAACCTTATGCTTAACTTTTTGCAGAACTCTCAAAATGTTTTCCAAAGTGGCTGTACCATTTTACATCCCCATCAGCAATGTATGAGGGTTCCAATTTCTCTACATCCTTGTCAATACTTGTTATTGTCTGTCTTTTTTACTCTTGCCATCCTAGTAGGTGTGAAGTGGTATCTCACTGTGGTGTTGATTTGCATTTCCCTAAGAACTAATGGTTAAGCACTTAGCTGCTAACCTAAAGGTGGGCAGTTCAAACCCACCAGCAGCACCAAGGGAGAAAAGATCTGGTGATCTGCTCCTGAGAAGATTAAAGCCTTGGAAACCTGGTGGGGCAGTTCTTCTCAGTCATGTAGTGATGAGTCAGAATCAACTGGAAGACACACAACAAAAACAATGACTAATAATGTTGGGCATCTTTTTGTTGCTGTTGTTGTTGCTTTGCTCCTTTGTATATATTCTTTGGAGAAATGTCTATTTAAATTCTTTGCCCATTTTAAAATTTGGTTATCCTGTAGTTGAACTATAAGTGTCCTTAACATATTCTGGATACAAATCATTATTACATACATATAATTTGCATATGTTTTTCTCATTCTGTGGATTGTCTTTTTTACTTTCCTGAGGGTATCATTCGTAGCATAAAAGTTTTGGATTTTGATGAAGTTCAAGTTATCTATTTTTCTTTTTTCACTTGTGCTTCTGTGTCATATACAAGATTTCATTGCCTAACCCAAAGTCATGAAGATTTTTATAAGGGTTTTATAGTTTTAGTTCTTACATTTTGGTTCATGATATATTGTAATTTAATTTTTGTATATTGGATGAGATATAGGTCCAACTTCATTGTTTTGCACGTGACTATCCAGTTGTTTCAGCATCATTTGTTGAGAAGATTATTCTTTCCCCATTGAATTGTATCAGGGCCCTTGTTGAAAAACAATTAACCATAAATGTAAGGGTATACTTCTGGACTCTTAATTCTATTACATTAGTCTTTAAGTCTATCCTTATGCCAGTGCCACCCAATCTTGATTACTGTTAGCTTTGTAGTAAGTTCTGAAATTGGGAAGTGTGAGTTCTTGAATTTTGTTTTATTTTTCCAGATTGTTTTGGCTCCTCTGAGTCTCTTGCATTTCTGTATCAATTTTAGAATTAACTTTATCAAGTTTGGCAAAACAGGTAGCTGGGATTTTTATAGGAATTGTATTAAATCTGTAAGTTAATTTGGGGAGTACTGCCATATTTATAATATTACATCTTCTAATCCATAAATGCAGATGTTTCTTCATTTATTTAAGTCTTTATTTCAAAAATGTTTTGTAGCTTTCAGTGTACAAGTCCTGCACTTCTTTTGTTAAATTTATTCCTAAGAATTTTATTCTTTTTTACATTATTTTAAGTGGAATCCTTTTCTTAATTTCATTTTTAGATTGTTCATTGCTAATGTATAGAAATACAACTAATTTTGTATATTGATCTTATATCCTGCTACCTTGCAGAACTCAGTTGTTTCTAACAGTCTTTTGATTTTGTGAAGAATTTAGGATTATCTACTTAAAATATCATGGTATCTGAGAATAGAGATAAGTTTACTTTTTCCTTTGCAATCTGGATGCCATTTATTTATTTTTCTTGCCTAATTGCCCTGGTTAGAACTTCCAATACAATGTTGAATAGAAGTAATGTGAGTAGGCATCCTTGTCTTATTCCTAATCTTAGGGGGAAAGCTTTTAGTCATTCATCATTAAGTATCTTGTTCGCTATGAAGTTTTTTTGTTTGTTTTGGATGACCTTTATTAAGTTGGCAAAGTTCTCTTCTATTCCCAGTTGTTGAGTGTTTTTATCATGAAAGGTACCAGATTTTGTCAAACACTCCTTCTGCATCTATTGAGATGATCATTTTGTTTTATCCTTTATTCAGTAAATACTGGTGTATCACATTGACTGATTTTCTTATGTTGATCTAACCTTGCATTCCTGGGATAAATTCCACTTGATCATGGTGTATAATCCTTTTCATATCTTGTTGGTTTCAGTGTTCCAGTATTTTGTTGAAGGTGTTTGTGTCTATGTTCATATGGGATATTGCTCTGTAGTTTTCTTTTCTTGTAATGTCTTTTCCTGGTTTTGATATGAGGGAAATGCTGGACTCATAGAATGAGTTGGGAAGTGTTCTCACCTCTTCCATTTATTTTGAAGAGTTTATGAAGAAATGATGTTCATTCTTTTTTAAAAAATTTGATAGAATTCACCAGTGACGCTATCAAGGCCTGGGTTTTCTTTGTAGGAAGCTTTTTGCTTCCTAACTCAATTTTTACTTGTTGTATCTGTATTTCTTCTTGAGTCAGTTTTGGTAGTTCGTGGTTTCCTAGGAATTTGTCCATTTCATCTAGGTTATCTAATTTGTTGGCATGTAGCTATTCATAGTATTCCCTTATACTCCTTTTCATTTCCATATGGTTATTACTGAAGTCCTCTTTTTAATTCCTGATATCAATAATTCGAGTCCTCTCTTTTCTTTTGGCTAGTCTAGCAAAAGATTTAACGATTTCATGGATCTTTTCAAAGAATTAAATTTTGGTTTTGTTGATTTTTTCTATTGTTTTTATATTCTCTATTTCATTTATTTTTACCCTATTGCTTATACTTCCCTTCATTCTGATTGCTTTGGGTTTACCTTGCTCTTTTTTTTCTAGTCTCTTGAGGGGAAAGTTTTGGTTATTGATTGAAAATATTTCTTCTTTTTTAATATAGGCCTTTACAGCTGTGCATTTCCTTCTGAGTACTGTATTATCCTGTAAAAAAAACCATTGCCGTTGAGTGCCATAGAGTTTCCAAGGAGCGCCTGGAGGATTCAAACTGCCAACCCTTATCTGCATCCTTTAATTTTCCTTGTATTTTCATTTTATTAATCTCAAATTATTTTCTAATTTTCCTTGTTATTTTTTCTTTGATCCACTTGTTATGTAAGTGTATATTGTTTAGTTTCCATATATTTGTGAATTCTTCAAATTTCCTTCTATTTTTGTTTTCTAATTTTTTATTTAATTTTATTTCTATTTTGTTAGAATATTTTGTATGATTTTAATCTTTTTAAGTTTATTCAGGCTTATTTTATAGCCTAACATATGGCCTATCTTGGCAAATGTTCCCTGTGCCCATGAGAAGAATTTGTAATCTGACTATACATTATATATTCAATGTTTCACCTCAAACACAAATCTTACTTTCCTTAACACATAACACAAGTTTCACCTTGAATTGTCAATCTGTGGTTTACATCTTTTCAGTAGCCATTCATCCTTTTTCTGGTAATGACACCAATTTTTTTTTTCTTCATAGTTTCTAATATTCTCTATTTCCACTACTAAGATGTGACTCTGGTTTGGCTAGTAAGGCATTCTAACTCTAGAATCAGATAGACTGGCTGGCTTAGGAGTGATTATGTACCTCCAACCAGATCAATGAGATTTAATTCTAGGGGCTTTACTGGAGCTACTAGGTGGGAAGCACATTCTTTCTGCTCAGGGAGCTAAGCTGGTATGATAAAAGTTGGTAGAATGTTGTTATCAATAGGGAAAAAGCCAGCCAGAGACTGAAACAAACATTTGGAAGCAGTGCAGCAAGAAACAGACTTCTAATGCCACTGATCAAGAATCTGGGTATAGCCAGATTATAGGCTGGAGCCAGTCCCAAATTTCCATGGGCTTTTAATTACTTGAGGCAACAAATACACTTTATATTATTTGAGTTGTTTCCTAATATCCACCTTCATAAAGCTTTTTTGAATTGCTTGCCATATTTTTAGCAATAATTTGAAGAGACTCTTATATAAGTTAAAATTTAGACTAGGTAACAATTATTGTCCTTTCCCACTCTAAGCTTCTATGATTTTTCAACCACAATTTACTACAGTCTCATGGCTTTCAGACTCTCCATTGGTCTATCATATTCTCATTGGTACATTTTCCCCAACTGTAAAATAGAGATAATCATAAATATCTTCTGTGAGATTGACTTTGTGGGAATCTGGAGAGAGAGATTTCATGCAAATCATTTAATCCAGTGCCTGTTACAAAATAAGTGATCAATATATGCTAACAATTATCTCTGGATTCAGTTAAGACATATCTGAGATATAATAAAATAATATTGTGGTTACTTCAGAGCCTAAAATTATTGTGTATTATATTTTAGAATATGTTACTCACAGTTTATATACAACCTGGTTATATATTCATTTATCACGTTTGGAAGTGCATAAGAACTTCATAATCATTTTATATCAGTATCAACATATTTTTGTTGTGTGATTTTATTTATCTTTTAATTTTGAATAAGACCATTTTACTCTTTACTTTTATCACTGTACCATGTATCCAGTGAATGTTAACACAAATTTTTAATGAAAACATACATAAAAACTCAACATTTATAAATTAATAAAGTAAATGGAGGAATCCAAACAGAAATAATAACCCTCTTATATTTCCTCCCCAAAGAATCCACCTTCAGGTTATTTACAAATATTTCAAAATGATCTCACTTGGCATACTTTATAGTTTTGCAAATATAGACATTTTCTAATGAACCTATTCTAACTACCTGAGAAATATGTCATGGTTTTGTTATCATACACCAATTCCCTCTAAAACTCATCATCGACTTTCTAATTAGTGGGTAATTTAATTTTAATTCTAAATCAAATTATGCATAAAACCATTGAATTCTTCTGCACTGTATTTAACTCTAGAAATATGTTTTTATTATTAAAAAAATACTAAACCTTTACTATCCAGGTATACACAATTAGTTCATATTTAATCTGAGAGTGATATATGAAATTCATTAAGGCAATCATGAATTCTTTTAATGGAAACAGTAGCCCTCAGTGAGCCTTACCAGGTTTCCAACGGACAATACATTGCTGAACTGCTCTGTCATGGGATAGTGTTCCATAGCCATGAAGAGTGTATTTAAGACAATGCAGATGGTGATGGCTAGGTCAACAAATGGGTCCATCACGACCAGGTTGACAAGGTGTTTCACCTTTAACCATGGTTTACAGCAGTCCCAGATCAAACACATGTTTGCAAATTTGTACCAGCAAGGTGGGCATTTCTGTCTAGATTCTTCAAGTTCTGAAAGAAAAAAAGTTAAAATACTGATGAAAACTGATTGCTTTCTATTAAGCAGCCTTCAGTTAAAAGAAAAATTAAAAAAATTAAAAGTTGTTAAGAGACATCATGGGTTAATTTGATGGTGGAGCAGGTTAAAGTTTATAACGGGTTTGCTATTATAGAAAGAGTGGGGACAGAAAGGCTATTAAAATTTCCAAATTTAACTTTTTTTTTTTTTAATGTAGTTTCCAAGATTTGATCTACAATATTAAACTAACTCAGAGCTGAAGCCACTCCCAAAGTCCACCTCTTAGCCAAAGGTTAGACAGGCCTATAAAACAAACAATTACATATGTGAGAAATGTGCTTCTTAGTTTAATCAAGTATATGACACGAAATGAGCAACACCTGCCCAAAAGCAAAGGTGAGAAGGCAAGAAGGGACAGGAAAACTGGACAAACGGACACGGGGAACCTAGAGTAGAAAGGGCAAGGGAGAGGGTGCTGACATTATGCAGGGATTTAAACTAAGGCCATGAAACAATTTGTGTATACAATTTTGAATGAGAAACTAATTAGCACTGTAAACTTTCACCTAAAGAGAAAAAAAAAAGATTTCATAAATTGGGACTCATGCACTACCGGTAAAATATAAAAGGATTTGAGGTGGAGCCCATGTGGAATTCCTAAATTGTCATGGTAAGCATTTACTTTTTTAAAGCAATATTTTATTGTGGTTTAGGTGAAAGTTTACACAACAAATTAGGTTCCCCTTTAACAATTTTTATACACATTGTTCTGTGCCATTGGTACAATTTTTACAATATGTCAATGTTCTCATTATTTTCATTTTGTTTTTTTTCTGTTTTTGTTGATCTAGTTTCCTTCCTTTCCTTACCTTCTCATCTTTGCTTTTGGGTAACTGTTGACCATTTGTTCTTATATAGCTGATTGTTTAAGGAAGCACATTACTCATGAGTGATATTGTTTATTTTATAAGCCAATCTATTATTTGGTTGAAATGGCTTCAATTCCAAGTCTAAAGCATATCTTAGGGTGATAGTCTCATGGATTCCTCTAGTCTCTATTGCTTCAAGGTCGGGCCTATTTTAGGAATTCCAGTTTCCTTTGATATTTTTCTCTCATTCTATCCGGGACCTTCTATTGTGTCCCTGGTCAGAACAGTTGGTAGTGGTAGCCGGGCACCATCTAGTTCTTCTGGTGTCAGGTTAGAAAATGACGTGGTTCACGTGGGCTATTAGTTCCATGGACTAGTTTCTTCTTTGAGCCTTTGACTTCCTTCATTCTCTTTGGCTCCATATGAATAGAGACCAGTAGTTGTATCTTAGATGGCTGCTTGCAAGCTTTTAAGAGCCCAGACACTACTCACCAAAATAGAATGTAGAACGTAATCTTTGTGAACTCTGCTATGCCAGTTGACTAAGTTGTCGCCCGAGACTATGGTCCCAAGCCTTGTGAGGCAGTATACCAACTCTACAAATTGTTTGGCTATGTCTAGGAAATTTCTGTGAATGTGCTCCTATGCTGCATTTACTTTAATGTATTAAAATATGTAACTATCACACCAAAATTATGATATAAATATTCTTTTAAAATACATTTATTTACCAAAAAGTACGATGATTTAAAGAATTTCAATTAAAAATAGGAAAGAGAACACAAATGCAGATATTTAAGGTGATACCCAAAATGGTGAAATCTGGTAAATATTGGCAAAGAAAGGAGCCCTAGTGGCACAGTGGTTAAAGCACTCAGTTGTTAACCAAAAGGTTGGTGGTTTGAACCCACCAGCCACTCCATGGGAGAAAAATGTGGCAGCCTGCTTCCATAAAGATTCACAACCTTGGAAATGCTATAGGGCAGTTCTACCCTGTTCTGTAGGGTTGCTATGAGTCAGAATCAACTTGATGCAAGTGGGTTTGGTTTCTTGGTTATTAGGAAAGAATTTTTTGGAATTAGGAAGGGAAATATTATCTACCACCTTCCTTTAGCAAGATGATTTCTTAATCAACTCTGTGGGAAAAGAACACAGAATTTGTAGGTTTTTGCCAGTATTATCACTGCACACCTTATTACCTGCCCTGCCAAACACAGAACAACCACTTCTAAGCATTCAAATAGAGGAAAGGATTCTGTTTTCTTTTGACTCTGATCAGTCATTGTAGTATTTCTATTGTGCCAACTAGAATATCCCCCCAAATCTGGCAAAGTTTACTATGAACTAAGCTTTTTATGGGAGCAACCAGCATATGAAATGGACAAATACCATATGTAATGATTTTTGTTATGTTGATAAACATTTTCTGCTAACAAATGCTGTACAGTTTACCATTTCCTTGAAGTAAATTAATATCCTGCTTATTTTTAGTAGTATTCTATTAGAGAAAAATTCTTTAATTTTATCTTCAGATATTGAAATTCTTAAAAGCACTCCTTTTATTTCCATTTCCCCTAATATGTAATTTTGTAAACAATAAAGAGTACTTGGGTTATAAATCAGAGAAAAATATAAATATAATTATTATATACTAGTCATTTTGAGAGAGATCCCTGGTGGCACAGTGGTTCAGTGCTCAGCTGCTAACAAAAAGGTCTGAGGTTCGAACCCGCCAACTGCTCCACAGGAGAAAGATGTGGCAGTCTGCTTCCACAGAAATATCAGCTCGGGAACTACGTGGGGCAGTTTTACTCTGTCCTATAGGCTTGCTGTGAGTCGGAATTGACTCGGTGGCAATGGGTTTGATTTGTGGTAGCTATTTTGTAAATGCTTTTAAGACCCCCAAAATAACCTCATGTTTATACTGAAGATAAAGATACTATCGATTACAGTAAATAACAAAAGATAAATTACTAAAGCTTTCTTTGCCTGTGTACTCTTAGAATATGTATTTTTAAAAAATACTACTTGTCATTTAGTAGATAAAGAGAAGCAAACAGAAAGTGCTTAGAAAAAGTAAATCAGAAAAGTTCAAAAAGGAAACTTCAGCAGGGGTTGCCCATCTTGACACCAGAAAACACAGCAAAGTTGTTTAAATTCTAAAATATAATTGTTCATTCATCCATGCCAAAAAAGAGACTACTGCACTTTGAAACAAAGCAGAGTGCTCAGGAGAGAACTACAGCCACCTCTCCATTATTCCTGTGTGGGTTACCCACACCAAGAACCAGTTACAGCTAAATTTGTATCTTTTGCTGACTAACCTTGATTCCTCAGGCGCTTATAACTCACCCTCCCACCTTCCTGCCTGAGTATATGACCAGGAAATATTTCTACGTATTTTGCATAAAATACAATTGATAATCAAATTATTTTTGTTTATCCACTACTGCTTCATTAAGTATGAGGCTATTCATTACTCTGGACAATGGGGACTTGACTGTAGTTAAAAAGTCGGAAAACAAAAGTTGTTCGCTGGAGCAACATGCCTGATTCTTAAAAAGGAAAGGTGAACAAAATTATTAGATTTAGAAGAAAGGGTTCCCAAATAATCAGATTATGTCAATCTAAGAAACTTTTCCACCATTATCAAAAGCCAAAAAAGTGGGGGAGAGGAGAAGTACAGGGAACTATATTAAAATCAGTGTGTACATGCTGAGAATTGCTAATAACCAATCTTAATCAACGCCACAGTAAAAAAAAAAAAAAAAAAGTTCAGATATAATTAATTAGTTATATAGAATCTTTTGATTCTATATAACTAATGGAAAACAGAATGAAAACCTAGCCATTACCCCTCCCCAAAATACAAAGTCAAGAACTGTGCAGGTATTAAAACCAAAGGACTGTCAGCCTCCTGTTTCCTGAGTTATTCTTATTTCTGGGTCATCTTTTCATCACAGGCAACTCCATAAGACATATTTCCACTGAGGGAGCTGTAGATACATTCATTTTGAACACTGCAGCTTAATCACTGGACTAGTCCAATCTTGTGGTGGTGTTTTTTAAGTAATGTCTTATGTTAGCTCAAACTTAATACTATCAGAAGTGCAAAGTATGACTGTTTAGACTTACCCTGTCTCCTTCTCTACTTCCTGCTTTAGGGAGCAGACATGCTGCTGACATCGGTAGCAGAACCACTGGCAGCTTCCTCTCAGTGGTTTTGCTATGGCAAGGAGCAGAAGACCAGAGAATCTTCAAAAGATTTACCTGGAGGGACAGGGAGGAGCAAGCTACTGGCAGCTGGGGGGGAAGAGGGAGTGCAAGCTAACGCAGGCGAGGTTGGGGAAGAATGCACTAGAGTTTAATATTCTGTAGAAATCAGTGAAAAGATTTCTGATACTGCATTAGGACATGAAAATTGGGTCTTGTAATCCTGATATGGCTGTGCTATATACGGCCATCTACACTGTGAGTTTTTTTTTTTTTCCTGGCTGTGACTTTTAGACTTCTGGTGTTAGTATTTATATCACGGGATCTTTGCATTCAGATTGGAAAAGCATTATTTCAAAAATCTACCCAATCTCAAGAGAAAGTGTAACTAACAACAATGAATCATGCGTGCTTTCTCTCTTCTTCTTTTTTCTTTACTTCTTTCTCCTTTGACACATCAGTGCACACACACACACACACACACACACACACACACACACATATACCTGGGGAGCTAGGAAGGAGGGAGATAAAAGAGAACAGAGGAAAGCGAAAAGGGGGCAAGAGGAGATGATAGAATACATTTTGCATGAAAGTATGTTCCAAGTAGTTGAAGCTGATGTTTGAATTTGCTTACAGTATGGAAAGGCACAAACACCTTAATTAACAACAAAAAACAACAATAACACATCTAATAATGACAATATTTATTGAGTGCCTTTTATGTGCCAGGTACACAGGTGATTTATATATAATGCCTCATTAAATTCTTACAACAACCTTAAGCCTGAACTTCATTGTTCACATTTTTCTGATGAGGAATCTGAAGTTCAGAGTCATAAATTAACACATTCAACACATGGCAGAGCCACAAACTGATCATAGGTCAAGCTGTCCCCAAAATCTTTATTTTGGCATTATGTGATCCAAAATTCTAGATGATATGTTAACTACTCAGATATAATCTACAAGTACAAAGAAAGCCGATATATTCAAATACTTCGGTCACAGAGAGGTAAAAGTAGAACTACAAAATTTTGAAAACATTGCTTCAGTGAGGTTAATATCAAATCCTAATTCACATTTGTCATTTATATTCCTGGTTAAATCAAAGGATTCCATGACTTGTGTCTCAAGTAATTAATACAATTCAAATGGGGTGGCATAATAACAAATTTTTACCATTACACTCCTTTCAATGCCATGCAGCAAACTTCACCAGTTTAGAATCTTATCTATGCAAAGTGGTATTTCAAATTTACCTTGAATTTGTACCAGCTTCCTGGAGGCTAAATGTAAAAATCTACACAAGATAGTAGAATCCATGGATTGTACATAGATTTTACTTTTAGTTAGTAAAAGACATGAATGATGATAGGATATCAAGTAGTGAAGTATTTTCTTGGAGTTTATAGAAGTATTTTTTGCATCAGACCAAAGCAGTACCAAATAGCTATGGTGTAAGACTTCTGACATACCTTCCATGGTGTTGGTCAAAATACTGGCCATACTCATTGCTCTTTGCTTTGCTGTGGGGTCTTCTAACAAATCCATGGAAACATGGTAAGAACTGGATCGCCTCTTTCTTATTTCTGTTTCAGTAGTAGTGCCCTAAATATAAAATTTCAGATGAAATGACCATTACTCATTAAGGCAGCAAAACCCAAAGCATTCCTATAAATTGTGCTACTTACTATTCACCATGGTGTCTCATATCTAAACAGTACATTAAGGCATTGCTGGAATTGTCATTCTTGAGAAGTATTTAAAAGTCCATCAAATTCTCAGCTCTCATGGTTGCTTGAGATAGCTATCCAGATGGACTCTTTCTATTCCTCCATGCTGGAGCTTTGGGCTGGAGAGACCACGCCTACTATTGACAGATAATCATTTAGCATTTCAACCAATGCTACCTAGAACTTCACTGGTGCATATTGCTCTATGATTTGCTCTCAAGTTATTAGATCTTGATAGAAATACATTCATGTATTTTAATGTATGAAAAGAATTTTAAAAGTTTCCCTAGTATGTATCAGTAATACTTCCCCTAAAAATGTAAATTCCTCTTCTAAAATGCTTTTATCCATTACAGAAGATAACATTTCTAAACATCCCAAATAATTAAACTAAATTTTAAAACCAATTTACTACTTTATCCTACATCTACAAAAAACTCCATTCACAAAATGACCTATCATCGGCTATCATCGGCAATGAAACCCTAGTTTAGGGAGAAAGCACCAACTGTTGCTGTTGTTGTTAGGTGCTGTTGAGTCCATTCTGACTCATAGTGACCCTGTGTACAAGAGAATGAAACACTGTCCAGTCTGGCACCATCCTCATAATTGTTGCTATGTCTGAGCCTATTGTTGTACGCACTGCATCGATCCATCTACTTTACCAAGTATGATGTCCTTCTCTAGGGACTGGTCCCTACTGATAATATGTCCAAAGTATGTGAGATGAAGTCTCACAATCCTTACTGCCAAGGAGCACTCTGACTGTATTTCTTCCAAGACAAACTTGTTTGTTATTCTGGCAGTCCATGGTATATTCAATATTCTTCACCAACACCGTAATTCAAAGGCTTCAAGTCTTCATTCTCCTTTATTCACTGCCCAACTTTTGCATGCGTATGTGGTGACTGGAAATACCATGGCTTGGGTCAGGGGCACCTTAGTTGCAAAGTGACATCTTTGCTTTTTAACACTTCAAAGAGGCCTTTTGCAACTGATTTGCCCAATACAATGTGTCATTTGATTTCTTGGCTGCTGGGTGTTCCATGGATGTTGATTGTAGATACAAGTGAAATGAAATCCTTGAGAATTTCAACATGTTCTCCATTTATCATGATGTTGCTTATTGGTCCAGTTGTGAGGATTTGTGTTTTCTTCATGTTGAAGTGCAATCCACACTGAAGGCTGTGGTCTTTGATCTTCATCAGTAAGTGCTTCAAGTCCTTTTCACTTTCAACAAGCAAGGTTGTGTCATCTGCATATGGCAGGTTGTTAATGAGTTTTCCACCAATCCTGATGCCATGTTCTTTTTCATATAGTCCAGCTTCTCAGATTATTTGCTCAGTATACAGATCGAATAGATATGGTGAAAGGATACAAGCCTGACACACACATTTCCTGATTTAAAACCAGGCACCCCTAGTTCTGTTTGGATGACTGACTCTTGGTCTATCTACAGGTTCCACATGAGCAGAGAATTAGCCCCTGTCTGAAGCAAATCTTTTTTTCATTCTGGTGAAAATATACATAGCGAAAGATACACCATTTCAAACAATTTCTACATGTTCAATTCAATTACACCGAATATAGTCTTCAAATTGTGCTACTATTCTTGCTATCCTTTACCAAATTATTCCACCACCATTATCTTAAACTCAGTGCCCCCATTCAACCTTTTGTGTTGCTGTTGTCAATTTGATCTCACATAGATAATTCTTTAAAAGAGTACAATGCTCAAAGCAGACATACTTTACTAATTAAGATAAGGTATTTTTTGGCTCAAAGAAGACTTCAGGGGGGTACTTTTGATTTAAGGTTTAAGTATAAGATTATCTCAGGGCAATAGTTCCAGGGGTTCATCCAGCCTCAATGGCTCCAGAAAGTCTGGATTCCATTGAGAATTTGAAATTCTGTTCTAATACTCTTTAAATTAAAATGGTGCCTCTCAGAATTTAAAATATTTTTCTTGGTTAGAGAAAGAAAAAAGTTAAAAAAAAAAATAGGGTTGCTTAAAGGTCATTTAGTCCCTCCTATGGAATTATATGTACAATTCTAGATCTGTCTATTTTAGTGATAGATTCTAAAACCTCTAAGACATTCCTTTTTTTTGGGATAAGCCTTAAATCTGAGGAAATTCTTAAGTTAAATTACCTCAGTTGCATTTACGTGTAAAGTACAGGAAAAAGTACATTTGCCCACAGCTGTTTATTTTGTATTCTCATTTCCCCTTTGCAGTCTCTCAAAGCCTACCTTGTTTGTACTTTCAGTACATTCTGCATCATAGTGCAGTGCCCAGCCTAACTGCAAGATTGAAGAACGGAGAAGAAGAAACGAGAAATAATGGGATCACTCTGGTGTTTGCTTCAAATTGGCTCCAAATTTTGCCTTCAGAAGTTCATCTCCTCCTTTCTGATAGGACATGAGATTCATGGTAATTACTGATAAATGCTAAACAGCTTCTAGATCTGACAGAATGGCATCCTCTTCATATTTATGCAAAGAAGTTGTAGATTTGTTTTTGTTTGCTCAGTTAAAATTTACCAATATCAGTGATGGTCATACTTTATTTTGTATAAGAATAATGTAGGACACTTGTTAAGAAAAGAGATTCCTAGACCTGTCCTTACTTGATGGCACCTAACAACAACAGGTCTAATTAGGCCCTGGTTATCTCCATTTTTCAGAAGCATCCCAGGTGGCTCCAATATAAGTAGTCTGAGAGTGAAGCACATTTGATAAATCTAGTCAAAACGAAAGTGTTTGCTTCCTTAGACATCTCGTCTTTTCCATTTGAGCAAGTTAAACATTTCAGTGGGAGACAAGATTGCAAAATTGATAGAATAGGGCTTCAGTAGCCAGTATACCTGGGGTCAAATTCTAGCTCCACCATGCATGGAACTCAGTTTCCTTCTCTGTAAAATGGGGGTGATATTAGTAACTATCTTAAAGGGATTCTGTGAGAATTAAATGAATTAATACATGTAAAGTGTCTGGATAGCATTTGTCATATAGGTAGTTACAATAATTCATTAAGAGTAGTTGACTATCCCTTTGTAGTCTTCCTGGTTGCTTCATTACAAAGTTTTACTTTTCTCATCATTTGATATTACTCCAGGATACTTGGACACTTCTCTGGGAGCAAGGGGTGGGGGAGAGGCTATGTGAAAAAAGGGAAGAAAATCAGTGGCTATTTCTATAAACCAAAGTAAGAAGCTCTTCTGTTAGGTAACTAAAAGCTAGCTCTATATGATTTTAATGTGGCTTAAAGAGCTTTTCCAACAATAAGTGGAATTACGTGAAGAAAATTGTACAAAGAGGATTTTCATATGATTCATAAAGCTACAAAATAAAACCAAGTGGCATTTCTGGAATATCTTTATACTGGCAAAATGAAGTTTTATTTAAGACCAAACGTTAAAAGCATTTTAGCTTTTATAAAGGAAATGTCAATAATATATCCTTATAACTGTTTAGTAGTTAGTTGAAATCCTTTCCATATGGTTGATTTTGGGCCACTTTTTTTTTTTGTTTACAAAAAAGAATTCATGACAGTTATATAAGAATTGAAATCTGCCAAAATAATGACAATACATGACTCCGTAGCAGATACTTAGAATGGCTTCTTTACCACTCGAATGTACAACAGCTGGAGCCATTTGAATGGATGTTAAAAACGTTACAACACTCTGACCTACAAAGAGAGGGAATGCTGCACCACAGGGTTTATGTACAGTTAGTAATAACATCTACTTCAAGTGGGAGTATCAAACTCTCATTTTCAACAAACAGGTAACAATATGCTTAAGATGAATTTTAATGTCATTTAGGAGCATTAGCTTTCTTGTATTTAATGCTATTATATTAATTAAACATTATAATTGGCAAATGGTTGCTTGGCTTTTTGGCAAGTTCCATACTGTATAGTAATAATAATGATGGGATAAATCTATTCTATGAGGCCCAATCTATGTTTTTTAGTTCATTTGTAGATAAGTCTAAATAGAACTATTTGGCAAAATAAGTTCACAGCCTGATTGAACCAACCCCTGGTCTTTGAACATTCACTCAGCAGAATTCTTAGATATAGTTTAAAGCAAACATCAAAAAAACATTCCTGCCTGCATCAGCCACAGCTCTCTTCCCAGCAGTTTTAATTGTCCTCACCTCTGGCAGGAGCTGCCCAATGGGAGATGTGAGGGCAGAGGGGCCCCCTACCAGAGAGACCACGCCGTTGCAATCCACAGCACTGTGCATCTTCCCGTTCATGGGCAGAATGGGGAGCACCCTGGAGGCGCGGCTGGCCTGGCTGACGTTGCTGTGGCGCCGCTCTCCATGTCTGTGCGGCACAAACAGAGAGTCTCTTCGGCTGTCATTGTCTTCAAAGGTGCTGTGCTCATCATCCGCAAAGTCATTCTCAGAGCCAATATCCTTTGCTCGACCTCTGAAGCTGAAAAGGCTTGCCCGACTGTTGCGTCTTGGGGAGAAAAGGGAGCCACGGATGCTCAATAAAGACTATGAACAACAAGAAAAAACAGAACAAAACGAACAAACAGACAAAAAACCCAGATGAACAAAATTAAGAGCTGACATTTGAAAAAGATGAAACTTGACTCGTTTCACAGTTGTACCCCATAAGGTTAATTCAATGGACAGGTGGCAACTGCTTGTGGTGGTCTAGTACTCTCTACTAGGTTTACCTTTTTTTGTTTTGCTTTTCCTTTTTCTCCCCTCCATCATTTCTCATCTTTTATTTTCTCATTTTCTTTTACTCTACACATGCTTTAAGAGGTACCCTGGATATTCCTTTGTCCCATTACTGGTATCTAGAACTAAAATTTGGAGGGGGGGGGCACTTCTCTAGAAGCAAATCTCATTTAACAATTTAATGGAAAGCAACTGAATATACACTTAAAAAAAAATTTTTTTTTTAAGCTGTTAAATGCTGTATTTAAATTCATTGACGGAAATAATACAACCAATAAGAGCCCACTAAGTGATCACACAGAATTCCTGAGTGGTGCAAATGGTTAACATGCTTGGCTGCTAACCCAAAAGTTGGAGATTCGAGTCTACCCAGAGGTGCCTCGGAAGAAAGACTTGGTGATCTACTTCTAAAAAATCAGCCATTGAAAACCCTATGGAACACAGTTCTACTCTGACACACGTGGGGTTGCCATGAGTCAGAATCAACTCCACTGCAATTGGAGTGACCACATCCTAATGCAAATCTTACCACAGAGAGAAATAAAATTAATCTCACTAGTAGGTTTGCTTAACTTAGTACAATGAGCAGCCTTTCCCCTTCCCTTTGCATATTTTATAATGGTCTTCATGAATAAGTTAAACAAATCAAACTGAAAGTACTATATGATTCATTCCCTGATTTTCATTCTCCTGTCTGTCTCAGGAAATCTGAAAAGCATCATATTTACAAAAATCTAGTTTTTACTATAGATCTGGTCACAATCATTAAACAATTTTCTAGATGATTAAATTGTCACTGCTATCATGCAGTTTACCTCGTTTCTTAACCATAGCAGCATTAAGCATGATGAATCACTTCCTGTATGTTACCAGTCTACTTTTGCAGCCTCCCTGTATTGAACACCTCTTGTTTTTGTTTGTGCAGTACCCATTTCTACTTCATCTCCTACCTGATTGTCCTTGAGATATGCTCCTAAATTCCCATACCAGGTAATTTGGCAGGAACTGACACCAATTCCTGAATTAATTAGTGGAACTATGACTCAGTCCTCGCCAGTAAGTGTATTCCATACCTCTGACCATACAGCATGGCTTATAATGGGCAGGAGACCCTACTTGGCCCACTAAGAACCACTTCTTTTTTAAAACTGTTGGGGTCGCTGAAAATATTGGATATAAGTTTCGACCTGCAGTAGTTATCTTGCCATCATATGAGAGGAATCTGGACTGAAGTATGGAGAAAGACTTGGCCATGACAACATAGTTTGAGCCCCTGGATCTAGCCACTCCTAATGTTACTCACAGACATTATTTACATGATCTTATAAATTCTCTTTCTTGCTTAAACCAGTTTGAACTATAGTTAATGTCATTTTTAATAGCGAGAATGCTAATTCCATCATTTAAGTATTATTAACTTGATATTCTTCTCTCCAAGGGATTTAAAGCTGACTAAAATTATGATTTTTATATCTATATATTCTTACTCTTCCTGACCAATAAGTATGTCTTTAGTTTTCTATTCAGCTAAAGAATTACTTTTCTCAGTAATATATCTACTTCTGTTAAATGATATATTACGTGATGCTATTCATTATTTATAGAAAGCATCAAATCTAAGATTTCTCCCTCCTCCAACAGAAGTCATTGCTCCTTTTCCTGTTCCCGTGTTTTTTCATCCTATAATCAAATTCATAAATCAGACTCTGTTTATTGTTTTCCACATAAGTGGCTACTTTTTAAAAAACCCTTTTAGACGATAAACCTTCAATATCTTTTGTGTCGCCTTTCTCTCTTTTTACAAGGAACTTTGAATTAGCTCTGAGGACATGATAATTGCAGGATTTGTGGCCTTCTGATTATCATTAGCTCAAAATGAGAGAAAGAAGAAATGCTTGGAAATAAATACAGTAGAAATTATTTATATGTATCACTCTTGGTGAGAGAGCTTATATTTTGATCACAAGTATTTCATTCAATAACAGCTAGTGGAAAAATTGGATGGAAATAAGTTATAAAATTGCACACAACATTTCTTAAAGTTCAAAAGTGAAT
This sequence comes from Elephas maximus indicus, assembly GCF_024166365.1. Taxonomy (NCBI): domain Eukaryota; kingdom Metazoa; phylum Chordata; class Mammalia; order Proboscidea; family Elephantidae; genus Elephas; species Elephas maximus. The sequence continues at coordinate 63,388,972 of NC_064824.1, read as the reverse complement.
TATGCCACACAAGAGCATAGTTTACATGTGACAACCTTATGAAAATAGATTGCACCCCATCTGTTATCATCAACTTCTATTTTTTACATTGATCTAAAACATATAACAATTAAATGCTATGCTATAAATAAAGATGGCTAGTAAAAAAAAAAATCTGCCATATCAAATGAATTTCTAAAAAGCAAAATTCCTGGTTTATAACAAACAGCAAGGGAAATAATCACTTCGGGAAGTCAACTATATCTTATAAAGGTTTCAAAACAAAATGTCCAAATGTCTTGAGAGTTGATTAGAGATTGTACTTTTGGCTTCATTCTCCTTTTCTTCCACACTACCCAGTCAAATTGGAGTCTAAAAATTATTTTATGTAATTTACCTATTCTACTGAGAGAATGATAATCTTACAGTAAAAGCCTACATTATTCTTTTTCAATATGAAGGTAGGAATGGTTACTCTTCTTTCCACTCTGTCACTACAAAACAGTAGTTCTTAAAATTGGGGGGTTTTGGATCCTCAAAAGCCCTGACAGAAGCTATGGACCTTTCATCACAGTACCCATATTAATAATCTACATCTGATGTAACATTGTCAGCCTTACTTCCAAGGCTTGCAAAGTGGGGTTAGTGTGTTTCGACTGGATGGCAAGGGGATTTTATTTTTCTTCTTTTGTTCTCTCTCTCTTTCTCTTCCTCTCCCTGTCCCCCTTCTTTTTTCCCCCTATGTAATTGTTTGACTATTTCCTTAATATGCTAAAACAAAATATAAATAAAAGAAGTCCTTAATACTATTTTTACACAAATACCTCTTAAGAAAAAGATATCAATTTGAGTTGACATTTCATACTGTATAACTCAGTGATCACTTACAATGCCTGACTTGCTAGGAAATAAAGAATAAAGGACAAAAGAAAAGAGTACTGAGAAAATGATATCTGTGAGCAAAATTTACAGAACACAGCCTAACCGTCTCAAGCTTCACTATTTTGCTTAGAATTAGCTCTTTTCTATGTATAATGTCTTAAAGTCAATTGAAGAGAATCTCTGTAAGTAAGTGTTGACATGCAGTTTTACCTTTAGGCAATTTTGCTTCAAGCAACCAGTCCTTCCTTTCTCCCTCCTTCCTCCTTCCTTCCTTCGTTTTTCAAAATTACTGATCCTATATAAAGGGGATTTGATTTCTACAGGATTCATATTTATTAAGATTAATGTCCCCACTAATGGAATTATGATGATTGTGACAACGAATGATAGAGAATGAGTGTTGATATTTAGCTTAAAAAGACCAAATTCTATTTTAAATTTGAATTCAACCCCACTAATCTCTTAATTTATCCCATCTCGTAATGCCATTTGGATTTGGAATGAATCAGAGTGACCTACAAAAAATTTACATATATTAAACGTAAGAATATGTGAGACAGTCTATACTATAAAACGCACTAAGAACAAGTACAATCCTAAATACGTGTATCTTTTAAGTGACATCCATTGCAAATTTCCTCATTATTTGTAAAGGTATTCTTTATTGTCAGCCTGACGAAGTGGAACGTTCAAAGGTTTTGGAGGCCGAACTTGAACACCACCTCACCCCTTACTAACTATGTGATATTGGGCAATTTATTTAACTTCATTGTGCTTAAATAATAGTGAAAATAATAAAATATAGGGCTGCAGTTGGCATTAAATACATGGTGTAAATAGAAGGCCCAGCATAAAATAGGCATTCAACAAAGGATATAACCCTTCCCTTCTCTTTACATCTGTACATTGGAGATGATAATTACAGTATTTATATAGGGTTGTAGTGAGGGGGTTAAATGAATTGATATATATTGCAAGTAGCACTGCACTGTACAACTGTTAGCCATTATCGTTGCTATCAAAGCTGTTGTAATTGCTATGACATGGGCATTAAGGTTTCGGTCCTGGTGAAATTGTCTTCTGATGACCGGTCTTCCTGGTAATTAATTCTTTTGGTAATTTCAAAGGCAATTAAGGATCCTAAATTTTTCAAGTTTCAATAGCTTGTGCGGGGACATAAGCCAGAGGAACCAGGTAAACGTTTACCTCACTATTTCACATTAAATATGAAACACAGATAATCAAGCATAAAACACCACTGTACATTTATTGTCATAAATCTTCCTAAGTATGTGTCTAGCCAGGAACGGGGCAAAAAATTTTTGGTCCAGCTCTTTTGAAACAAGAGAATGAAGAATTCACTCTTCATGTGAAGTTTGTAAGTAGATGGGAACACTCGCACAGATGGTCTCAAAGAGTCCACGGACGAATTCTGGGAACCTGCCACTCAGAAAACCCACAGTTCACTGAGTCCAGGCACAGGAACTAAGAATGGATGGAGACCATCTGCTGATGATTCTTCATGTGGAAAACTGCCCGCAATGCTTGAGCAGGTAACAAAATCTCAAGGCCCTGAATCTCCCAAGTCCAGTGGAATCTATGCTCTAAAGATTCAAAACGTTGTAAAACTAGCAAATTCTCTTAAGTGATAACCAAAATATTTTGATGATCATTGCCACTCTGAAAGCATTGTGTCATCCAGGAGGAAGGGAATTTTATCCTTCAAATTCTGACAACTTCGGAAAAAGAAATCATTTGTTAGGAAAACGCAACATAATCTGGTAATTTTACCTGGTGTGGAGAAGAAAACCTCTTTTCATATGTCAATCTACTTCCTTCTAAGGAAAAACGGAAACCTTTTCTTCTTATGCTGTCTTCGGATTCAGATTTGCGGAACCTCTCTTCCTTCTCTTCTTCTCCAGACTGTTCTTTCTGTTTCTTCTTCTTCCTTCTGTTTTTCATCTCTTTTTCACTCTTGGAGCTCAACTTGGATGCTACCGACGAACTCTCTGAGAAAACCCCTAACCCGCCAGCACCACTGAAGTCTCTTGATTCAGCGGATGCTGCTGCCGCCGCTGCCTAGAATAGCACAAAGTAAATAGTAGTTGCATATAAATGATTTTTAAATTTACCCATGTTACTGCTTAACTTACCTTTAATACTGTGAATGTGGACCTTGAAAAAGGTCCATTCTACTCTATATTTTGAAAACCAGTAGATTGTAGTTAGATCAATCAAAGAAGAAAATTGACACGTGGAAGATGATACATGTGAATTTGATGGACACATTCAAGTTCTGGCCTCACATTATCCTTTCTAATTTTAATAACATGAACATGACACTTAAATATCATGGCAGATTTTGCTATTATTTAAACAATATCTTAAGAATGGTAGAAGTTAAGCATAATTTTTTTTTTTTTTTATTTAAACTTGAGAGGTGTTTGCTTTCATCACAGATACACTTTAATGCGAATTTTAGCGCTGGTCTAAATTACTACATTTAATTCAGTCAAGTATTTTAATAAATACATTTTTCTCTTTAAGTGTCTCAATAGGAAAAGAACAAGAAAGACATACTATAAATCATATATCAGGGAATACCAGATCTTTGCCCTCTGTGTGAATTTAGCTATTATAGTACAGTTTTAGAAAAAACATAATGTTAGAAAAACATAATCTACCCAAGTAGATTTTACTTGTCTGACCTTTATTACATATCTAAGGATCTCAGTGTTAAAAGGAAACTGACCTCAACATTCAGAAAATGCCAAAAATAGGCAATTGGATTAATTAATGCCACTAAATTGAGCAAATACAATTATGTTGAAGCTTCATTAAGTCCAAATTTAAGGACTTATAGGGTGGGAGGCAGAGAATGTAGTTATTTTGTAATGTTTACCCACTATGTTCCCCTTATGGAACCGCACAAACTTACAGTTATATACTCTTCAAACAGAGGAGAATAAATATTGAATAGATCCTTGTCTTTTCAAACTCTGTGAAATAATCTTTCAGTTTGACTCTGGCTTTCTGACTTTTCCTACCTACAGTGACACTGTAGTAAAGAAGCAAATATAACTAAATTTTCAGTTAAAAATATTTTGATTGAGGGCACGTAGAACTACAGTGTAAATGTAAGTGAGGGTGTTAATAGTTTCCTTAAAGGGTAGAAAAATAAAGCCAATAAAGTAATTACAATTTCCCATGTTTAGAGGCCATTAATATTGACAATAATCATCAAAATAAAATAATAATTTCCTAATAATCAAACAGGCTCCTAGCACTTAAAAACGTGATGTGCTTCAAATGCCAACTACTATTGCCAATTCTGTGTACTAAACAACATTGGCCTCAATATTCAGGCCTGAGAATCGAGATAAACAAAAACAAAAAAAAGTGCTGTTTTTGCTAACTCTACCTGAGCTTCTTCTTGTTGCTTTTTTAACTGTTCGAGCATTTGCTGAAATTCAGCTTCTTTCTGTTCAGCTTCTTCAAGTGTTGCCTGATTCTGTTCCTCATAGGCCATGGCCACCACAGCCAGGATCAAATTTATTAGGTAGAATGAGCCCAAAAAAATGACCAGCACAAAAAATATCATGTATGTTTTCCCAGCAGCACGTAGTGTCTGCAAGAATGGAAGAGACACTTCATAAATTTTACATAGGGTGCTACAAGCTTACACTCTATTGTAATAAAAGATTTTACAGCAATTTTTTTGATGTCAGGCTTTCATGCTTCTCACAAAAATCATTTTCTCTGTCCTTACCAGTTGATAAAGGTTTTCCCAGAAGTCTTGAGTCATGAGTCGAAATAAGGACAAGAAGGCCCAACTAAAGGTGTCAAAGCTTGTGTAGCCATAGTTGGGGTTTCTACCAGCCTTCACACAGATGTATCCTTCTGGACACTGGCTGTAATTAGGTAGAGGGAAGAGAGGCATTCAGCAACCGCAAGTCGGCTTGTAGACCTTTCCTGTTTTACAGATGTCAGCAGCTATTTTGTAAACCACTAGGGAAAGCAGCTTTCTCTTAGTTTACCAAGGACTTAACCCAGCACCACCTAGACTGATTTATACAACAGCATATATTAGTTTAATTTTGTATTTATCCGTGATTGATTACTTGTCATTATTATACTTACCATGCTTCTATGTAAAAGCAATCCTATAATGATTAAAATCTTTTGATACTTGTGAACATGAACAAATAAATATGTCTATACGGAAAAACTGATTTTCACTGAAGATATCTAGATACAGAAGTGTGTGTGAGTGTAGGGGTAGGGCAGAGAGGTGAAGAAAGAATGAGAGTTTGAGGGGCACATTGAGAAGAGAGAATAGTCTTGTATAATGTGGCTTTGATAGTATGACTTTGATAGTAAAAACAACCTGCCCTTGATATCATGTCTGCCACTCTGGGTTCCATAATCTTGGGCAAGTTTCCTAACTTTGCTAATCTTTGGGCACCTCATTTGTAAGATCAGGCTAATAACAGAATATGACTCTCAAATTGTCAAGAATCTAATGAGATAGGGTACATAAAGCATTGAGTGCAGTATAGATGAGGAAATAAAATCAGTCTGATTTGCATGTTGCTGGAATCCAGAATAAAGGCAGCATTATCTTTATCATAGGAGCCAAACGCAAAGCCTGTTATCATGGAGAATTTCATTACAGGTATTAATGTGTACAATATTATCTTCTATCAGACATCTGTCTATAATTCTAAAATCTTGCCAAATAGGAAAGACAGCAATTTTTCTGAATTCTTACAGCCATTATCTTCAGGTTCCTACTTATCAATAATAAAGGTTCACATGATATCAATCACCATAATTAAAAGTACTTATTGAGTGGTCTAAGAGCTATGTATACATTAATCCACTTAATACATTACATCTCCTTAATCTTCACAACAACCTTACTATTACACCCATTTATGGCATGAGGAGACCGAGGCAAAGGGAGGTGACATTTATGGTGTAGGTAGGGCTTGAACCCGCACAGTCAGACTCTCCAGTCTATGCTCTTAACCACTTTGCTAAAATATGGTAGACAAACCCTGACCATGCCTCAGATATTGACATTATCCTCAGAGATCTTACACTCTAAGCCCATGGGGACTACATTAGCATATATAAAACATCACACTTATAAGAGTACATGCTTATTAATTCTATTAACTTAAGCTTCTTATGTATAGTGCTGCTGCTCGCTCTCTTTTTATTGTACTTATTTAGAAGATTGGATGTGACCTAGTATGGAAAAATAATTGCTGCATATGAGTGTGTGAAGGAGGTGAGAATCCTCACTTATCCCAGCTATTCTGGGAGTCAGCGTGAAGTGGAATTTATGGAGGTCTTTGAATGAGGAGCTAGCGGGGGCTGGGTGGGTAGGAAGTGGCAGGTTATTGAGGCCGATGGAGCAGTGAGGACTGAGACACTATACAAAAGTACCACTTACCCTGCGTCTGAGCTGTTGCCACAAAGCAGAGCATCGTTTTGCCCTTCCAAAAAATAAAAATGACCTATTTAAAGAGCAAGGAATAAAAAGAATCATTAAAAAGCCCTCAAAACAGTTCAACCATTGCATCTAGGTAATTAAGCTTGCAAATTTATTTCAATCATAATGAAATCGATAAAATAATAAATATGCATATAGACGAATGAAGAGATTTCATTTGAATAATAATGAAATAATAAACAAATATTAAAATATAATATTTTTGATTAATCAAATACATAATAAGTCTGGTTTAAAAAGAAAAAAATTCAGGAAGAATAATTATAACTTTCTGATATCAACATTTATTGCAAATACAAACTCAAGTTGCTTGGGATACTTTAAGAAAGAACTGTCAACTTGACACTGTTTTCTTGGCCCAAAAAGTGACAGAGGAGGAAGCCTTGTTGCTTCTAAATGCCTCCATGCAAATAAAATATTACTTTACAAATACCCTTTACCTGGGATCAGAATAGGTTCTGACATTTTTATTTATTTATGTATTTTTTGCCAATATAAATTTAATTTCCCATGAGAAGCGGGCTCAGGTGTTTGTTCCTTCTTAAAAACCCGCTGCCGTCGAGTCAATTCCGACTCATAGTGACCCAATAAGGCAGAGTAGAACTGCCCCACAGAGTTTCCAAGGAGCGCCTGGAGGATTTGAACTGCTGACCTTTTGGTCAGCAGCCTAGCACTTAACCACTACGCCACCAGGGTTCCTTCTTATGATGCTGTAAGTCAATGTTTTGTTTTGTTTTTTGATTACTGTTTTTCAAATGAACATTATAAACTTGCTTCTTTTGGGTTATATATTTTCTAAGTATATCTAATTCCTATTTTCAGGGTATACTGTATATGTAATTTTACTAAGTTGCAAAAGTGGTCTCAGTAAAATACATAGACACATACATATTCATACAATCTCATGCAAAAAAATACAAACATACACACATAAACAAATACACACTTATCTTTTATTTTGTTCATTGATATAAAGAAAAATGAGTAAGATGTGTTATTTCTCTATTACATGTGTTATTTTAAATTGGTTGGGCTAAGTCATTTAGTTCATATCAAAACTGAGATAATTTCCACTGTGTTCATATATATTTATATATTTAAAGGACTAAACAACATTTAAAGGACTTGATGTTCAAAAGAATATATCTTACTTTTATCCTCAATATATTCATCCCAGTTAAACATGCTCACTGTCCTATTGATAATGGTACCATTCACATCCAATGAACTACTAAAGAAGGAAGTGATGTTTATTTCAAAGGTAGAATTATCTGGGGGCCATTGCAAACATTTATTCCTCAGGTTGCCCATGAACAGCTGCAGCCCAATTAGCGCAAACACACTCAGACAGAACACAGTCAGGATCATGACATCTGAGAGCTTCTTCACTGACTGGATCAGGGCCCCCACAATGGTCTTCAAGCCTACAGATAAAACCAGAGGGAGTTTATTCAATAGCTATTTTACCAACAAAAACATGAGCTTGTCCTGGGAAATAAAGATATCATGCAGAATGCCAACAATTTTCACTTTATGTTTGTGATTGAATAACATTTTCATGAAAAGCCTGCTAGCTGGTGGAAATGAATGAGTAGCAGAACTTGTATGTTCATTAGAACACTGTGAATGGAAATGAAAAAAACGTGTATTTCCAAACACTCCTTAGAGCAAAAGAAATGATTTTGTTATTCATGCTTAAACATCAACCCTATGTAAATATTTTGCTTTTATTTGCAGATGTCTTACTCCTTAACCCCTTATTGATTTTAGAAAAGTCTATATGAATAGAGCATTGAGAAATCTTAAAGTCAATGGATTATACGGTCATATATTTATGAATTCTACAAGCTTGAGTATGGGTTAAAGAAGGAAGACATCTGAAAACTGAGCCCCATGCAACTCTCATGCTATCCCTTGCTATTCCCTTCATTTACCTCATTAAAAAAATATATCAGTTTAGGACCTGAATGGTCAAATTTGCATCACTTTGAATGTCTCAATTTAGCTTCTATGCGAAAAGCTTGATGTTATAAGATGCAAACCATGTAGCCTGTTACTGAAAATGCCTCATGCAAAAACTTGTTAAACTCAAAGGCTGATTTAGGGGAACTTTAAAGAAAGCAACTGCGCAGTAAAAAGCAAAGAATCAAATCCATCCAAAATCTGGTGTACTGATTCTTGCTTTTTTACATATACATTTGCAATATGTGACAAGCAACAAGGCTTATGCTCTAAAGCCGCGATTGGCACCAATACAGCTAAAATCAGCCTCGGTGTTTAACCTTGCTCTCACCTGGGATGACTGAAATGGTTTTCAATGCTCGGAGAACTCTGAATGTTCTCAACGCTGAGACATTGCCCAGGTCCACAAACTCTGTCACATATCTGTAATAGGGATTTCACACACAAACACAATGACAGAACACGAGAGACAATTGGAGATATAAGGGGCCTACCACCTTATACCAGTTTCTTCTTACCTGGAATTACAGAAATAGTTTTCAAAGCTCTCAATACTCTGAAAGTTCGAAGAGCTGAAACATTGCCTAGGTTTACAAATTCTGTTACATACCTGTAGAATTAAATCAATGTTATTTAGAATTTTGGAAACCCTATTTTTTAAGGCTATGTTGGTCTTTCATCAAGACCTTTTCAACTTCAGAGAGTGTTGCCATCAGATTTCCCAGTTAAGTGAAAATTAACATTTTGTCATCAATCATAACCTCTGCTATTTGCAGGAACGTTATTTCATTACTTTACAGCAGACAGGGAAACCAAAGCCATATAATTTACTATAATAGTTGTTAATTTCTCCAAAGTGAATAATTGGATTGGAAGAAAAGTATTCTAAATTCACGAGACAACTAAGAAAAATGCTTGATCTCTCAAGGGAAGCCACCAAGGAGAAATACAGTGTAGGCTCCCATCAATGATTTACTCTTCCATGATGAAAAATGTAAGATACTTACGCAAAAGTGATGACTGTGAAATCCAACCAATTCCAGGGATCCCGTAGAAATGTGAAATCTTCTAGACAAAAGCCCCTTGCAAGTATCTTTATAAGTGATTCAAAAGTATAAATTCCTGTAAATGTGTACCTGAGAGAAAATAGCCAAGCCAATATTAAAGATTGATTAGGTAATTTACACGTATGTTTTAAAGGAGACCTAAACAACAAACGAAAAAATTTGAGGCCTCCATGTGGGTCTCCCTATCATATAGACCTTAGGAAGGGTTTAGGGCAAAAAGAAACATTAAATTCTGAAAGATATTCTTCTTGACTTTAACTAAGCGACCATTGCACTTTTCACATTAATTAAAGGATCCAGATTATATGGCTTGATATGAAGGTATTACCTGCAATACACTGGCTTTGATCCTATTATATTCTAAAATATTCATATTATAAAGTGATTTAAGCAAATAAATACTATCCAAAAATGAATGAAGCATTTGGGTTTCACAAAATATGCATTATCGAAAAACAAAACCTGATGCTGTTGAGTTAATTCTGACTCGTAGCGGCCCTATAGAACAGAGAAGAACTGCTCCATAGGGTTTCCAAGGAGCAGCTAGTGGGGTCGAACTGCTGACCTTTTGGTTAGCAGTCAGACACTTAAACAACTGTGCCACCAGGGCTCCAAATGCACTATTAAGAACCACGAAAAATACTAGTGAAGTATAACACTGTCACAGCCATAGAAAAGGAACACACAAACTAGATATGACTTTTATCAGTGGATATTAGTAATCACTGAGACCTTCAGAAGAGTGCGAGACTCACAAGAAAGACAAAGGGCTACAAGTACTGGAAGTTAAACCAGTGCAGTAAGTTAAGCAACTCAATGAGCTGCCACGAGCTTTGACCTAGAAGGAGTTAGTGGTTGAAATGAACTTGAATCACTGTCTAAGAGTAGTTAGTATTATTTGCTATATAAATGGGTGAGATCTCAAGATGTTAAAAGCACAATTTGAAACATAAAAGGGATGTTAATATTGAAAGATATTTTTAACTTTCTACTTACTCCACATTCTTTGTCCAGTCAGGAGGGTTACTCATGGTCATAAACACACAGTTGGTCAGAATAGTGCACATGATGAGCACGTTGAATAAAGTGAAGAATATCGTCAAGGAATACAAAGTTCAACAAAAAATTTTACTTTCATGCACCATCATGCCATTCACCACGATGAAGTTGAGAACTCTTAAGCTCTTATTATTTTATCATTGAGTTTTCTTGGTTTGTTTTTTATCATTTCTGTAATTCAGCAACCCCATATCTAGGCCATGCTAGCAACTGTTTTGAGCTTATTTAGGTGCCTTTAGTCATTAAAAAGATTGCTCTTGTTGTGTGCTGTCAAGTCGATTCCAACTCATAGGAACCGTATAAGACAGAGTAGAACTGCCCCCATAGGGCTTTTTAGGCAGTAAATTTTTTATGGGAGCAGACTGCCAGGTCTTTTTTCCTATGGAGCCAATCTTTCAATTAAAGCTTAACCACGGCACCACCAGAGCTCCTTATTAAAAATAATAAAGGCAGGAACATAAGTTTATTGGTGAATATGTAATTTCTCAATTCAAGTTTCCTTAATGACAGGCTCAAATGAACTACGAACTCAGTATGTATGTAAAACTCGGCAAAAATTCTACAGGAGAATTCAAGCAATTAACCAAGTGCATTATAATTTCATTTTAAGTGTCACCCTAGAGGAATGCCTTATAATAAGGGCCTTTCTGTAATTCTGCTCATAAAATTCTAAATTGTCAGAGAAGATGGCTGGTGTCAGCAATGGCATTCCTTAGGTTTGACTTTGGCCAAATACTTAATAAGCTCCCTGATTCTCAGTTGATTTGACTATAAAAGTGAGAAAAAAAGTAATCATTTGCCGGGATTGCTGTAAGGATCAAATTAAAATATGTTAAAGTAGTAGATGTTCAATAAATGGCTTTTCTTACTTTCTAAATCATAAAGAACACTGCATATAACAAGCATCTGGTTTGTTTTACCCTATCCCACTTTACCTTTGTGGGCATAGTCAAAGTCCTTTAGTTTATACTGAAAAACAACACAACAAAATTTGGTCAAGAAAATATTTAGTAGTTACATAACTGAAGTAGTTTTCCTTCATGTTTAATAAAAAGCACAATAAGGATGAAGTTGTAATTATATAAATCATTGGTCTTGATCAATGTAAATTTAGACAATTATAAAAATCCCAGAGAGGGGAATAAATTATATTCATCCCCCTTCTCACTCTAGTTTTGTGTTAAATCATATTACTTTCACATAACAAAATACCAACACAACTTCAAGTGCAGCACTGTGGGACAGTGAAGAGCCAATGTCATGTTCATCTAGAAATGAAGTTTCTTCGCACTTGCAAATGGCTTAGTCAAAGCAATAATTTATTTTTCGTTTTACTAGCAGTGATATATAAGGCAAATGCTTAATTCTCAGTTTCTTCAAATGCATCCACATGAAAACAGTCACAAATGAATGATGTCGATTAGCCACCTGAGGGCACTACAACCTAACAAAACAGAAAAACATCGTTTTGAAGAAGAAACATTTACTTTATTGTGGAACACAAATAAAAAGATAAAATTAAAGATGGTATGTTTCTACTGTATAAACTACAGGACCCTTTGTGTCTGCTGGCCTGCTATGCTCTACTGAAGAAAATAACACCGCTGGCAGATTGACACCATTATAAATGCATGGTCACCAACCTCCATGGTCCTCAACACAGTTCTGTATTTCTCCACTTGGCTCCTTCTCCTACTCTCTGCAAAGATGATTTCAAATATTCTCCACTCTCCTCACATCTCCAACCCTCTTCTTCCTTCTCTCTCAGTTTCAAGGAGATGACCTCACTGCCCTTTTCCCAGAGAGAAAAGATAGCATCAGCCCACCATGTCTCCACTTCCCACCCCAAATTGACCAATCTCTCCGTATTGGCACCTATTCTTCCTTCCTGAAGTGTCCAGTCCCTCCACGCATATACTGAATATCTTCAACCTTTCCAGAAAACGTCAGCAATATCTTATCTTTTCCCTGACTTATCTTTAATGGCTCTCACTCTATTGGCCTTTTCTTATCAATACTTAAATATGCTTATGTCTACTACCTTGGAAAAAATTTAAAAAAGAGTACTCTCCTATAACCCACAACTTTCTTCAATAACTTACAGCTCTATCCCTCCTCTCCATTTCCCAGCCAAACTTCTTGAAAGAGCTGTTTATCTTTTATTTGTGTATCAATGACATCTTCAGCCTACAAGCCCGTTGAAACTTTTCTCTCTAAAGACAACAAAAATCTCCTTGTCGCTAAAAGCAAAAGGATAATTTTGAATTCTTAGTTGACTTGATTTCTCGGCAGCAATCAACAGGTCGATTTTCCCTCTCTCATTATATTCTCTTCCCTTTGCTTTTACAGGGTCTCAACACTCTGGTTTTCTTCATGGACAATGATTTTTCTGTATTCTTTGAAATGCTGCACTTTCCTGGGGCTATATTCCAAGCTATAGGGTCGCTATGGGTTGGAATCGACTCGACGGCACTGGGTTTGGTTTTGTTGTTTTTGGTATATCCCAAGCCCCCTTCTCCTGTCTTGCTATATTCATCTAGTAGAGCTCAACAACAAACATAGCTTCAAGTACCATTTACATACTCACTAATCTCAAATATTTCTCTACAGATTAGATCTGTTTTGAACTCTACGTGACTTCAATCGTCCACATACCATCTGTACTTACATATCTCATCAGCACTTCAAAGTCATTTAGAGATTTTTTTCTAAACCTGAACTAAAAATCTTTTTAGACCCATCTCCCCTCACCTCTGAAATACTGCTCTTTTGGGGTCTCTACATCTTAGAAAGTGTTCCATAGTCTTGTTGAGAAACTAAGAACAATCTTGAATTTCTCTTCCCAAATCCTCACATCCAGATTAGCACCACTCTTGTCAAATCTGACTCCATCTCTGGATTCAGTCCAGTTCTTCTATTCTCAATCGCTGCATGGTCCAAGTAACCATCAGTTCCAACCTAGGTTATTATGCTCACCTGTTGCAGTCGAGCCGACTCCTTTTCATGGCGACACTATACCCACTGCTGTGGAGTCGATTCCGACTCAGCGACCCTTTAGTTACCTCTGTACTGCTATTTCTCAATCCATTAGAGTTCTTCCAGTACATTCTACATACTGCATCAAAGTGATGTTTGTAAACGTAAATCTAATCAGTTCAACGACTCTCTGTTACTCTCAGTAAGATGATCGCGTCTTAACATAGATTCAAGACTCTAAGAAGTCTGTCCACTCTCTACTTCGATTTCATCTTCTTCACTCTTCAACGACATTCTCTCCATTCCAATAATATTGTATGTGTTTTAGACTTCCAATGTAATGAGCTCTTTTGCAAATCAGGGTTTTTGCAAATGCCAGTCCCAGAGGCATAGCGAGGGTAATATGTGCGCAGGGGCAATGTCTAAGTTTGCAATCTACCCCCCACTGCAGTGGGGTGTGTGATTTGTGGTGGGCCTCCTTTGGTGTCCCTTTGGACTTGTGTCTGGGGGCAAATGCCTGCCTCTAACCTCCCCTTGCTGTGCCTGTTACCACTCCTTCCTGGAAATGCTCTCTATTTCACTCTAGCCAACTTGTAATTTTTCTTCTGTACTCAAATCAAAAGTTCTATCAGTATGAAACTGTTAACAACAGCCCTTGACCTGTTTAGGCTTCCCCACTCTCCTACAGTATTTTACATTATTCCACCTAGGACTTACTTAACATATGTATTTTTTTCACTAGACTGTTGACTTCATGAGGGCAGGGACCTCATCTATATTGTTCACCACTGTATCTGCCATTTCTCATAGTGTAAGTTGACTGTAGAATCAAATGGATTTTGAAACTTGTTTATTACTAAATAAATTTTTTCCTTTTTAATGATTCTTGATGATGCATTTAGTAACATGGAACAAAAAATTCAGCCCAAAATTTGTCTTCAAGAAAGTAAATATTTATGCAGTAAATAAAGTGGAAATATTAAGCCTCATGAGATTTATGTCATATAATGGACTGAAAGCTTAAAGACTCTTAAAAATATATATTCTTTATAATGGTAAAATTTAGTTATATAAAGTAAGATACATATTTCAATATTAATAATAGAATGATTACTGTTCAGTAAGTCAGTTAATAAAAATTATGCTAAAAACCGTTTTCCACATTTCATGACTAAAATTTTAATAATAAAAATAAACTTAAGTTGAAAATTCTGACATACTTAAAAAAATCAAGTAAAATTGTTTAACCTTAAAAAAAAAAAAAGAAGTGATAGCTAGAGTCGTATTTTTATACTTTTGGTTTCACAGGTGTCTCTAAATATTAAAAAAAAAAAAAACCATTAGCTTTATTAAATCACTGTGAATTTATTTTTCAAACTCCTGCACTTTGGTAAATGACTGAAATCGTAGAATTTCAGATATTCATAACAAATATATAAATGTGAAAAAATAACACAGATGTGGATTTTGTATTGGTGTAACCATACATTGCAAAGATATAGAAATGTCACAACAAGGGAGAATTCAAGGGGCTAGAACTAATAGCAAAATGCATTCTTCTTATATTATTTTTTAAATACTATGTAGGCCAACACATAAGCTGGGGTACATTTTTCTTAATAATAATGTACCCTGAACAATATCTCCTTAAGAGCTTTGGAATATAAAATAAATAGAAGCAGACTACATGATATCAGGAAAAAAAATATCTTTTAAATCCCCTATAAACCCATTGCCATCAAATCGATTCTGACTCAAAGTGACCCTATAGGACATTGCCCCATATGGTTTCCAAGGCTGTAAATCGTTACGGAAGCAGGCTGCTACATCTTTCTCCAGCGGAGCAGCTGGTGGGTTCAAACTACTGACCTTTTGGTTAGCAGCTGAGAGCTTTAACCACGATGCCACCAAGGCTCTTCATTTCCTTATGCCAGATATTAATAAAAATCTGTTAACCTATACATTTATATTAGCCTGCCAGTTTCCAAATCTAAAATATTTTCTATATGGATATGATGAACAAAAACCTCTTCAAGTTTATACTGAGAATGGTTTACTTTGTCTTTGACATGTAGCCTAGATGATTAAAGTACTGACAGGCCTACCTTATATCCATGACCTTCAAAACAAGGAGTTGTGAATCAGATGCATCCTTTACCAACCATGTGGGCTTCAGTAAGTTATTTAATTCTTTGAGGCTCAGACTTCTTATATAAATGAAAATGGAAATAGAAGCTTTCTTAACGAACGTTTTCTAACATAAAAATGGGGGATCCAAAATAGAGTAAATATCATTGCTTATTTCTAAGCCCTGTAGAAATATTCATTGAGTAAATGTCATATGTTTACTAGTCAACTCTTGAGTTATTTGATTTTATTATTAACAAATTCCTATTTGCAAGTAGGTAACTGTGATAACTTCTGAGCATTGACAGCAGAAGAAATGGAAATTCTGAGCTGTTTCCACCCCTCCCACTTTCCTATACCCCTGGCCTTCAAGTTGATTCCTACTCACGGTGACCCCATGTGTAACAGAGTAGAACTGTTCCATAGAGTTTTCTTGGCTGTAGTCTTTAAGAAAGTAGATTATCCAGTCTTTCTCGCTTTCCTATGTATCTGTATAGGCTTTTGCGTAGAAAACCATGGTGAGTCTGATTTCTAAATAGATTTTTTTCCCCTTTTTAATGATTCTTAGTGATGCATTTAGTGATGTAGAACAAAACAAAACCAACACACAAAATTTGTATGTAGATACCAGATAAATTTGGGATGAGTTAAGAAATCCATTTTTCCTTATTTAATCAATTAGTAAGTAGGAGCCCCTGAAAAGAGCCTTTGAAATGCATAGAGATAGAGATACTGATAATGCCCTGGTTCATTATACCTGGAGGTTTAGAAGCTGGTTTTCTTTTGCTAGATTGAAAATGCAGAGTACTGGGCTAGGAATAAGGAGACCTACCTTTTATGAAGTCTTAACTCTGCCATAGATATAAAGTATAGCATTAAAAATTAGAAAGCACTAAACATCTCTGAGTCTCAATTAACCCATATGCAAAACAAGGAGGTTTTGTTTTGACCAAATTGTGTGTTGGTCACTTACAGCTCCAAACTCTACCCCACCCCAGTGCCGTCGAGTCGATTCCGACTCATAGCGATGAGTTGAGTCCAGACTCTAGCGCTTTATAAATAGTTTGTTTCCAAAGCCAAGCTGGATCAGAGTGGTGATTTGCAAGGGTTGTTTATGGAATTCCTTATGCAATACGAGACATTTCCCCTTTTGATGACCTTGCAGCAGTTGCTGCTAGAATTGCAGCTACCACTACCAGCGATGGCTGTCATAGCTACCATTTATGAAGAACCTACTGTCAGTCATGGTGCTAAGAACATACATTTTATTATTATTGATATATAAATTAAGAATATAATTTTAAAGATGGAGAAACAGATTCAAAGAAGTTGGAGTAACTTTGCTCAAGGCTACCTATCTAGTAATTAAATCTCAGAGGTGGGGTTTTAATACAGATTTTCTGATGCCAAAACCTGTGTTTTTCATTTTCCTATCCTTTGTGAATGGCTCAACATTAGTCAAGTGACTTGGGTCTTTGATGGCCTAATACAGTCTCATGACTTTAAACCCATCTATACACTGACCTCTCTCAAAGTTCTATATCCAGTTCCGATCCTTTCCTGAACTCCAAACTTGTATATACACCTAACTCCTCAACACATTCATTGGATATCTAATAGGTGTCTAAAAAGTAACATGTTCCAAATGAAGCTCTTGATTTACCCACCAAATTGCTCCATCTGAAGTCTTCCCAAGCTCAGTAAACAGCAATTCCATTTTTCTTTCTGAACTAAACACTTGGAGTCATCCTTAGCTCCTCTCATTCCCACATACTCCATAGCCAATTGCTCAGCAAATCCTGGCGGCTCTTCTGTAAAATACACCTACATTTAATGATGTTTTACTACCTTCGTTTCCACCATAGTCCACACCACCATTATCTCTTGCCTAAATGATTATAGTAGGCCCTGATCCATTTCCTCACCTTCGCCTTTTGCACAATATGCAGTCTATTCTCCACACAGCAGCCAGAGTGATCCTTTTAAAATGTGTCAGGTCATGACATTCTTCTGCTGAAAACTCTCAAATCATCAAATCCAACCACATTCAGGGTACATTCAGTCTTTACTATGGTTTATAACTTCAGCCCTTGACCTCCACTCTCACTGACTTCAGCCCCTGTGGTCTTGAAGATTCTTGAACATATTAAGTGTACTTCCACCTTTGTACTTTACCTTCATGCTTGCTGTTCCCCTTGCACTTACTTTTCTCCAAGATTTCCATGGAACCTTTTCAGAGAGAACTTCCATGATTATACTATCTAAAACAGTTCCCTGTCACTCCTCCCTTTTACGCGGATTTATTTTTCTTAATAGCACTTATCACTAGCTGACATATGATTTATTTATTATGCTTCTCCTCCCAAACCACACACACACACACACACATGAATGAATGTAACTACACAAGAGCAGAGATTTTGTCTTTTTCAATGCTGCGTCCCAATGCCTAGAGGAATATCTGTCACATGGTTTAAAAAAACCAAACCAAATCTGTTGCCACCAAGTGGATTCTGACTCATAGTGACCTTACAGGACAGAGTAGAACTGCCCCATGGGGTTTCTAAGGAGTGGCTGGTGGTTTCAAACTGATGATCTTTTGTTTAGCTTCCTGTAGCTCTTAACCACTGTGCCAACACATAGTAGTACTCAATAAATATTTATAAATGAATGAATGAATGAGTAATGAATGTAAAATAAAGGAGGAGAATTTGCATATTAACTTAGAATAATAAAAATCAACCAGAAACACATTTTGAAGTCTGATGGAAAATTTTAGGAATATAGATTATTTTTAACTTGTTAACTATGTAGAAAATATAACTATGTTTTATTTAACTATCAAAACAAGATACTAGACACGTCAAACCATTTTCAGTTTTCAAAATATACCTTGGCAAAAACATAGTAAGCATAACTTACCCTTCTGCCAAAATAAAGAAACAAAGCTATTTTGGTATGCAATAGCTCATAATGAAGATAAAAACTCTTTATGAAACACGGGGCATTTTGTTGCAATCAACTTGTTTGCTTTGGTTTTTGGCTTGTTGGAAGTAAAGGTATCAGTACAAGTTTAATACACTAATTTCTTTATTGTGGGCCATTTGCTGGTCTATAAAATAATAATAATCAACATACAATGACCTCCAAATTGTCCCCAAACCCATAGTGACCCTTTCCAAACATTTTTTACTTACAGAAAAGGGCACTGTGCTTAAAGTTAGAAGACCAGGGTTTGAGACTAGGGTTGTGTTTTGAGGAATAAAAGACAAAATCATTGGGAAACCCAGTTGCAAACTCTACAGTATTACATAAATCTATGTTTATCAGGACCTATGATCAATTGTGCCACCATCAGCATGAGCCTGAAGGGTATCTCCATCTTAGACTATAAGCCCATCTGCCTTTTCTTTTCTCGTATCTCTACTCCAAGGAGAGCTATCTGAAATATAATATTCTAATTCAGTCAATTAGAGAGTAAAACAACCAACCAAAAAACACTCTTCTATAATGGAAGAAATTTATGGCTATAAACAACTGGTAATCTAATAGGAGAGCCAACAGTTGAACTTGGCATACTGTTCCTTGGTTGGTTTCACATGTCAACGTGCTTCATTGTGGGCCACCTAACAACTCTGCCCCATGGAGACTGAGTTCTTTCTTCTGGGTTCCAACTTCAAACCCTCAAAATCAGAACTTATAAAACTGCTATCTCCCTCTACCACTGGGAGTCTCTCTCACTAAACAACAATACAAAACAAAACAAAAACAAATTCATTGTTGTCAGTTCTGACTCATGGCAACCCCATGTGTTACACAGCAGAAGTGAGCTCCGTAGCATTTTCTTGGCTGTAATCTTTACAGAAGCAGATCACCAGGACTTTTTTCTGTGGTGTCACTGGGTGGGTTCAAAACACTAACCTCTTGGTTAGTAATTGAGCACGAACTGTTTGTGCCACCCAAGGATCCTATGTCTCTCTTTCCATAGGGTCTCGGATTGGGATTTTTGGGTTCCATGAACCGTCTAGGTTTCTATGGAGTAGGGATAATAGCTTTCACGGGGTTTTCAAAGAAATATACAATCTTCCCACAAAAGTTTCTTTTTAAAAAAGTGTCCTTTTCTTTAATACTCAGCTTTCCTAATTCCATCTCATCATTCAGATTTGGGACAAAATAGATTTTTCTGATCCATCTAAATCTTCCCTCTGTCACTTGTTTTGTATCTGATTCTCTAACCTCTCATTCATTAGTCATTTATTTATTCAATATGTACTCTCACTGTCCACTACAGAGCATGAGGATAAATCCCTAGTTTTCCATCTAATTTCACAAACAAATTATGTTTATATAAACCCATTGCCATCTAGTTGATTCCAACTCATAGCGACTCTATAGGACAGAGTAGAACTGCCCTGTAGGGTTTCCAAGGAGCACCTGGTGGATTCAAACTGCCAACCTTTTCGTTAGTAGCTGTAGCTCTAAACCACTATGCCAGTTATACAATTATTTAAATATATAATAAATAATTTATGGAAGGGTTTATTCAGTGGACAGATTATAAATACTTACAATCTGTCCATTCCTAATACTGAACTGACTCAAAGACATTTTTTTCTTCTCACAACTGAGTTTTCTTGCTTGAAAAACAGTGGCAAAGCACTATTGCTAAAGGTAATTCATAAGGAATTAGAAAATCTTAAAAACAAATATCAAATGAAAATATGTTTATGTCTATGCAAAACTTGGGGAAAAAATGAACTGGAGGTTATTAAAAGGAGACCGAATTCCAGAATCCCATGCTTCTATGGATATTATTTATCACATTGCCGGGCAAGCCTGGAGATATGCTTTGCACCTGCTCCTCTCATAACTGTGATGAGTTCCCTAAACAGCACTTATAGATTTCCTATCTTATCTAATTCCTCACCTTATCTAATTCAAATATTTTGTCATCTTGCTAGCATTGGTGAGCTTATATATTGCAAGGGTGGGGCCCTGGGCTGACCATGTCATGGAAATTAGGGGCAATGACATTAACAGAAGAAATGTTAAATGTTACTCTGTCTAAGGCTTTGTTTAAATTTCCATTTCCCTTTCCTTACCTCTGGTACTTGCTGCATATCAGTCCTCATTCCAAGCCTTCTGCATTCTTCTTGTAAGTGCCCTTGCCTGTCACAGCCACAGTCTTCCAACTTTTGTTTCCTTGGCCTTTCCAGGCTTGGCTGTCAGCCAGACCACTATTCCTGGCTTGTAATAAAGCTTCTCATTCCTAATTATTCTACCTAACTTCCAGGAGTAAACCAAATTACTATCGCCCACCAAGATATCATAAATCCAGTTTTCAGAAAGTAGATACTTCATATAAGGAGAATGAAAAATAAAATGAGGAAGTATATGGGCAGATAGACATTAAGCCTTTAGCTTGCAATAACTATAGCAGAACCTGTTCCTTGAATGTAACATAGGTACAACTGCCAAGAGAAGGAAGGAAGGAAGGAAGGAAGGAGTAAGAGAAAGAAAGAAAAAGAGAAATCACTGTTGGGAAAGTGATTTTAAGAAGTACTTGACAGGTTAGTGTTTATATAGTCACACTTGTAAACATTTACTAACTTAAAGCTTTCAAACACTGAAATAAAAAGCAAAAAGTAATAAAATTCAGACCAAAAATATATAAAAGTATACAATTCAAATTACATATATATATGTTCCAAATGGAAAAGCAGCAAAGAACATTAGTTCATGAAGTTTACTCTATTACATAACATTGGAAAATTGAAGACACAGTAATAGGGTCAAAATTAATGAAGAACATGTGGGTGCAGCAAGCAATTCATAAGGGAGCAGAGAAAACAAGAAGAAACGCAGCAGTGAGTCAGGTAAAGGAGAAATAGTTAGAAGGTGAGGAAAAATAGTGTACTTACCCATGATTCCACTTATGCACTATGCTAAGTACTAAGAGGAAAGAAAAAGAGCAGGTAACATTGCCAGCCACATATATTTTGAAAAAATGCCCTATTTAATAATTTAGTCAATTAGCAAAATTATATTAAGTGACTATTTGAAAAAAGGATATGAATGTACCAAAATCTTAATAGCTAATTTTCTAATAGGGTTGAAGGGAGTTAAAATGTACAGGGCAGGGGTGGCACTGAACCGAGAGATTGCTTTCCCTTTATTCAATACTATAAATGTCTGAAAAAGAAAAGACAACACATAAAACAGAATTTAGGATTCACATTAAAGATACTTTAAGAGAAATGTGAGACCATTATTTAGAAATAATTGCTCCATAAAACAATGCAGTAACATACTAATCACCACTTATGAAATGACAATAGGTGCTATTTCTTTCTGAGCACCATAAATTCTTCTGAATTTGGTAAGGTACATGAGGATTTAAAGAAGAAAATTTATGGTCAATATTACAGGAACTCTAAGCATTTTTACTGAGTTTTAATATCAGTTTCTGCTAACTGCATTTATATATAATTCACATACAACACAAAAACGAAGCTTTAACTAGTTCGGTTAGATAAACTTTTCTCATGGGAACTTCAGGGTTTTCCAGGTGTGTTTTTTGCTCAAACTTTTTTTTCACTTACAAATCAACTGCTGTGTTTTCTTCTATAGGGTCATGGAAAGGGCAAAAATCTATGGGATGAACACATAAACCTGCTGAACATCAAAGAAGCTTTTATAGATATAGAGATTGTAAAGAGATATTTAGATACTACTCATGGAAATACAAAGTCAACTTATCATAAATGGTTCCCAGTTTTCACTTTTACTTTATCACATTGTAAGAGAATTGGAGTTAATTTTCACTCTATTTAGGAATATAATGAGCACTCAAAGAGGCAAATAGTCTTTTGCCCTTCTCCAATTCCTTCACTGCAGGATGACTCTAGTTTTCTGCCAGTCTCAGGGATGTAAGCTCAGGTGGGTGCTTCCAAAAGACTTCTAAGTTAATGGACCCATTACCTGGTTAGACCTACCTAGAATCCTAGTGATACCTTAGAAGGAAAAGAAGAGAGCACAACACTCTTTACCAGACACCTTGAGACTAGACCAGAAACAACTAGTAAGTTGGGCAAGGAAAGGCAAGTTGACTAAGAACTCACTTTCTTATTGATATAGTACGGGTCCAGATCCTCCAGAGGCTCTGATACCATCTCTGGAGGAATGTCTCCATAAATAAATGGAAGGGATTTTCCTGCTTCCAAGTCACTATTTGGCTTTGGGCCATTTTCATCATCTTCATCCTTGCGCTCTTGTTTGGGTCTCTTAGCTTTCTCTTCTGCAATGCGTTGTTCAATAGCAGCAAGGGATTCCCTGGTGAAGAAGCGGAAGCTGTCAGGTCCTGGAGGTACCAGCACTGACTGTGCCATCTTTTCATCCTGCTCCTTTAATCACTGTTTAGCTCCTTGCATAAGAAAGTGCTATAGAAACAAGGGGAAAAAAAGTAATGGCCATTAGGATAAAAGGTAACTGGAGTAATTGCATGACATTGAGATAAAATACATAAACCAAGATTTCTATGTATATATATATTTTAAGATGCTGTATTTGGCATTCAGGGATTCTCATGCATGCATTCATTTGCTTGCATGGAGATATATCTTCCACATTCAGTAGGTGTCTATGATGTAATCTAATCTCCCACACCCAAAATGTTTTAAGTGACTATGTTACTTGGGGAAAAATATTCAAGTCAGAGCTCAGAAATGGAGGATACTGGCTTATGCTTGCTGTTACACTTGTGTGACTATTTTGGCAGCCATCTTTTTCAGCATCCTTTCCGAAAAAATATCAGAGATTCAAAACAAGAGATGAAGAATCACAAAATTGTAGAACGCAGGCTTATGAGGATCTTGCACATACATCTCTTATTTTTCCATGTTCCCTTTGGCCCACTTTACCACCTTTTAAAAAAAAAAAAGCTCACTCAAAATCAACGTACCTGGGAAAGAGCTCTGGAGATCCTGAAATCCCAGGCTGTGGAAACACAGGTAGACACTGCTGAAAGCAAGGGAGGGAGAAGGAACAGGGGATGCCCGATTGTGATGGAACTGCTCGGAAGCTGCACAGGAAGGGATCCGGCTCCTGCCAAACCGAGCAGGAAGTCACCTACGTCAGAGGTCTGTGGCTTGGACTCCCTGGCTTAGCAACCTGCTGCTAGCTAGCACAATTGCTTCTCAAATGAACAAATTTGCAGTACCTTAGGAAATACAGTAGAGAGAACCCATTTTCTCCAACAGTGCCCATTTCACAGAAAATCCAGCATAGCAGTCAGAGTGGCCATTTCAGAATTTGGACATGAAGAAAATAAGAAGTTTAAGATAGTTTGTGTTTTAAGGAAACACCTATTATATGGGTTTTTGCTATAATATAATTGAGTTTTACTGGTGTTCTAATCATATTTTACTATACTAAAGTATATAATTCAACACAACACACCAATCATTCTAAATTGTTATCTTTGAATCAGCAGCAGAGGTTTCTGTTCTATTTAAAACAATACAACCGAAAGGCTTGACTCCTGAATGCCATCTGTACAAAATCATTTGTCTATGCTTTCCTTTAAAAAAAAAAAATCAATCCATTTAAACCTTCACGCTACACAAGAATGAGATTTGCCATTTAAATATATAAAATGCATTCTCTAAGAGTAAAATGCACTAATATATGGTTAATCTTTGCAGTACATGCCAGACAAAACAGAGGGAAATCTAAAATAACATATGCTATTGTACCATTTCCATAAAATTTCCTTTTGAAGCAGACCTTTCAGACGCCAGCAGTGAGTTGATATTAGCAGACTGCCCTCTCAGGATCATAGTGCCTCCAGGACATCCCTCCTTTTCCTCATCCATCCCGAGACCCCTCATGCCTAGCTACAGGCATAGGATTGAAGATGGTCCCTGCCCTCTTGGAAATGAAACTGCCATACCTGGATGCTCTAATAGAAGACACATGCTAAGACATGCAGCCAACAGCTTCAGAATGAAACTGGTCCCCCTGCAGATTCCCCAAGGATTCTACTCTAAAGCTATGGAAGCATCAAAGAGAATAAGCATAAAAAGAATATTAAAAAACATTACCCCTGCAGAATCTTTTACACCCAGAGTTTGGGATTGACAAACTGGCACCAAGAAGACTGCAGCTAAAATTCCATCATGCTTTTTTTCTTTTCTTTTCTTTTTTTTTAATTCTCCTTCAAAGACCACACCTAACTTCCTGTACAAGGATTCTGGTAACTGAAGTAAGAACAGGCATTTCCTGTGCGGGAACTACAAAGTGGAATCATTATAACTACCACTAGAGGGCGGGGAAACTGTGAAGAGAAACACCTTCACAGTGTACACAGGGACGTACACGTGAAACAGCCCAAAGCTTTCGATTATGGAACTCAGATCTTCTGCAGGTTTATTTTAAAACAAAAATGTTAAAACTTGGATGATTTCAATTATTAATTTTGCTAGCCAATAATGCTTCTGCTCATATTTTTTATTTGCTAGCCAGAGTCACTCAATCAATATAACTAATTCAAATTAAACATAAAAACAAAGTAAATACTGAGAGGTTAAAAAGAAAAACTCATATAGAAGAGCAATTAAATTAATGAAAGTCTCACACAGAGTTAGTATTAGCCTCAGCCCCAGAGAATCTGGAATCCAATAAAGTTATTTGCTAATTCAATACAGAGATAGACTTTGTGCCATAAAAGTTACTTTTCCCTAGAAGAAAATTAACCTGAAGAGACAGCAATTGCAGCATCATTATTTTCTCTCTTATTTAAATCTTCGAAAAGCAACCAGAAAAAGGAACTGAAAAGGCAGTGAAATCCTAAAGGCCAGTCTGTCAACTAATCACAGAGCTAACCTAAGATCATACAGGCAGGATTCAAACTCAAAGACTCTCTGATAACAAAAATCTGTGAGTTTCACCCAGTCATAAAAAAGAAACACCTGCTCAGTAAAGTAAGAATTAAATAAAAATCAGGCAATGACACCAATAATAATCAGAAACAGTTCTAATTATTAAATCAATATATTCTGCATATTTTCTAGCCTTACCACTTTCATTAGAAAATATATTTGTTGGAGACCAGTAAGAGGAAGATACAGCCAGAAATTTTTTTACTTACTCAAACAGGCCTCTTTTGGTCATAAGAGATATATGGCTGACTCACATCAGCTTAAACAAAATAAAATGTTCATGGTTTATTGCCTAGGGCTAGCTTTAGGCATGGGATTATTTATGGGATGACTGAGGAGTCAGGAGCTCAACTAATGTTACCAGCACCTAGTTATGCTGCTTCCTTTGGCTCTGACTTTTATGGGGACAGGGCTCCTGTAGATTCTTCCCTTATAGCAAGACGCTGTAGTACTTCCAATCTCACAACCACCTTCTAGACTTAAGTGCAGCAAGAAGAAAGACTCAGTGAGTCTTCCTGCATCTTACCGGCTCTAACTGGGCCACGTGCCCATCACTCTGTCCAGAGAAATGCTATGCTTTAATTGGCCTCCCCCAAGCTACATGCCCCACCCTTGGAACTAGAAGGGAGCCTCACTTGAAGCATTTGAATACCTGGGGCGGTAGTGCTGGCATGAAATTGAAGTCATATTACTGGAATAAGGAGGGATTGATGATGGGCAGCAGAAGCAAACAAGTGTGCAATTTAGCCACATATTGGTCATCTTTGCAGTGCCTTGGAGAATAAAATTGTCAGCATATGTATATAGATGTATGTATTCCATGTATACCGTCTCAGAGACCATGCAACGTATTTAGAAGATTTGTTCCCCAAAGTAACTTGTTTCACTGTATTCAAGCACTCAGGTATTTCACAAATCTCTATAATGAGCATCATTCTTATTCATCAAATGAATATTTCTGGTTCTGCTTTATAGATGTGCTCAGCAATAAGCCAACTCGTTATACAAAAGATTATAATTCAAAAAATAAATGAGGGCATAAAAAAGTTTATAAAGTTATTTTCCATATATATTTTTTGTTTTGTTTTTTGGGAGGGAGGAATATTAATCATATAAAACACATATAGTGTTTACTTTTTGTCAAGCACTAGCTTAAGAGTTATAAAACCATTTGATCCTCATAACAACCTGATGAAGTATACACTACTTTAATACCCATTTAAAATAAAACTGGGACACCAAGAATTTAAGTAACTTGCAATGCGCATAAGCTCTCACAGCTGGAAGTTGCGGAGGCAGAATTTAAACCCATGCAGTTTGGCTACAGATTCCATGTTCCTAATCATCACACAATGCTTCTCAAGCCTTTTTTTTTTTTCTTCCCAGAATTATTCACCGTCAGGAATACACCAAAATTATTGCAGTTTACTTTACATACATTGTTAGGTCATCCCTTCCTCTCCCATTGATGCTAGCTGGTAAGCGTGTTGCAACACAACCACTGTCTTAGAATTATTGAAAAGGTTGAACACAAAATGTTTTAACAAAATATTCAAGATGCAAAATGAGGAACATCTGAATTTTTTTCCATCTCAAAAGACTTTTGAGTAATGTAGGTTTGAAATAAGAATTATAGTCTCTTATTTGTAATTTCCCAGGATGAGGTTTTCAGAAGTGATGAACATTGGTCATTCTTCCATTTGCTCTGACTCTGTTAACAGAACCGTGATATTCTATGAGAATGCTATATGGCATAAATTACCGGAAGGTTCTTAAATTTCATTCAGTTGTATTACATTTTACAAAGAAGATTTTACATTACAATTTTTAAGGTCAAACACTATATTTTGAATACCCTTTGACACATACAGAAGACATACAATATTATTGTAAGTAGCTAGAAAGGAAAGAATATTCAGAATGTTGGATTTCTAAATTTTGGTGACATTTCTATTATGTTTCCCTTTCAATGCTTTCTTTTCTTTAGTGTTTTCACTTGTAAAAAAGGAGTATTCATTTTCTAAATTAAAATGTTTAAAAAAAAATACACCATGTTATTTTACATGATGACATCTGCAAAAAAACAGTACTTACAGTTATACGAAAGATTGGGCAATAACAAAATGAGAATGTATAGTAATAAATATAATACTACTTTAATTTCTTTCCACAAAGAATTCACATTTATAATAATAAGTACTCTAAAGATAAATTTATACTAAGGAAATGGTTGACCTATTAAATTTCATAATATGTAAATAATTATATGACAGTTTAGATTACAATTAGTGGTTTTGGATAAGTGCTCCAAAAGCCTAAAGAGATTTTTGTATCCAAGAATTAAGAAAACTGCAGAAGACTGAAGAACGTCTTTTTTCTGAAAGTGATTTTTTAAATCTTATTTTACAAGTGGAAATTTTGGTTTTTATAGTAAATTAGAGTAATGTTGGAAATATAAACTCAGAAAAGGTTTGCTATATGTTTCCTGAAGATTTATTTCCCAGATTTTCTAGCTTCCTTAACCCTTAGGTTTGAGTCTATTTCCTCATTGACTTCTGAGGTACTTCTTGTGTTTTTGTAGATTCTTCTCTCTTTAGCCTGGGTCCACTAGCTCCTTCCTATAACAATTTCTATAAGGGGGAGAAAGTTCTGACAACCAGATTTACATTTTTTTTTTTTTTTGCTATAGATTAGGAACCATGCATAATAGGAAATGAAAGACTTTAGTATGTACTGTTCAGATAAACTGTCATTTCCCCCTTAAATGCTAGGTTTAGTTCCAGTATGAAACATACTTTCTGCACTTTGTATTCACATCGTTACTTGTCCAATGTTTTTTCAAAAAGTATAGTTATTCTTCTAAATGACTGCTATGTTTAAAATCATACATACACGGACAAGTTTTGTTTCTCTTTAACAGAAACACACACCAATTTTATCATGACAATCCCTTGGAAATATTATTCAGTTTATAGATAATCACTTTACATCTAACTTTCCTGGGAATAAATAGATCAACTACACATAAATGAGTTGGAATCGATTCCACAGCAATGTTTTGTTTTTTTTTTTAACATAAAATGAGATTATGGCTTCATCTTTAACCATTTTTATTTTATTGCATGTAGAATGGCAGATCCATTTCTACATCCTTTCTTAATCTTGGTATGTATTAAGTGCATGTTTGTATACATCCATGAACTAATTCAACCTTCTCTAAATGGCTCATCTGCTGGAAGGCCACCTCTAATCTGATTAGATATTAGTATGTTTTCGATGGATAGATTACGTTGAAATTATAGAATTCTACTCATGAATCTTAATGAAGGTGAGGCTATTCTATTTGTTCCAAATGCCTGGAATATTTCTAGCTCAGTTTTGCTCATTCCTTCTGTTTAATCAAAGTCTTCTAGCTAACACACCCCCGTGCCACCACTTCCATAGTGGAGAAAAAGCAATCCTTAAACTCCTTGCTGTGCAGTAGAACTGAATACCTGGGTATCTTCCCCAGGTCAAAACAATAGAACACGCAGGCAGAGCCAGTAGCTGAATGTCTTTGGAATGAAAATAAATGCCCAAAAGATAGCTACATTCCAAAGTGTGCTAGATACAAAAATATATGTGTGTGTGTATATAGATTTCTGTGTGAAAGCAATAAAGAGACAGAGACAGCAGGATAGACAGAACATGAGAAAAGGAAATTAGATCGTAAGAGAGCATGGATGTACTTCTTCACATCATATTAACATGACCTAAATTCTGGCCCTCTACTAGGTTTTACTAGGTTCTTGATATTAGTTATCTTATTTAATCCTTGCAATATGTGATGAAGGAAGTAGTACTGTTGTCACTTTCCAGATAAGGTGATGGAGGTTTGTGGAGGCCAAGTAACTTTCCACTGTCACAAAAAGCCAGAGTTTAAAATCACATGTGTCTGATTTCAAATTCTAAACACATTTTCATTGTTCCATTTTTCCATAAAAGAAATGTGCCATGAAGATGCAAAGGGAGAAGAGTAATGTGAAATAAGTCTGATATTTTAAAAGTCACTGAATCTACCTATACCCAAGGTATCTGTAGAATTCCATTAGCCTACTTTTATTGGACAAACTGATGTTCTACTAGGAATAACTCAGGTTCCCCTTTCTATAACCTTGCTATTGTGAGGTTGGCTTAACTCCTGTTTGAAAGCAGAAATTGTCTCCTCAACATCTTTGCATCTACCATAATGAATACACTGGTCCCAGAAACAGATGAGAAGTTTACACATGACTTGATTGATGACTATTTTGAATTTGCAGTCCTTGACTTCTGTGTCAGTTCATCTTAGCCCTTTCTGACCATGCCTTCTTTGCCTTTTTGGGGGATTATCTTCTTCCCATTTCCTTCTATTACCCATTTTCTTCTGCAATACTGTATGCTTCTCACGTTAATTTCTTGATTAGGTGTGTCCACTCTCATGACTTCAGCTTATACCTGTATAATGATGCTCTCAATCTATATTCCCAGTCTTGAACCCTCATTCAGGATTCTGTCACATATTCCTAACAACCTAGAACATTCTCTCATTGGCTATGTGTTCTCAGAACCACAAATGAACATTTCAAAACTGAATACACCTTTCCATCTACTCTAGGAGGTTGGAATCTTGTATAAGTGCGTGAAGCTGGATTAGCAATGGCCTCTGAACTGGTCTCTCTGCTTTATTCAAGCTCTCCTACAGTTTATGCCCAAGTGTGGTAAAATGAGTTCCTTTATGTGACCTTTTGCCTTGGTTCTTTGGAAAAACAACTTGGAAGATTTTTTTCCCCAAAGCCCTGAGAAATTACCTTTGCCCTAGTTCTTTGAAGAATAAACTTGGGGGGTAGGGAAGTCCCTGGTTGTTTTCTACCCTAGAGGGTTTGATATTTTTGCCCAGGGTACTTACTGGGTTGACTGACATTTCCTGGGTAAGCTGTAAACAACTTGATAGTTTGATACCTTTACCCGGTAATTAACAAAACCTGAGTTGGTTGATATCTCATGGTAATCGAGGATTGATTGAACTCTGGGCTTGTGAGGGAGTCCCCTACCTTGTAACTAACAAGGATATGTAAATGGCTAAAATGTAGACATTTTGAGAAGCCTCCTGGAAGAGAGAAGATGCTGACCAAGAGCTAGGCTGGCAGGGAAGCAGAGACATATGGGAGCTGAGTGGTCCTGAAGCTGCTACAATGCCTATGAGCTGGGCCTATTAGCAGCAGAGAGGCCGATGACTGAGATGCCTGATGGCACAGAGGCATGACATCAGAGAGCAGCTAAGAGAGCTGAGCAAGTTGCTGCACTGGCTGTGAGCTAGGCCAGTTAGTGGTGGAAAGTCATATGGCAGAGAGCCAATGAGCAGGGGCTGAGGGCAGAGAGGCCAACAGCAGACAGCCTGATGACAGAATGACCAGCAGCCGAGAGGCCCAAAGGCAGAGAGGCTCAATGGCAGAAAGTTGCTAGTGGGAGAGCAGCAGCTGGGAAAGCTGCTATACTGGCTATGAGCTGGGCTAGTCAGTGGCAGAGAGGCCAAGAGCAGAGAGGCTAATGGCAGATAGCCTGATGGCAGAGTGTTTGACGGCAGAGAGGCCCAACAGCAGAAAGCTGCTGCTAGGAGAGCAGTAGTTGAGAGAGCTGCTACTCTGGTTATGAGCTAGGCCAGCTAGCAGCGGAGAGGCCTACCGCAAGGAGGTTGATAGCAGAGAAGCCCAATGGCGGAGAGGCCTGCATGGCAGAGTTATTCCTGTTACTTCCAAGTTGATCCTGATCCTGAATTGTAGCTTGTTACTTCCCTAATAAACCATATAACAGTATAGTTTGTGAGTTCTGTGTGGCCATCACGACAAATTATCCAGCTCAGTAGAGAAGCAGACAGTGCCGGGGGGAGGGGTATGAACGGCATCAGAAATGGTGAAAACGTTGGAGAGTGGAGGTAGGCCTGGCCTCTACCTCATGGAAACCAGCCTTGTACTTATCCCGATTTTTATCACTCATGAATATAGGCAACCCATTATGCTATAAGTAGTCATAGTGATTTTTTAAAAAACACAAGATGAATTGAGGCATTCTTCTGCTCCAAATTCTGCAATGACTCTCCACCTTCCTCAGAGGAAAAGTCAAAGTGTGTAGGCTTACATGGGCC
The DNA here is from genome assembly GCF_024166365.1 of Elephas maximus indicus. Classification (NCBI taxonomy): domain Eukaryota; kingdom Metazoa; phylum Chordata; class Mammalia; order Proboscidea; family Elephantidae; genus Elephas; species Elephas maximus. The sequence goes on along the minus strand of NC_064824.1, from coordinate 63,357,298 downwards.
TGCAAAATCTGCCCTCCCCCTCACTTACTTCTCGCATTTCTTCTCCTGCCCTGTACTTTCCCCCTATAGTCATTCCTCTCCAACCACTTTGGTGTGCTTATTGTTCCTAGACCACTCCAGACACAGTTCCAGCTCAGGTCTTTTGCCCTTGTTCTTCTCTCTGCCTGAAATGCTCCCCTGTCAGATATCTGCATGGCTCATTCCCTTGGTTCATACTAGTCTTTACTCAAATATGACCTCAGTTATGCCTTCTGCAACTTAGCTATATAAAATTGCACACCATTCCCTACATTCACACACACACAGACACACGCATGTGCACGTGCATGTGTGCTAACTACATCTCCTGTCTTATCTCTCTCTATATAGCTTCAACTGCTCCTATTATACCATATTCTCTAGTTATGTATATTATTTATTATCTGTCTCTACCCATTGGAATGTAAACTACATGTTTTAGGTCAGATTCCTCAGAAGAAGACATTGAGATGAGGCTTAATGAACAAGGGATTTATTTATTAAGGGAGTGCTTAGGGTTTTTTTTTTTTTTTTTTTAGGGAAGAAACAAGCAAAGGAGTGGGGGAAGGTACAGGTCTGAAAAGAGAAGCAACTCAAGGATGTGATTTCTGGCAAAGCCCCACTGTAGGCAGTTTTCGAACTCTGGAATATAAATTATGCCTTAGGCATAAGGCTGTGGATGGGGGATGTACGCTTTAGGTACTTCAGATTCCATACCAAGTTCAAACAATGATTTAAATAACCCGAAGACAGGCCTCCAAAGAGAGGCACAGGTGCAGAAGCTTAGAAGCAAAAACACTCAGCTGCTTGGGGAGACGCACACAGAAATGATTAAAAGGACCGGGCGGTCTGGTCTGGGTAAAACAACTTAATGTCTACAACACAAAATGAAAGAAAGGAATTTTGTTTGTCTTTTCTTCTTACTTCTATATTTCCAATGCTTAGAACAATCTCTGGCACAGAGTAGGGACTGAATACATGGATAAATGATTGTATGGAGTACCTTCTATGGTCCAGGAGCCGTAACAGTCTGGGGTACATAAAAAAAAAAAATAAAAAAAAAAAAATTTTTTGTGGTGGATAAAATCGACATAGAACTTCCCACAAAGTCAAATCCTTTTCCAAACTTCTCTATTTTTTGTTAAAGGTGCCATCTTCTAATGCTTTCAGGTTCACAGCCTCACATCATCTGTTTTCCTCCCCCTTGCACTGCTCTCCACCAAGTTCTGTTAATTGTGCTCCTGAAATTACTCTCATATCTATCTCCTCCCTTCTCTTCCCATTAGCAAAACCCAGGTTCAGGACCTTATAATCAATTAACTGCACTGCTATAAATAAATCATCTCCAGTCTTCAGTGTGTTTCCCATTTAATCCATTTATAGAAAACCACTAGAATGATATTTTTTAAACATGGCTCTGATTACACCAATAATCTGATCAAACGCTTTAAAATTTATGTCTAATAAAGAGAGAAATTTTGTTATCCTTTTGCATTCTGATCTTAGCTTTCCTTTCCATGGCAAATACTGTAGAAATGGTTCCTGTCTGGATAAATAATTGGAATGTATAATTCTAAAACATTTCCAGTTACAAGATTCTATGATTGTCTAAAAATAAAGTGCATCAAATTATCTTTTACTAAAGTAAGAAGAATGAGGGCAACATTGAATTAATTATTAAGATCATTTACATAAACTCTGGATTGGAAATAACCCAGCACCCAGAGAACGGTCACTGAATGTGTCATCTCCCTGATCTGTGATTGATCCCATTTGGCCCCACGAAGGCAGCAAGCTTGTCTGTTTGCTGATGACTTTTCTGTCTCCAGTGCTTATTGCATTACGTGGGGGTTTCCATAAATATGTTGTAATGAATTAATAATAATGAGACCGAATTTGCATTTGCATAACCAGATCAAAAAATGTCGAAGGAGAAGGCAAAATAAAAAAGAATTTTAACAGTGCAATCTAGCTCACTTCTAAAATATAATTTTTACAGCTTCTTGGAGTATAATAAGGAAAATATTCAAGAGCAATGTTATGAAAGCTTCCTTTCCTCTTTTTATGACCATGAATGAATCTATTTGTTCTTGTTGGGTTCATGTTGTAAATAATATGTTTTGAGCAAATATGTCAAAATATGTGTCTGGATACGTTTTCCTTTTTAAACGAGTTACTTTGGAGGTCCAAGCACTTAACCCAAGAGTGCTGTGACTCTGATAGTTTTGGATTTCCTTCCTTGAAGTTGCCTCTTGTCTTTTTAGAGAGCTAATTTACAGGTCTTTTTTTTTTTTTTTTTAACCAAATGTTTTGAAATTCAGTTTCTAACCATATCTTATTCTTCTTTTTATACCAGGGATTTTGAAACTCGGAATCGACTCAGCAGCAGCAAGCTTGGATTTTCTTGGTTTATTTTGAAATTCAGTTTCTAACCATATCTTATATCAAAAAATATTTATGTAACATCGCTCATTTTGGCGAGCTCATATTGGTTTACTACTCCTCGGTAGTCGGCATGCGTCTGTAAAAAAACGCGGTAACTTTGGAAATAGACTTCGTTTGCATCCTTACTCTGCTACTTTCTAGCTGTGATTTTTTGAGCAAAGTGCTTATATTGTTGTGAGGATTAAATCAGATAATTTAAGTAAAATATCCAGCACAGTGCCTGACACCTAGCAGATGCTCTTACTTAGTAGCTTTTTTCACCATTCCTTTCCAAGCTCTTAGACATAACGTTGTACTCCGAAGAATGAATAAGGACAAATACAAAACCTGAAGCAAGATCTTTAGGAATTTACAAACCAGTTGTATCATTTAACAAGCTTTCAAAAATGCCTACTAAGGGCCAGTATTTTTCCAGGTGCTCGGAATACAGTAATGAACCAGACAGACAAAAATTCTGCCTTTATGGAGCTCATATTCTATGTATTCTAGTAGACAGGTACAGATAATATACAAGTTAAGTCAAATATAGCATATGGCAGATGGTGCTCACTTCTACAGAAAAAAAAAATAACACAGGAAAGAGGGATAATACATTATCAGGGTAGAGGAGGGAGGGTGTGTGACAATTTTAAATAGGGTGGTCAGGGTAAGTCTTTCTGAGGAAATGAAAGTTAAGCAAAAGCCCTGAAGTTGGTGAGGAAATCAGCAGTCATCAATCTTCTTGAATGAAGGGGTTCCATGCACAGGAAATACATCAAAAGAGTTACAGAAAGATATTCATATTAGGAAAGGCCTATAGAAAGATAAATACCTTTAAAAGAATAAAATGACAACACACGGCAATAACACATCAACAGGAAGTAGAAAATAGAGCAGGTAGCAGTGACAGGGAACACAACAGCAGATGCTGCCATCCTCAGTTAGGCCGGCCATCTGGTTTCACAGCAGTTTCACCAGTGACACCTGTGACATAAATGTCAAGATCAGAGCCCAAGCCAGACCCTGAGAAGCAACAATCGTACCTGAAATAAAGGAAAGCTCACGTCTGAACCCAGAGGGAGGATGTAAAAAGCAGGATAACCATGCCTGGGCTGCCCAGAAAAATCTGAACCTGGATGACTGCCCAAAAGGTAGACCCAAGAACAGCTTTAGGGAGATGTGGAGTCCAGCAGCCAAATTTAGGCACTAGAAACAGCTCAACATGAGAGAAGTAGACAAAGCAAAATGTTGCCTATTATTAATGCCTAGAAATATTTGTTGAAATCTTAAAGGATTAGAAAAGGGATACTCTTTTTGACCATGATGCAGTTTTAAAACAAACAATGGCAACAATTAAAAGATATGGCTACAAAACAGGTATTGCTGCACAATTTTGTTTGTTTATTTCCACGCTTTTGGTGTGAAAAGTGTGTTGGTAATGCATTACTCTATTCAATATGTTGGAGCCCTGGTGGTGCAATGGTTAAGAGCTCAGCTGCTAACCAAAAGTCGGCAGTTTGAATCCACCAGCCGCTCCTTGGAAACTCTATGGGGCAGTTCTACTCTGTCCTATAGGGTCATATAAGTTGGAATTGACTTGATGGCAACAGGTTTGAGTTGGTTTGGTTTATTCAATATGTTAGCAGCTACCTACCTTCCTTAGCACATTCCTTCACTCCTAACTACTTCTAAATACCAAATAAAGAGAACAAATACAGAATTAGCCACTCTGTTCCTTAGTTCACTTGACCTCTTGACCCTTTGTTTTTTTGCCTCCTCCCCCCCCCCCCTTTTTCTTCTCTCTTTAGATTAAGGATTATTCCTGTCCTGGTCAAATCAATAAGGTTGCTGTTGGAATAAATCGAGATTGATAGAAGTAAAGCCTTTTTCAAACTGTAAAGCATTATATCAATGCTACTTAATTTTCTTCTTTTTCTTTATATTATAAATATATCATGTTTTTCTTGTAGGAATGAATGGGGAAAAGGCATTTTAAAGACAAAAAAAAATAATCCTCTGAATTCTAGGCCTAAAAGTTTCCCTATGTAATACAATGTATCTGAATTTGAAAAGTATGCCTAGGCTCATGTTATGGTTAGATTTTGAATATCATCTCTACCAGGTGAACAGAGGCAAAGCCCACAAACTTTAGATTCATGTGATTTCCACCCCATCATATTGCTGTACCAGTTTCCTCTGCAAACTAAAGAAGGAAAAGAGTAGGCTTTAGAAGGATAAAGGGCAAAAGTCTCAGGAAAACGTGCCACCTCCCCTCAATAAATTGTCCAGTATAAAGTGATCAGTTGCCTTCTACAAATATTCATTACTAGGTTCATATTCATGAATGGTATTTTATATTTTTCTCACTCCCAGCTTAAAAAAAAAATTATTTAAGGTAAGGACTGATCTCTAAAAGCAAAGACTCATCATTTGGAAATTGTCAAAAGGCAAGAAATGACTCATCCATTTTTTGAAAGTTCAAATCATGCTCATGAAATGCAAACTAAGTTTTTTTTTCTCTTCCTCATAAAATAAGAGAGAGAAAGAACAAAAGTATGGTTTGAGCTCAATAATGAAAATATTCTTCCAAATAAAAAAAAAAATCGTGACTTAGAAGATATAATGTAGATTTAGAATTAAATTCCTACTCTTCATTATGATATTGAACAAGTTTCTTTTTTTTTGGCACCATAACCAATACTAATTAAAATAATGTTTTTCGCGTGTGCAGTTTGGAAAAGGGCCCCTGGAGAGATCATTTCATCAGACTACTTATATTCATTAAGGATTGAAGTAAAATCAGAGACAGATGGTTTTGTCTCATATCTCAGAACAGGAATTTCACAACTCTTCTCGGTTGTCTATTCAATTTTTTAATCACCATCTAACTAATTCTTTGGGAATCCTAGTGGCGTAGTGATTAAGAGCTACAGCTGCTAACCAAAAGATCCACAGTTCGAATCCACCAGGCGCTCCTTGGAAACTCTAGGGGGCAGTTCTACCCTGTATTATAGGGTCACTATGAGTCTTTTTTTTTTTTTATGAGTCAGAATTGACTTGATGGCATTTTTTTTTTTAACTAATTCTTTATTTATAATCCCTATCAATATTAACATAATCCAGCCTATTTCCCCTCCCGTCCCACTGGATGGAAATGGAAGTAGCTGGTCAGTTCCTTGTTATAACTGTATTAAATTAGGTATATACACACTATTATATGGAGCTTATCAGGAGAAAATTTAAAACATTCTTTTTTTTTTATCAGGAGAAAATTTAAAACATTCATTTAGCATTCTGTTTACTGACACACTGAAAGGCTATTTTATCCATTAGTTTAAGTAAGAGCCAATGGCTTTATTATGATTGTAGTAGAATAAAAACATTGACTGATGAGGGGCATGATTCCTTAAGAGAATTCTCAGCCTTCAGTCTTCTTTTCCATCCATCCCCTTCATCAATTCTTCTGAAAAGAATGGAATGCAGATTTGATTACATAATCTTTCCCTCAGGCAATGGAATGGTTAAAGGCATGAATACCCAGATTTTAACATTTTGTGTTGTAATAATTATTCAGTAAAGAACATTTTCTAATTTTTATTTTGGTTTCTTCTTTATTTCATGGGTTACCTATAAATGCGTTGCTTAATTTCCAAAACAACTGAACTTTTTCTAGGTATATTATAGTTATTGGTCTCTAATTCCATTGCATTCAAATATTCTTTGAAATTTATGATGACTTTTTTATGGCATAGCATATGGTATATGGTAAATGTTCCATGCACACTTGAAAAGAATGTGCATTTTGCAGTTACTGGGCATAATAGTTTGTAAATGTCAATTAGGTCCTGATGTTTGATAATTGATAATATTATTCGAGTTTTCTATAGCCTTACTAAATTTTTGTCTACTTGTTCTATCAATTACTGAGAAGGAATGGTTAAAATCTCTAAGAATAATTGGGGATTCATCTATTTCTCACTTTTTTGTTGTTGTTAGTTGCCGTTAAGCTGATTCCAACTCATGATGACTCCATGTGTGCAGAGCAGAATTGCTCCAAAGGGCTTTCAAGGCTATAAACTTCTGGCAGCAGATAGCCAGGCCTGTCATCCGAGGCGTCTCTGGGTGGGTTTGAACCATCAACCTTTTAGCTAGTAGTTGAGCACCTAACCATTTGTGCCACTCAGGGACTTTGTCACTTTACTTCTGCCAATTTTTGCTGCTTGCATTTTGAAACTCTTATTTTTTCATATACATTTAAGATTCTTATGTCTTGTTACAAAATAACTCTTTTAAGCCTACAAAATGACCCTTTCTGTCTGTGTTAGTATTTCTTGTCTTGAAGTCTGCTTTATTTGATACCAATATAGCCATATCAGCTTTCTTTTGCTTAATGTCTGCATGCTTATATTTTTTGTTATCATTTTATTTTCAACCTGTCTTTGCTATTATATTCAAAACATGTCTTTTGAAAATAGCATATAATTGGATCTTGCTTTTTTTATTCTACCTGGTGATCTCAAGAATAATGAATATTTACACTCACAGACTTATACAAGAATGTTCATAGAAGTATTTTTCATAATAGCTAAAAACCCAGAAACAACATAAATGTCCAAAATACGTTATGATATATTTATACAATGGTGTACTACTCAGCCACAAAAAGCTACGAACTACTTTTACATGCCACAACGTGGATGAATCTCAAAACAAAACAAAAACAAAAAGCATTCTACTGAATGAAAGGAGTAAAGGAAAAAAAGAGTATAAACTTTATGATTCCATTAATATGAATTTTCTGAGCAGGTAAAACCAGTCTATGGTGATAGAAATCAGAACAGTGGTTGCCTCTGGAGGCAGGGGAGATTGACTGGGAAAGGGCACTGGAGTTACGAATATGTTCCACGTCATTACTGGGTGGCAGTTACTCAGGGGAATACATTTCCCAAAATTCAAACTAATGTACACTTAAAAATCTGTGCATTTCATTTTATGAAAATTATACTTAAATTAATGAAAATGATGTGAACTCAAGTTCCAGTGCCTTTCTTCTACTTCCTATTTCCCATAAGCCAGGCCTGGGTAAGGTGAGATAGGCCAACCAAATTTTCTCACTCTCTTGCTGACACTGTTTCAGTTGACAGAGTGTTGTTTTTAGGTATCTTAAATTTACTTTTTCAGGTAAACATATGACTACCACACGACCCAGCAATTTTGATCTTAGGTATATACCCCAAAGAATTGAAAGCAGAAACACAGCAGAAATACACCCAGTGTTCAATGCAGCACTGTTCACAACAGCCAAAGGGTGAAAACAATCTAAATGTCCATTGACAAATGAATGTATAAACAGAATGTAGTACACAAACACAATGGAATGTTATTCAGCCATAAAAAGGAATGAAGTCCTGATACATGCTACAACATGGATGAAACTTGAAAACATCAAGCTGAGTGAAATCAGTAAGAAAAGGACAAAGAGTATATGATTCCACTTATATGAAAGATCTAGAATAGGCTAATGTATACAGACCTAAGGTTGTTAGTGGTTACGAGGGGCAGATGGGAAGGAGGGGGAAAAAGGGACTCACTACTTAGAAGGCACTGAGCTTCTGTTGAGGGTGATAGAAAAAGTTGGAAATGGATAATGATGATGGTTGCACAGCATGATGAACACAATCAATTACTAAATTATACACGTGGAAAATGTTGAAATGGTAAATGCTTTGTTTCATACATATTTATCAAAATTTAAAAAATAATGTGATAAAAATTACATTATCTGTGTGTCCAGCCAGGACACTGTAAACTTCTCTGACATGGATTCACATTTTAGTGGGAGATAAAAGCCCAAGTAGGTCTCTAAGATAATTGGGGGTTGGCTCTTTCTGGGTCTTTGAGTGTAAGACCATTAATATTCCCTGTCCCCAAAGAAGTCATAATATAGTTAAATTGACAAGTGGACATTTAAATAAAAACACTGAGTTCAATAACAACATAAAAAAACAATACAAGAGAATTAACATGGCAATGAATAACAAGGTTGAAAAGAATTTTAAATTTTACAGAACGTTTTATATACATTATTTTAGTTATCACTTACAACAACTCTTAGAAGTAGATCAGGGAGGTAGAAATGTCCTCATCTTATGGATGAAGAAACAGATTTTAAGTTATGTGACTGGTCACAGCAAAGAGGTGACAGGCGCAAGACTGCAACTCGTGTATTTTCACTCAAAAGATGAATTTCTCCTATATCTCTTGTTTGAAAAAGTTAAGTCATGGAAGGCTGAAGTGATCTACAAAGCCTTCTTGGATGAGGTGGTACTTTAAAGGCTGGGCCTGATAGGGAGGGCATACTAACTGGAAGGAAAATCATGAGCAAAGGCACTGTCCAAGCAGGGCCTGGCTCTGACTCATTTAAAAAAAAAAAAAAAAAAAGGCAGGTCAGGACAACAGCCGATGAGGTCAGGTGGACTGACATGAAGGTTCCTGCCTGTCTGAATACTCAAGAAATGTGGCATAATACAACATTTTAATAACCGATTTTTTTTGTTGTTCATTAGCAAAATCTAATATTTGTTGAAATCTTACTAAGGCCAGGTACTATTCTAAGTGCTTTACATGTACACCGTATTATTTAATTCGATTTTTTTCAATAACCTCTCAGGTAGAAACTATTTTAACCCCATTTTACACAAGGAGGTCCAAAGTGGTTTATTACTTGCCCAAGGACAGATTAGTAAGTGGAGAAGCCAGAATTTGGACTGTGGCAACCTGAGTCCAAGTTCTCAACTAATATGTTTGCATAGGGAGCAAAAAAGAGTTTATAGGTAACTATAAAATGTATTCATGGGTCTATTTCCTGTTACAGAATTAAGATTTGAAAATTTTATTTAAGCTCTACTTTTACCAGGTGAAGGGGCCCTGATGGAGCAGTGGTTAACAGCTTTGCTGCTAAACTAAAGGTCAGTGGTTTGAACCCATCAGCTGCTCTGCAGGAGAAAGATGTGACAGTTTGCTTCCATAAAGATTACAGCCATGGAAACCCTACGGGGCAGTTCTACTCTGTCCTGTAGTGTCGCTATGAGTCAGAATCAAGTCAACGGCAAAGAGTGTTTTATTACCAGGTCAGATTGCAACCACTGCCACCTCTCCAGTCTTTAAATCCAATAGAACCTTATGCTGGAGTATAAAGTCTCTGGGGTAAAGTGGCCTCATGTGCAAGTTAAGAAATTAGGATTTGTATACTAAGGGTGCAGGGAATCATTGGGGAATATTATTCAGAAAAGCAACATGATCGAGTTTATATTTTAGAAATTACTCTGAGAGTGTGGAAGAGCACAGAAGTGTGAAACTCCTCAGGGATATAAACAAACACACAAAAAGCAGGCAAGAGCCCAGGCAAGAGGCAATGAGTGTCTAAACTAAAGCAGAAGAATGGTGCTGGAGAGGAGATGATTAAGCACTTCTGAGGTTTCTTCAGTAAAATTTGAAATTTGACTGACTGAATGTTGGTAGAAAAGGAGCTACAGAACCTTAAGATGACTCCAGAGTTGTCTGAGAGACTGAATGGATAATCAAAATAATAATTGATACACAGGAGTCAGAAACCTTCTCTGGATTTCCCAGCCCTCACTAATCTTTATCTACTTTGAAGTCCAATTCCATGTGAAGCCATCCCAAATTTATGGAAAAAAATAGAAGTTACATTTAAGAAAAATTATACCGACAGGGATATTGAACAAGGGGAAGACTAAAACCCAGAAGATTAGCTAGTAATCTCTTGTAATCCCCAAAGTGAGCTGAAAATTGAATTGGCAGTGGAGGAAGAAAAAAATGGATACTTCTGATTATTTCACATGAGAGGAAAAATTGGGTGAAGTCTGAATGACCAGTATACATAACTTTTGCTACTGCAAAGATATATACATGGTTTTGAAGAGTTGGTGGCTATTTTCACAGTTCACTAGCCATCACAGACTTTTTTCTATAAAAGGACATAAAGCGATGATCTTTTAGAGAAGAGAGTTAAATATTAGGTATTTTATTAACTAAAATGAGATGTAATAAAAATATTATGGCAAAAGAAATGTAATAAAACAATGAAAAATATCCTTATTCCTTTAACAAACTGGTTTTTAAATTTTGTGAGTCTGGTTGAGCATGAATATAGTATTAAAAAGAAAGACTATCCCATTAATAGTCAATCAATACAAAAATTGAGTGGGATTCTCATTTACAGGAAAGTTGAATTATTTCTTTATCAAAAAGGCCAATAATGACCAGAAAAAAAAAAAAAAAATGGCCAATACTTAAGATTCAACAAAAGGCAGCTTGGTCACTACAAGACAGGAAGGAAAAGCATGCTAAACAAGTCCCATCCTTTTTGTAGATGGGCATGAAATGCACATAACAGAAAAACAAAACATCAAACCTTGGCATTTTTGTAAGCCAGAGTCTGTATCTTTTTACCATGATAGATGTCTGGACAAAACACTAATCGGCTTTAAGTCTTTACCACAATTTTTTTTTTTCCAATTGAGACATTTTCAGCTAAAAAAAAAAAAGTCATTCCATTTGAGAAATATCCAAAGAACTCAAAGGGTATTTTCATTGTGCAGATTATAAAATTATAAAAAATTTTTTTCTGGGTAGATTATAAAATCAATAAAAAAAAATTACTCTTCATTATTAATTGACACCTTAGTATGACTGAAAGTTCATCTTTTTTTCTCTTTTGCATACAACTAAAGCACATTCAACATCATCTGTAGTGATGGAGACCGACTAACATGATGGTAAGCTCATTTCAGGTATGAGAGGAGGGGATAAAACCATACTCTGAGATAATTTGCAGCAAGAGAGGTCCACACAGAGAATTCCCCAAATCATTCTCACTTCATAGGTGCACCCCACTCTTGAGATAGTTAAGCAGCTTTTATTTCTGCTAATGATGTAAAACAAATAGGACAGAGAAAGCTGATAGAGGCAAAGCCAAGTTTAAACCAATTTAACAGCTCATCAGTTACCCCGCGCATCACTTCTCCGTTATGCTGAGTAATCCAGAACCACAGTATTGAGCAACCTGTTTTCTAAATAAGAAAACAACCTTTTCCCCACCTTGCTGGATCACTCTACAGTTCTTTAAACATGGGATCAGCCTAGCAATCATTCTAGTAACGTGGACAAGAAGAAATATTGAGCAGGAAAGCACTTAGAGATAATGTACTGCATTTCTTTTATTTGGTGGGTGATAAAATTGAAGCCAATAGAATTTAAGAATAGAGGTAATTAGTGTCAGATCTAGGACCAGAGCTCTGTTTTTCCGACTACTAGTCCAGTGCTCTCTTCACTGGTAATAAGTTGTCATCTCTAAGGGGGAAAAGGAAAAAGCTATGATATTTTAACCATTTGAAGACTCAATTATTTTCTCCTTTGAATTTTTTGATGATACTATGTGTTTTCACTAATGAAGGCATGCTGATGAAAGGATCAGTTCAGAATTTTTGTTATGAGTTATGGATTTTGATAGCTATTATCCAGGATTGCATATGTCCCAGCAGATCATGGACAACTTAAATCCTAATGATATGAGTCAATGATAAAATCATTTTTTTCTTGAAAATTTGCAAACCATGAGGTAAAACATGAAGGCACCTGGCAACAACTGTGCACTCATTTTATTCTAATCTCCTTCTTCTTAGCCTTTTTATTATTTTTCATGAAACTTTTCCAAAACATGGTACAAATGCATTCTTCCTTACTGCAAAAGCGTACTTACAGCCCAAATAAATAAAGCCAAGGAATTTTTTATCTCAGGAAAATTACCACTACAATGCATTCTTCATTATTGCAAAAGCAGTACTTACAGGCCAAATAAATGGTTAAGTGATACAGCTACTAACCAAAAGGTCAGCAGATCAAATCCACTAGCCACTCCTTGGAAATTCTATGGGACAGTTCTACTCTGTCCTCTAGGGTTGCTATGGGTCGGAACTGACTCGACAGCAACAGGTTTTGGTAAAGGAATTTTAATCTCAGGAAAATTACTACTACTATGTATTCTGCATTATAACAAAAGCAGTACTAACAGCTAAGAAGAGGAAACAGCTGCCCTGGAATATTGCAGAACTGCTCACAGTGGTGCATCCAACCTGCTATATCTGGAAGAAATGATTGGGCCCTAAGACTGAATGCAAGGTAAAAATGACTTACAGGAGTTCCAATCTCTTGAAAAGTACCCCTGCAATGCATTATTCCTTATTGGAAAGGCATTATTTACTGTTCAGAAGCTAGAAAAGAAGGGAGCCAGTAACACCTAGAAACAAAGAATGGCATAAAGGAGAAAATGGCCACTATGATTGAATGAAGACTGGCAATAGCTTGTTGTCATGAAGTACATTATCACGAGAACACAGTAACTGGGAAACAGAACAAGGAGACTTATCTCACAGAAATAAAGGCAAATTGTCGAAAGTTTAGAAAATTCACACATCCTGGAGTCACCTAAGACAATGCTCAATCTACACAAAAATGAGGCTCCCACTCAGGATGTTTGAGTTTCATGCATTTCAAAAGGTTCCCAACTTGAGGCTAAATGCATTAAAATTGGGTTACCCCATTTCCAAAGAATTCCAGACGCATAAAAAGTGGGTGGGATACGTATGTCCCACAAGTTTTGAGTGGGTTTTAAAAAAGAAAACAGGGAAAAAAAGTTATTTGAACAAAAAGACTGTAACATAGGAATTAATTTCTATTTGATAAACACAAGTACATATTTATTAGACTCTGTGAAGACTTCTATTATATTTTTTTTTATTTCTGAAGGATCTTAGTATTGGAAGACATTTACTTTCAGGTAAAACAGTAACCTGGCCACAGACATACAATCACTTTTCTTCCTATTTGCCACCCTCTCACCTTGCATTGTTGTTATTGTTGTTAAGTGCCGTTGAGTCAATTCTGACTCATAGCCACCCTACGTACAACAGAACAAAACACTGCCCGGTCCTGTGCCATCCTCACAATCACTGCTATGCTTGAGCCTATTTGTTGCAGCCACTGTGTCAATCCATCTACCTGAGGGTCTTTCTCTCTTTTGCTGATCCTCTATTTTACCAAGCATGATGTCCTTCTCCAGGGACTGGTCCCTCCTGATAACATGTCCAAAGTACATGAGACGAAGTCTCGCCATCCTTGCTTCTAAGGAGCATTCTGGCTGTGCTTCTTCTCAGACCTCCCAATAGCCAGATGCAAATGAAATGAGCAGCGCACTTTCTGACATGAATTTGAGAGGGAGAATCTGTATCATCCTTGGAAATTTAGGGTAGAGAGACCTGCACATACCATAAATGTCTCTTTCTAGATATCGTTCAGATCGAAGGGAAGACCAAACACATGCAGGATTGCAGACATAAGAAAATCAGTTTAATTCAGAAGTAAACTAAAAGGTGCCCATAGAACACTATTATCCAACTGGATCCCATGGCATTGGGCTGGAAGAATAGCATGTTTTCAGCAGTAGCAGGACACTGCAGATGTCACCAATATTTCTGAGATGCTCACCAGAAGGGAAGGTCTAAGCTCAGCTTACACCAGGTGCAGACAACCATGCCAAGCAAAGAGCGGAAATAGTGCTCCTCATGAAGGCAATTGAATTCAGGAAATAATGCATCAGTTCCCAAGATTAGTCCTGGCTGCCAAATCTACACAGTCCCTGCTACGATTGACTCTTAATTTCCTTAGGCCACTAGACCTGGCAAAAATAAAACAACTGGGAATTTAAATGTTTCCCTTTTACCTAAAAGACTGCTAGATGTTTATAAAAAAAAAAATAGGAAACCAATAATATTTGATAGAACAGTCTCAAATCTTAATGTTATACAGTATAGAATATTCTTTGCAAGAATGAGTAAGTGGAGAAAAATCATCAGACATGTGAATAGACACCTTTGTTCAAAATAAGGAGCATGTTCTTAATAATTGGGGCAGATACCTCCCTATGAAATAGAATTATTCTAAAAAATAGAAAAGGGCATTTTTATGTTGAAATACACTCTGATTAAGATGAAAGAGGACATTTTAAATATGAAAGTAAATATGACAGTTATCAAGAGAGTTCAACTGGAGACTGCGTGGATATTATTAAGAAGTGCTAAATTCATAAGTGCAGTATAAATAGTAAACAGCAGATTTACAAATGCAGGAAATTGAATCAGTTAAATAGAAGACAAACTTGAGAAATATTGCCAGATGTCTGAAGAAAAAAGATAATAAGATGAAAATAATTATTAAGAATAAAAATATGGAGCAAAAGCTAAGGAGGTGCTATAATTAAAAACAGTATCTTTAGAAGGAGAAACTAAAGTAAGCAGAGTAGTTGCAGTAATTTCTAACCTCAATAATGAAATCTTTAAAATATACTGTAAATTAAAAGGGATCATAGGTAAATCAATAAAAACAAACCAAAAATATAGATATATTCTCTTGAGCTAGAGTAGATTAAAAGATAAAAAACAAATGCTTTAAGTTTCTGGTAGGGAAAAATGTTTAGCTTCTAAAGAGGAAAAAACAAACAAAAATTTGGCTGTATCTTATTCTCCCTGTATTAAATGTCTCATGTTATGGATTGAATTATGTTCCACAAAAATATATGTTATAAATCCTAATCCCTATACCTGTGTTTGGGGCCCTGGTGGTGCAGTGGTTAAGAGCTAAGGCTGCTAACCAGAATGGCGGCAGTTCAAATCCACCAGCCCCTCCTGGGAACTCCTATGGGGCAGTTCTACTTTGTCCTATAGGGTCGCTCTGAGTCAACATCAACTTGATGGCAACAGGTTTTTTAACTGTGGTTATAATCCTATTTGTGAATGGTTTTTTTTGTTATGTTAGGGTGTAGGGTGTGTCTTGAGTCAATCTCTTTTGAGAAATACAAGGAGCAGAGATGGGGGAAGACAGATGCCATGCCAAAAGAAGATCACCAAGGAGCCAAGAAATAGAAGTTGTAGGGACAACAACCTTTCCCTAGAGCCGGCAGAGAGAGAGACCTTCCCCTAGAGCTTTATTTTGGACTTCTAGCCTCCTAACTGTGAGAAAATAAAGCTCTGTTTGTTAAAGTTACCCACTTGTGGTATTTCTGTTACAGCAGCACTAGATAACTACAATATCTGAGGAGAAAAGAACAAGATGTTTCAGGAAAAAATATTTGCGTACTAACTGAAGTTGTCATTCTTGTGTGACATTTTCACACAGCAAGAACTGAGGAACTATATCATCAATGAATCCTTCATAAAAAGAATTCAAGGTATACTTCAGCTCTGCAGAAGATGATTGAAAGAATGGTGAAATTGGGATATAAAAGAACTCTCACTTATGACATGGAGTTATGCCATAGAAAAAAAAAATTTTTTTTTTCAAATAGAGTTAGATTTAAATTATTATTGTCAACAAGGTTATAAAACAATGTACTTACAAAGAATGTTTCTTTAGTATGAAATACCAAATTATATATAAACCCCATTATATATAGAAATTTTATATAGAGAGAAATTATATATACATACATGCAATATATGTGTGTGTGTGTGTGTGTGTGTATGTATATATATAAAAACTGGTGGGAAATCATTGGTGAGGGCCAGAAGGAATTATAAGCTATTTAAGTTTTTATCTTACATGGGGGTAGTTAATAGGTACTGTTTTATTTATGATGTTAATTTCTTTTAAAATAATAGAATGAATACAGGGCTATGTGTGTATTCCAAATAACTAGAAAAAATACAAAAAAGAAGAATAAAAGAAAGAATGAAAAAACAAACAAAAAAAACCCTACAGTTTATATATCCCAATAGGGAAATCAGGGTAAGGAAAACGGAATAAAAGTAGGAACCACAAAACAACATAGCAGAAGAAAGACCAGATATACTTAACATTTATGATATTACACTGTGAATTGGTTGATTCATATTAAATAACAAAAAATACCAAATTAGATCACAAAGCAAAAGTTGAACAGATGCTATTTATTTAAAAGAAGCATGGAACAAATTGCTAAAGTTAAAAATAAAAAACGGGCAAAAATATATCAGGCAAATACAAATAAAAAAGAGGTTTTGCAACACTATTAGAGACAAAATATATTTCAAGGCAAAAAAAAATTTAATTGGATAAATAAGGTAAATTTATATTTGTAAAGATACATTTTCACATAAAGATATGTTGTTGTGGTCAGCTGGCACTGAGTCAGCCCTCCAATAAAGATATACTGGTCATCAATAAAGCTATGCTAGTCATAAATTTATAAAGTTAAGAGCAGTGCATTATTTTGCAAAAACTCTTAGAAATTTAGCACAATTGTAGTAGAAGATGCAAATTCATTTTTCTCAGTCTTTGAGAGATCAAGTATACAAAAAAAATTATAGACTTTAAAGATTTGAATAATTATTACTGTTGCTTTGTTAACTATATACCAAGATTTGTACCATACAGAGAAGACTATATTTTAAAATTTCCAAAACTGGTCAATCACACTGCAACAAAGCAGCAAAAAAACACGCAATCAAACAAAAACAAAAATACCTCAACATGCTCTAAGAGGTAGACATTTTATAGATCTAACCCACATTCTTTGGCCACAATACACTAAAACTTATAAAAGTAAAAAAAAAAAAAAATTGAATTACTCATTGCTAACTGGAGATTGGAAACTTAAAAACATTTTTTAAAATAAATCTTGGTTTAAAAAAGAAATCAGAACTATGATACAGATGCATGCAGTCTCTTATGAATGTTATCACAGCTGTTTTCAAACAAATTCATTACCTTACATGGCTTTTTAATAACTACATAATAACTACATATTAAAGAAAAAATATATGCATAAATAATTTATTTCAGAATAGAAAAAAGAACAAAGGAAGCCAATATAAATAGGAAAAAAAAAATTAAGGAAAAAATGGAAATCGATTAACTAGTACATAGAAAATTGAGAAACATTGAAAATTGAGCCTTTGCAAATCCCAATAAAATGGAAAAAATCTTGGTAAGTTTGACTTTAAAAAGAAAAGACAGAAAAGGCAAATACACAAAGTGAGGAAAATGACTATAACAATAAAACAAAGATTAAGCTTATTATGTAGAACTATGTTAAGATCTTTGAAATTGTACATGAAATAGACAACGTTGTATGAAAATAAAGTTCTCAAAACTGATGTAAGAAGTAGAAAACCTGACCAAACTAATTACCAGGAAATAAATTGAAAAATATACAAAATTTTGTCAAAATAACAACAAGGTATGAGTTATACATGAACCCTGGTGGTGTAGTTAAATGCTCCAGCTGCTAACCAAGAGGTGAGCAGTTCAAATCCACCAGGCGCTCCTTGGAAACTCTGTAGGGCAGTTCTACTCTGTTCCATAGGGTCGCTATGAGTCGGAATTGACTCGACGGCAGTGGGTAATACATGAATTATATTTTCTTGGAAAGAAATATTGAAATTTTCTCGGAACAATTTTTTTTGTATTATGCAAACTGTCTTAAAGCATAGACAAATAGAGATATTACTACAAAAAATTTCAGAAGCAAGCACAAATTTGATATTAAAACTACCAAATGAACACCCTCAAAAAGTGAATCTACAACTGTCATTAACATAGATATAAAAATCTTAAATAAAATCAAAGAAAATAAAATACCTCAGCTAATTCATAAAAAATACACCAAAAATAAGGTACAAAATAGTAACATAAGAATGATACAATTTTAGAAAATATATTAATGAAATACAATTTGTCAATGAGTTCTAAAAGAAAAAAAGAATATAAACTATATCACATGCTTAAATGCCATTTAACAAATCCCACATTTATTTGTTAATTATTATAAGTCCTGTCCATAAATATAAATAAAAGGGGGATCATAGCCTCAGGGCACATCTACAGCAATTGGCACAACATAGTTCATAAAGACAATGTTCTGCATCCTACTTTGGTGAATGGTGTCTGCGGTCTTCAAAGCTTTCGAGTGGCCATCTAAGATACAACTATGGGTCTCTTCCCATCTGGAGCAAAGAAGAGTGAAGAAAACTAATGACTCAAGGGAGCAGTTAGTTCAAAGGACTAACGGATCACAAGAACCACAGCCTACGCACCCTGAGGCTGAAGAACTAGATAGTGCCCAACTACCACTACCTACCGCTCTGTCTGGGATCACAACAGAAGGCCCTGGACAGAGCCAGAGAAAAATGTGGAACAAAAAATCAAATTCACAAAAAAGACCAGACTTACTGGTCTGACAGAGACTGCAGGAACCCCCAAGACTATGGCCCTAAGGTACCCTTCTGACCTGGAACTGAACCCATTCCTGGAGCCCACCTTCCAGCCAAACAAAAGACAAGCTCATAAACAAACAACACCCAAGAGGAATGTGCTTCTTAGAACAATTAATTATGTGAGATCAAAAGGGCAATATTTGCCCAAAATCAAAGATGAGAAGACAGGAAGGGTAGATAATCAGAACAAAAGGAAACAGGGAAACCAGGGAGGAAATAGGGAGAAATTTGGCACATTGTGGGTAATGAAACTAAGACCATGGAACACTATGTGCAAACTATTGAATGGGAATCTAATTTGCTCTGTAAACTTTCACCTAATGAACAATAAAAATAAATAAATAAAAAGAACCTCCTTACGTGACGAAGACTATCCACCTCAAATCAAATTTACATCGGTATAATTTATATCAGTATGGATATTTACGTAAATAATTTTTAGTGATGAAATACTATAAATATTCATATCAAAATTAAAAAAAAAACTAGATGTTTTTACCATAAATATTTTTCTGGAATATTTGCTGAAGTAATTAAAAGGAAACATTAATTAGAGGTAGTTATTGGAAAAGAGTAGATATAATTGTAATTATTTGCAGAAAAAAAATGATCATATACAGCAAAAAGGATCAACTTGAAAAAATGGCAGGATAGGAGATACCTGTAGTATAGTTTTTTTTTTTTATATGTTTATTACATATTATGAAATATGCTTTCTCTACACTCAAACCATTTTAAACTAAAGACTATAAAAGCCTAGGCTAGAAGTAATCTGTCAGTTGTCATCAGGAGGGACCAGTCCCTGGAGAAGTACATCATGCTTGATAAAGCGGAGAGTCATTGAAAAAGAGGAAGACCCTCAATGAGATGGATTGACACAGTGGCTGCAACAAAGGGCATAACAATTATGAGGATGCCAAGAACCGGGCAGTGTTTCATTCTGTTGTACATAGGTTGCTATGAGTCAGAACCAACTTGTTGGCACCTAACAACAATAACAACAATCCGTCAGTGATGTTATATAAAAAAAAACAATCTGCTAGATATCATGCAGATTAAAAATGGCACCATAAAAGCCTATTTAGTGTTGTGATGAATGGTGCAAACTTCATGGGAGAAAGATTATTTACTATCAGATTACAATAATTTTCTTATGTTCAGGGGATTTTGAACATAAAAATTAGTAAGGTCAGGCAGAAGACACTAAAGGGTTAAAAAAAAAATGGTTACATCACCTTCCTTTCCAGTTTCTGTGTGTAGAATGATAACAAATTCTGATAAGTCATTTTGTCATACTCCAATGTGAAGATCACAAGAATTTCCCAGTAAATAAAATTTTCATTTTTTAAATAATTGAATGATACTTCTTCAAAAAAAATTTTTTAATGAAATTTTTAAGACAATGAATGTGCATATTTAGGGAGATAACTGATAAGTAGAATGCATTTATTGATTTTACTTTAACAAATTTTTAGGGATTCAAGTAGCATTGTTTTTATTTTCAATTTAACGCATATACTTTTGGTTACTGAAAAATGGTCGCAGACAGCAAATAGATTTTTCAGTTAGCTTTTATGATATATTTATATTAATTAAAGGCTGTCTTTGTATACTGAAGAAGATGTTGCCAGCAGAACTACAATAGCATCCCAAAGCCTTCAGACATGCAGAATGCATATCTAGGCCATTTTACAAGTCCAGATAATCTTCTTGTCTTTTGTGTTTCATCTTATGATCTATAAACTGAATTTACCTCATATGCTGTGTATCATTTTTATCATTTTTCCCAATGTACTTAGACCTTGAATATGGGATTTATATAGGCACCCAAACTACAAGATTATATTTTAAAGCATATTAATTAATGTACTGCCATATGTAAGTTCAGCTCTGGAGTCAGACTCCTGGATTCCATTTTTCACTAAAACAGTTATTAGCTATGTGGCCTACAAGTTACTTAAACTCTATGTTCTTTAGTTACTTAATATTTTAAATGTGATTAATAACACTGTCTAACTCATAGGGTCTTTATGAGGATTCAGTATCGATTCCATGTGAATTGTTTGGAATAGTGACTTATTATAGTAAATATTCCATAAATGTTGGCTCTTTTATCCATCAAATTCTTGGCAGAAAACAAATGATACATTTGAGGAAGAAAATTAAATTGAAGAGAATGTAATAAAAAGGCTATTCACAGAAGTGGGTTAGTGTTAAGGGAAACCAAGAAGGCATGGTGTTTCATTCCAAGGCTAGCAACAGCAGGAAGCTCTTGGTCTAAAGGGTTAAGAGGAGGAAATGATCACTAGAGGCTGGAGAGAATATGGGCCATTTGGTAGGAGCTGTACCCTTTGCATCCAACCCATGCCAAACTGCCAGGGAGGGATCCATGGACATCTTCCAGACCTCCAGTCCCTGTTGATGTCTGTCATTGGTCAGCCCAACCAGAAGCCATAGGCCAAGGGTGCTTCTTGATACACTACCAACACAGCAGCCTTCCGAGTCTCCAAGCAGGGTGTAGAAGCCTTCTAAGTCTCAGAACGTGGTGTAGAAGAGTGAAGGATCAAAAGAAAAGTATCCAGCCCAGCTACTATTCCATTTTTCAAACCATCCTTGTATTAAGAAGTGTGTCCATAGTCTTTTATTACCATCTATTTGCCACTCTAAACCACAAACTTCCCAAATATATTTTTTGACAAAGATAAAGTGCTAATTTAACAGTGTTGCATATGAATAACATAACCTATGCCTTCAGTTCACCTGGTATCAGTAGATAAATCTGAAAATTAACATGCTCTCAATTAAGTTCTTAAAGAATAAATAACAGATGTTTAGAAGAGATTTTCAATGAACTCACAATTTAAATTGTCAAAGATTAACTCAGAAAGAAAAAGTACAAGTTTGTTAGCGTTAGGGGTTCTAATTTACTAAATGCCATAGTCATTTCACACTTAATAACAATGTATATTAGTTTCCCATGACTACTGTAACAAATTATCACAAATTTGGTGGCTGAAAACAACACAAATTTATTGTCTTACAATTCTGGAGGTCAGAAGGCCAAAACGGGTTTCCCTGCTTCCATACTTCTATTTATCTCTGAAAAAGGGAGTAGATTTAACTTCCTGTGATATGGTCACTAGAAATTAGACAATGAAGATACTGCAACGATTAAGTAAGAATGGAGCCCTGGGTCAAATATCAGCTCTATCACATCTGTAAATACGAGGACACCAATATGTCTCTTCAGGATGGTTGAAAAAAAATAAAGGAATGTACATAGAGAAAGCTCAAAATGCATAGCATAAGCTGGATTAATATTAAATTTTAAGTGTAAATTCATTCTATGACTAGAATATTTTGAAAATTTCTTATGCGTCATGCACAGGACTAGGTACTTAGGAAACATATGAAAACTCAATTCCTGACTTTGAGGAGCTGACAATTATCGACATGGACAAATGGGCAAAGAATTAAGTCATATCAAGAAATATATTAAATGTTATACAATTCAGGAGTAGGCCTTTAGTCAATTTTAATGTTGCATTCACTCTCCTGTAAGGCCTGATTTTGTGAAATTAATATACATTTCACTTTTCTTGACATAAACACTGAGTAAAAAATCAGACAGATTGCAGTGGGCATTTGTGAGTGTGAATCAGTCCAATAAAGGTAAAAGAGAAAACATGGTGCCCCTTAGCATATTTAAATGAATACAATTTATGTTTGTAAGATTCATTCATTTAGTTAACAAATATTTTTTTAGCTCTTTCTTGTCAGGAAGTATTCTAAGTACTTGTGTTGCATCATTGTATCAAACAGACAATAATCTCTGTTTGGAACTTACATTCCTATTGAAGGAGATAGAAATTACACAATACGCCAGAAGGTGATAAGAGTTATAAGCAGGAAAGGAGAAGAGAGGAGAGGAAAGTATATAAGATAAAAGAAAGTGGAGCAGAGTATCGGGTAATAGGGGAATTGGCATCATTTAAAAATGACATTTGAGCACAGACTTAAAGCAGCTAAAGGGGTTAGTCATATATAGGCTACATGACTGGGGCAGATATATCTGTGGTTGATGAAGGAACCTTCCAGGCAGAGGAGAAAACCCCAAAGACAGGAGTGTCCTTGGCATATTCACGAAGCAATAAAAATGTAGTGAATAATGGAAAGAGAAATTGGAAATGAGATTAGAGAAATAATAGGACAGAGGTGGGATCTTAGAAGGACTACTGGAAATTACAAGTTGGTTTTTACTCTGGGAGAAATAGACGTTCATTACAGGGTTTTGTAAAGAGAGATGTGACATAATCTGACTTCTGTTTGCAGTGTTGAGAATAGATTATGAGGGGAAGGCGTAGAAACAAAGTTCCATTAAGAAGATATAACACAAATTCAGGAGAGAACTGATGGTGGCTTGGGACAGAGTGGTAGCAGTGGAGGTGGTAAGAAGTGGTCATATTATGGACACATTTTGAAGATGAAATCAACAGGATTTCGTAAGAGATTGGATACAGCATATGAGAGAAGAGTCAAAGCTGACTCCAGAGTTTTTGGCCTGAGGATCGGGAAGGGTGGAGTTACCCCCAAAGGTAAAATAGGGATGGATAGGGGTGGAGCAGACTGATTGGGGAGGGGAAGAGCCAAAATTTAGTTTTGTGTATGCTAAATTTGATACCCAAGTCAAGATATCAACTAAGTAGTTGGACATTGTGCCTTTTGTTCAACAGAAAACTGGAGGTAAACAGAAAACCATGAGACTTAATAGAATCTCAAGGAAGCGAATGTAGATAGAAAAGAGAAAGAGGGACTGAACCAGGGTCACTGCCAACTAAAGAAGTTTGGAAAAGAGGAAGAAAGAGCAAAGGGATTAGAAAGGAGTGAACAGTGAAGTTGGAGAAGAGCGAAAATAATGTACCATCTTGGAATGCAAGGGAAGGAAGCAGATCAAGGGAGAGGCAGTGATGTGTTGTGTCCAATGCCAATGGATGGTCAAGTAAGATGAAGACTGAGTAGGGGCCACTGGATTTGGCAATATGATGGCCAATGGATACATACTGAGAGCTGTTTTGTTAAAATAGTGGAAGTGAAAACCTGACTAAAGTGGATTTAAAAAAGGATTGGGGAAAAAGAAATGGAGACTACAGCACACAGCTTAGAGAAGTATTTTTGCAAAGGGAGGAAAGCAATGGGATATGGCTGATGAAGGAAATAAAGAAAAAATATTTTTGAATATAGAAGCAATACTGATATGTTTGCATGCTGACACTGTAAGAAACTAAAATAACTGATGTAGGAGAGAGAGAGAGAAATTACTGGAGTGATGCCTGTCCGTAGGTAAGAAGGAATAAGATTTAGTGCACAGAGGCAGGGATTATTTTAGATGGAAGCAGATACAGTTGATTTAAGGTAACAGGTGGGAAGTCAAGTTATGTGGGTGTAGAACTTGGTAGGGAGGTACATGTATTGATGAAAGTTTGGGGGAAAAAAACTCCTCTTTCAATTTTCTCAGTGACATAGGAAACAAGGTTGTCAACTGAGAGTGAAGACGAGGTAGGAGGTGTTGCTGGTTTGAAGAGAGAGAAAACTAAAAAACCAAACCCAATGTTGTAGAGTTGATTCTCATTCATCATGACCACATGTGTTACAGAGGAGAAGAGAGAGAAGAGGGTGTGAAAGCTAAGTCCAGGGAACTGGGGGAGTGAATGGTCTAAGGAACTATGGTATGATTGCTGGGCAGCATCAAGCCTCCACTTATGGTTTGTGTTTGTGTCCAGGTATATGGGTGCAGGCGTGGAGTAAGGGGAGAGTTGGATTTACACAAGAGAGGGGCAAGTTTGTTAAGTGGTATATAAGGAGTGAATATTACGAATGACCCTGGACTTTATTTAATGAAAGAGAACATTAAGTGAGAGAGAGTGAGTGAAAATTTGGTAAGATCAGTCAGTTGGAGTCCTGCTTGGGTCAAAGGATAGTTTGAGTTGGGATCTAGATAAAATGAGCTAGAAAGATAGATGTTGTGACCTGAGTATAGGATGCACAGAAATACAGGCATACCTCAGAGATATTGTGGATTCAGTTCCAGACCATCACAATAAAGCGAATATAGCAATAAACTGAGTCACATAAATTTTTTTGTTTCCCAGTACATGTAAAAGTTACATTTACACTATACTGCAGTCTGTTAAGAGTGCAATAACATTATGTCTAAAAAGACAATGTGCATACCTTAATTAAAAATACTTTATTTTTATTTTATTTTTTTTAATTAGTGCTAACCATTATCTGAGTCTTCAGCAAGTTGTGACCTTTTTGCTGGAGGAGGGTCTTGCCTCAATGCTGATGGCTGCTGACTGATCTGGGTGGTGGTTGCTGAAGGCTGGGGTGGCTGCGACAATTTCTTAAAACAAAACAACGAAGTCTGCTGCACTGGTTGACTTTCTTTCACGAAAGATTTCTCTGTAGCACGCAATGCTATTTGATAGCATTTTACCCACATTAGAACTTCTTTCAAAATTGGACTTAATCCTCTCAAACCCTGCTGCTGCTTTATCAACTAAGATATTGAATATTCTAAATCCCTTGTTGTCATTTCAACAATGTTCACAGCATCTTCACCAGAAGTAGATTCCATTTCAAGAAACCACTTTCTTTGCTCATCCCTAAGAAGCAACTCCTCATCCATTAAAGTTTTATTATGAGATAGCGGCAATTCATTCACATCTTCATGCTCCACTTTTAATTCTATTTCTCTTGCTAGTTTCCCCACATTTGCAGTTACTTCCTCCACTGAAGTCTTGAACCCCTTAAAGTCATCCATGAGAGTTGGAATCAACTTCTTCCAAACTCCTATTAATGTTGATATTTTGACTTCCTTCTATGAATCTTGAATGTTCTTAATGGCATCTAGAATGGTGAATACCTTCCAGAAGGTTTTCAATTTACTTTGCCCAGATCCATCAGAATCACTATCTACGGCAGCTATATGTATTTCTTAAATAATAAGACTTGAAATTTGAAATTTCTCCTCCATCTGTGAACTGCAGAATGGATGCTGTGTAAAACCCCATTGCTTTTGAGTTGATTCCGACTCAGAGGGACCCTATAGGACAGAGTAGAACTGCCCCATAGGATTTCCAAGGAGCAGCTGGTAGATACGAACTGCAGACCTTTTGGTTAGCAGCCAAACTCTTAACCACTGCACAGTGTTAGCAGGTATGAAAACAACATTAATCTCCTTGTACATCTCTAGCAGAGCTCTTGGGTGACCAGGTGTATTGTCAATAATATTTTGAAAGTAATCTTTTTTTCTGAGCAGTAGGTCTCAACAGTGCGCTTAATACATTCAGTAAACCATGTTGTAAACAGGTGCACTGTCATCCGGGCTTTGTTGTTCCATTTACAGAGCACAGGCAGTTATTTAACATAATTCTTAAGGACCCTAGGATTTCAGAATGCTAAATGAGCATTGGCTTCAACTTAAAAGTCACCAGCTGCCTTGGCCCCTAAGAAGAGAGTCAGCCTGTCCTTTGAAGCTAGGCATTGACTTTTCCACTCTAGCTATGCGAGTCCTAGACAGCATCATCTTCCAATAGAAGGCTGTTTCATCTACATTGAAAAACTGTTGTCTAGTGAAGCCACCTTCATCAATTACCTTAGCAAGATCTTCTGGATGACTTGCTGTAGCTTCTACATCAGCATTTGTTGCTTCACCTTGCATTTTTATGTTATGGAGATGGATTCTTTCCTTAAACTTCATAAAACAACCTCTGCTGGCTTCAGGCTTTTCTTCTGCAGCTTCCTCGCCTCTCTTAACCTTCATAGAATTGAAGAGATAGGGCCTTGCTCTGGATAAGGCTTTGGCTTAAGGGAAAGTTGTGGCTTGTTTGATCTTCTTTCCAGATGACTAAAACTTTCTCCGTATCAGCAATAGGGCTACTTTACTTTCTTATTATTCGTATGTTCACTGGAGTAGCACTTTCAATTTCCTTCAAGAACTTTTTCTTTGCATTCACAACTTGGCTGTTGGGCACAAGACGCCTAGATTTTGGGTTATCTTGGCATTCAGCATGCCTTCCTCACTAAGCTTAATCACTTCTAGCTTCTGATTTAAAGTGAGAGAAGCACAAGCCTTCCCTTCACTTGAACACTTAGAGGCCATTGTAGGATTATTAACTTGCCTAATTTCAATACTGTCATGTCTCAGGGAATAGGGAGGCCTGAGGAGAGGGAGAGAATTGAGGGATTGGCCTGTCAGTGGAACAGTCAGAACATACACAACATTTATTGATTAAATTCACCGTCTTATAGGGGCACAGTTCATGCCACCTCAGAACAATTAAAAAACTAACATTGAAGATCACTGATCACAGGTTACCATAACAGAAATAATAATAATGAAAAGGTTTGAAATACTGTGAGAATTACCATAATGTGACATGGAGACATGAAGTGAGCAGGTGCTGTTGGAAAAAGGCACCAATAAACTTGATCAATGCAGGGTTGCCACAAACCTTCAATTTGTAAAAAACACAGTACCTGCAAAGCACAATAAAATGGGGTTATGCCTATAGAGATTTATGGACAGATTACAGTTACTGGCAACAAGGTCTAAAATAAAACCATGGGAGTGAGTGGCTGAGGAAGAGTAAAGAACACAATCATTTTAAGAGAGGAATTCAAGAAACTTAGAGGATAGTCTGTGGAAGGACTTCTAAATGCACATTGAAATCACTAAGATTTTGGGCAGGGTATTTGAGAGAAAAGTGCCAGTGAACATGGAGATAATTTCCTATTTTCAAAGTGTTACATATTTGTGCAAATTCCCTAGATGTATATACAAATGTAAAAATATTTTGAATCAATATTTTAGCCTGCTTTTACTTCCAGTTTTGAATAGATTTATGATGCCAAAAGGAGATTAAGGCATACACATACACACACAAACTCCTGCAGAACTCTCTTATTTAGGAGAAAAATTAATAAGCTATGTCCAAGCAGTATGAATCCACAATTAAAAATACCTTAATATACTTATACTATTTTATAAAATTTATAATATTTAATTATCTTCTTGTCAGATGCTGAACAGTAGAGAATATTTTATTTGAATCTTTAATCTATAAAAGAAATGTGATTACTATTAAAAATGCAAATGGACTTATATGGAAAGGGAACAGGCCCTGGATAAGCAAAGAATTACTGAAAAAGAAGAACAAAGTGGGAGGCCTCATACTACCTGATTTTAGAACATATTATACCACCACAGTAGTCAAAATAGCCTGGTACTGGTACAACAACAGATACATAGACCAATGGAACAGAATTGAGAATCCAGACATAAATTCATTCACCTATGAGCAGATGATATCTGACAAAGTCCCAAAGTCTGTTAAATGGGGAAAGGACAGTCCTCTGTAACAAATGGAGCTGGCATAACTGGATACCCACCTGCAAAAAAAATGAAACAAGACCCATACCTCACACCATGCACAAAAACGAACTCAAAATGAATCAAAGACCTAAATATAAAATTTAAAATGATAAATATCATAGAAGAAAAAATAGGGACAATGCTAGAAGCCCTACTATATGGCATAAACAGTATACAAAACATTACTAACAACGCACAAACACGAGAAGAGAAACTAGATAACTGGGAGCTCCTAAAAATCAAACACTTATGCTCATCCAAAGACTTCAGCAAAAGAGTAAAAAGACAACCTACAGACTGGGAAAAAAAATTTTGGCTAGGACAAATCTGGTCAGCGTCTAGTCTCTAAAATCTACAAGATACCACAAAACTTCAACAACAAAAAGACAAATAACTCAGTTAAAAAATGGGCAAAAGATATGAACAGACACTTCATGGAAGAAGATATTTAGGCAGCTAACAGATACATGAGGAAATGCTCACAGTCATTAGCCATTAGGGAAACACAAATCAAAACTAATGAGACACCATCTCACCACAACAAGGGTAGTGTTAATCAAAAAAAGAACAAAATAATAAATGTTGGAGACGTGGAGAAACTGGGACACTTATACACTGCTGTATAAGTTAAAATGGCACAACCACTTTGGAAATGGATTTGGTGCTTCATTAGAAAGCTAGAACTAGAACTACCATACGATCCAGCAATCCCACTCCTTGGAATATACCCTAGAGAAATAAGAGGCTTCACACAAATAGATACATGCACACCCATGTTCATGGCAGCACTGTTTTCAATAGCAAAAAGATGGAAACAACCATGGTGTCCATCAACGGATGGATGGATAAACAAATCATGGTATATTCACACAATGGAATACTATGCAACAATAAAGAACAATGATGAATCTGTGAAACATCTCAGAACATGGAGAAATCTGGAAAGCATTATGCTGACTGAAATTAGTCAGTCATAAAAGGACACATAGTGTATGAGACCACTATTATAAGAACATAAGAAAAGGTTTAAACACAGAAGAAAACATTCTTTGATGGTTACGAGGGTGGAGAGGGAAAGAAAGGGGTATTCATTAATTAGATAGTAGACAAGAATTATTTTAGGTGAAGGGAAGGACAACAGACAATACAGGGGGAGTCAGCACAAGTGGACTAATCCAAAAGCTAAGAAATTTGCTGAATACAACCAAATACTTCGAGGGACAGAGTAGCAGGAGTAGGGTTTGGTTTCAGAGGATATCTAGGTCAGTTGGCATAACAAAGTGTAGTATTAAGAAAACATTCTGCATCCCACTTCGGTGAATGGCGTCTGGGGTCTTAACAGCTAGAAAGTGGGCATCTAAAATGCATTAATTGGTCTCAACCCACCTGGAGCAAAGGAGAATGAACACCAAAGACACAAGTAAAATATGAGCCCAAGAAACAGGAAGGGCCACATAAGCCAGAGACTCCATCAGCCTGAGACCAAAAGAACTAGATGGTGCCCAGCTATCACCAGTGACTGCCCTGGCAGGGAACACAACAGAGAATCCCTGGTGGAGCAGGAGAAAAGTAGGATGCAGACCTCAAATTCTAGTAAAAAGACCAGACTTAATGGACTGATTGAGACTGGAGGGACCCCAGAGGTCATGGCCCCAGACTCTCTGTTAGCCCAAAACTAAAGCCACTCTTGAAGTCAACTCTTCAGACAAAGATTAGTCTGAACTATAAGACATAAAATGATATTGGTGAGGATTGTGCTTCTTAGCTCAAGCAGACACTTGAGACTATGTGGGCAGCTCCTGTCTGGAGGTGAGATGAGAAGGCAGAGGGGGATAGGAGCTGGTTGAATGGACATGAGAAATACAGGGTGGAGAAAAGGAGTGTGCTGTCACATTGTAGGGAGAGCAACTATGGTCACATAACAATGTGTGTATAAATTTTTGTAAGAGAAACTGACTTGAATTGTAAACTTTCACTTAAAGCACAATAAAAAAAAATTTTAATGCAAATGAAGTAGAAGAAAATGAAGTAAAAATAAAAATCCTACATGCTAATCTCCTTATACAATTCCTGAACCCAAAACTAACCACTGTTAACAATTCCGTGGATCTTCATCCAAAAAGTTTCTAAGAATACATAGGCATTTATGTAGGAAATTATGTTTTCTCTTCTTTACCTTTTTTCTTTCCTTTCCCACAAATGAGATGACACCACACCAAGTATTATAAAACTTGTTTTTTTCACTTCACATCACTTCTTGATCATCTGTCTATATCAGTATATGTAACTTATTTTTTAATGACTGTGTAATATTTGACTATGCAGGTGCATCACAATTTATTAAATCTATCCCTATTGATGAACATTTAGGTTATTCCTAGGTTCTTACGATTTATGAAAATGCTGTAATGAATACCCTTGTGTGAGTATAAGACCAATTTCTAGAAGTAGAAATGTTTGGATCAAAAGACAAGCACCTTTTAAATATTGACAGAGATTGCCAAGTTATATTCTGAAAAGTGCTTATTTCTCTACATGCTTGCTAGCACTGGGTATTAGTAACCTTTATAATCTTTATCAATATAATAGTTAAGATCTCATAGCAGTGCCAGGAATAGACATATGCACACCCGTGTTCATTGCAGCATTATTCACAATAGCAAAAAAAAAAAAAATGGAAACAATCTAAGCACCCATCAACAAATTAATGGATAAACAAATTGTGGTACATATGTACAATGGAATACTATGCAGCTATTAAGAATATTAAGGATAATAATGAGTTCTGAAAACATATCATGGATGAATCTGGAGGACATAATGCTCATTGAAATACATCAATCACAGAAGGACAAATGTACAGTCTCACTTTGATAAAAAGACAAGAATAGTTATACATAGAGAAAGCAATGATTCTTTGGTGGTGACAAGGGATGGGAGGGGGAGGGAGGGGGAATCACTTTCTTGGTAGTAGACACTTATTATTTTTGGTGATGGTAAAGGCAATGCCGAATATGGGTGAAGTCTGCACAATCCGATCAAGGTAAATGATCACACTAAGAAGTACACAAGAATAAGGGATGATTTTGGTAAATGCTATGGCATATACAATTTTGCAACAATAGTAATAACAACACAAAAATATGTGTGTGGTTATGTAGGTAGGTATGTATGCATACGTGCGTATAAGAAGGCACATGTGAGTATATGAGTGTGCTTATAAAGTGTATCTGTAGGCATATGTACATACATGTTTGTGTGTGCTGCATATATATTCATATATATATAATAAAGCACACAGGTGGCACAGTTAGGGACACCTCCTAGACATATCCAAACTTCTCACAGGATTGTTTTACTGAGTTTGAAGACTTAAGATCACAGTCTCACGTACAACTCATTCCATTGGTGTAACACACTTCCTAAAGATGATGTTCTACATCTTAGTTTGGTGAGTAGTGTCTGGGGTCTTAAAAGCTTGCAAGTGGCCATCAAAGATACAACTGTTGATCTGTACGCATCTGGAGCAAAAGAGAAAGGAGGAAACCAAAGACTCAAAGAAGAAACTAGTCTACAGAACTAACAGTACACATGAACCTTGGCTTCATCTATCCTGAGAATAGAAGAACCAGATGGTGCCTTATTACCATTACTGAAGGCTCTGACCAGGGGCACAATAGATGGTTCCAGATAGAATGGGAGAAAAATGTAGGACAAAAATCAAAGTACTAAAAAAAGCTAGACTTACTGAACCAGTAGAGTACAGGATCCCTTGAGAATATCACCCTGAAATACCGTTTAAACGTGGAACTGAAGATACTCCAGAGGTCACTTTTCAGGCAAGTAAAAATTGGCTCATAAAATAAACACTATCAGCCATGATTACTGTGCTTCTCTAAATAATTATCTATATGAGACCAAATGGTCAACACTTACTCTAAAGCAAAGATGAGACGGTAAGAGGAGGGGGGCAGGGAAGCTAGATTAATGGAAACAGAATAACCAGAATGGAAATAATGAGAATGGTAACATATTGTGAAAAATGTAACCAATGTAACTGAACAATATTACAGAAATTGTTAAC
Organism: Elephas maximus indicus; assembly: GCF_024166365.1. Classification (NCBI taxonomy): domain Eukaryota; kingdom Metazoa; phylum Chordata; class Mammalia; order Proboscidea; family Elephantidae; genus Elephas; species Elephas maximus. The sequence continues at coordinate 63,325,005 of NC_064824.1, read as the reverse complement.
TGGGAACCTAATTTTCTGTGTAAGCTTTCACCAAAAACACAATAAAATATTACTTAAAAAACGTGATAAATTAAAACATTTTTTATCACCAAGAATATGCTGATATAAGAGAGTAACAGAGGAGCCATTCCTACTAGATATTAAAATGTATTATAACATTTTATATCTATGTAAGCTTAAATAGATCATTCAAAGATATGGAATTGAATGTCCACCAAAAGGCACAAGATTAGATATTAAAAACTGACATATAATAAAGATGACTTTTTAAAAAACGTTGCAGGTTATATTGCTCAAAAAAATTGCCTCAGAACTACCAGCTAATCAATTTTTTAAAAGTTAGATCTTGTCACAACCCATTTGTCACCATAGAAACTAGATAACCTAAGATTTTAAAAATAAAACACCTTTTAAAAGCTGAATGTTTATATAACTTTGCGATAAGCACTCTTTTTAATGATGCAACAATGGGGGAAACCATCCATGATGGCTTTCCAAAATGGAAACCATATATAAACACTCTATTAAATGACATTACAAGTCAGAAAATATATTGCAGTCAATATGCTAGAGGGTTGTTTTTAAACAATGTATTTAAAATATTTTAAAAAGCTATTATAAACCAATATATATCTCAATTTTTCAAAAATATTGGGCAACACATACGACCAGACAACTCATAAAAGAAAGATATAAAATCCACCCCCCCAAACTAGCATAGGCAAAATGTTTAACCTTACCATTAATTAAACAAAGTAATTCCATTTTCAGGTATCAAAAATGAAAAAAAAATGTTTTCACCCAGTACCAGCATACTTAAAAAGAAAATGGCATTCTTATACAGTGCTGATGTAAAATGTAAATCACTGTACATTTTCCATGTGGCAACTACACATAAAAACTTGAAAATGTGCATATCCATTAGTACAGCAATTCAATACCTAGAAATTCATCTTAAGGACACTATAAAGTTTATAGAAAGATTTAGCTACCATGCTACTTGCCGAAATATTTGTTACAGTGAGAATAATATGCAGCTGTTAAAATGATTCCATATAACTACATTTAATGACAAGGAAAGTGAGAGTGTAGATTAAAAAAAAGTGAGAAAGGCATAAGAACATGTTTATAAAAGAACTAGTCAACTAACAAGTATATTTATGGTAGAACATGAAATAATAATTTATATGTCCTTTAGTCCCTCAAGTGTCTGTCAGTTTGTCATACTGCGGGGGCTTGCATGTTGCCGTGATGCTGGAAGCTATGCCACCGGTATTCAGATACCAGCAGGGTCACCCATGGAGGACAGGTATCAGCTGAGCTTCCAGACTAAGACAGACTAGAAAGAAGGACCCGGCAGTCTACTTCTGAAAAGCATTAGCCAATGAAAACCTTATGAATAGTAGCAGAACACTGTCTGATACAGTGCTGGAAGATGAGCCCCCCAGCTTGGAAGGCACTCAAAAGATGACTGGGGAGCAGCTGCCTCCTCAAAGTAGAGTCAACCTTAATGACGTGGATGGAGTAAAGTTTTCAGGACCTATGTTTGCTGATGTGGCATGACTCTAAATGAGAACAAACAGCTGCAAACATCCATTAATAATCGGAACCTGGAATGTATGAAGTATGAATCTAGGAAAATTGGAAATTGTCAAAAACGAAATAGAAAGCATAAACATCGATATCGTAGGCATTAGTGAGCTGAAATGGACTGGTACTGGCCATTTTGAATCGGACAATCATATAGTCTACTATGCTGGGAAGGACAGCTCGAAGAGGAATGGTGTTGGATTCATTGTCAAAAAGAACGTTTTAAGATCTATCCTGAAGTACAACGCTGTCAATGATAGGATAATATCCATATGCCTACAAGGAAGACCAGTTAATATGATCATTATTCAAATTTACGCACCAACCACTAGGGCCAAAGATGAAGAAATAGAAGATTTTTATCAGCTGCTACAGTCTGAAATAGACCGAACATGCAATCAAGATGCATTCATAATTACTGGTGGTTGGAATGCGAAAGTTGGAAACAAAGAAGAAGGATCAGTAGTATGGCCTTGGTGTTAGAAAAAATGCCAGAGATCGAAAGATAGAATTTTGCAAGACCAATGACTTCTTCATTGCAAATACCTTCTTTCACCAATATAAACGCCGACTATACACATGGACCTCGCCAGGTGGAACACACAGAAATCAAACTGACTACATCTGTGGAAAGAGATGATGGAAAAACTCAATATCATCAGTCAGAACAAGGCAGGGGCCGACTGTCGAACAGACAATCAATTGCTCATACGCAAGTTCAAGCTGAAACTGAAGAAAATCAGAGCAAGTCTACGAGAGCCAAGATATGACCTTGAGTATATCCCACAGAATTTAGAGGCCATCTGAGGAATAGACTTGACACACTGAACACTAGTGACCAAAGACCAGAGAAGTTGTGGAATTACGTCAAGGACATCATACGTGAAGAAAGCAAGACGTCATTGAAAAGATAGGAAAGAAAGAAGAGACCAGGAGACTCTGAAACTTGTTCTCGAACGTCGAGCAGCTAAAGCAAAAGGAAGAATTGATGAAGTAAAAGAACTGAACAGAAGATTCCAAAGGGCGTCTTGAGAAGACAAAGTATTATAATGACATGTGCAAAGAGCTGAAGACGGAAAACTAAAAGGGAAGAACACGCTCTGCGTTTCTCAAGCTGAAAGAACTGAAGAAAAAATTCAAGCCTCGAGTTGCAACAGTGAAGGATTCCATGGGGAAAATATTAAATGACGCAGGAAAAATCAAAAGAAGATGGAAGGAATACACAGAGTCTTTATACCAGAAAGAATTAGCTGATGTTCAACCATTTCAAGAGGTGGCATATGATCAGGAATCAACGGTACTGAAGGAAGAAGTCCAAGCCACTCTGAAGGCACTGGCGAAAAATAAGGCTCCAGGAATTGATGGAATATCAATTGAGATGTTTCAACAAACAGATGCAGTGCTGGAGGAGCTCACTCGTCTATGCCAAGAAATATGGAAGACAGCTTCCTGGCCAACTGACTGGCAGAGATCCATGTTTATGCCTACTCCCAAGAAAGGTGATCCAACCAAATGTGGAAATTATAGAACAATATTATTAACATAATATATATATATATTTTTTTTATTATTAACATGGAAACCCTCGTGGCATAGTGGTTAAATGCTATGGCTGCTAAACAAGAAATCGGCAGTTCAAATCCACCAGGTGCTCCTTGGGAACTATATGAGGCAGTTCTGCTCTGTCCTCTAGGGTCGCTATGAGTCAGAATCAACTAGACGGCAGTGGGTTTGGTTTTTTTTTTTTTTTGGTTATCATTAATATCACATGCGAGCAAAATTTTGCTGAAGATCATTCAAAAACAGCTGCAGCAGTATATTGACAGGGAACTGCCAGAAATTCAGGCCGGTTTCAGAAGAGAACGTGGAACCAGAGATATCATTGCTGACGTCAGATGGATCCTGGCTGAAAGCAGAGAATACCAGTAGGATGTTTACCTGTATTTTATTGACTATGCAAAGGCATTCAACTGTGTGGATCATAACAAACTATGGATAACATTGTGAAGAATGGGAATTCCAGAACACTTAATTGTGCTCATGAGGAACCTTTACATAGATCAAGAGGCTGTTGTTCGGACAGAACAAGGGGATACCGATTGGTTTAAAGTCAGGAAAGGTGTGCGTCAGGGTTGTGTTCTTTCACCATACCTATTCAATCTGTATGCTGAGCAAATGATGCAAGAAGCTGGACTATACCAGGATTGGAAGAAGACTCATTAACAACCTGTGTTATGCAGATGACACAACCTTGCTTGCTGAAAGTGAAGAGGACCTGAAGCACTTACTAATGAAGATCAAAGACCACAGCCTTCAGTATGGATTGCACCTCAACATAAACAAAACAAAAATCCTCACAACTGGACCAATGAGCAACATCATGACAAATGGAGAAAAGATTGAAGTTGTCAAGGATTTCATTTTACTTGGATTCACAATCAACAGCCATGGAAGCAGCAGTCAAGAAATCAAAAGACGCATTGCATTGGGTAAATCTGCTGCAAAGGACCTTTTCAAAGTGTTGAAGAGCAAAGATGTCACCCTGAAGACTAAGGTGTGCCTGACCCAAGCCATGGTATTTTCAATCATATCATATGCATGTGAAAGCTGGGCAATGAATAAGGAAGACCAAAGAAGCATTGATGCCTTTGAATTGTGGTGTTGGAGAAAAATATTGAATATACCATGGACTGCCAAAAGAAGGAACAAATCTGTCTTAGAAGAAGTACAGCCAGAATGCTCCTTAGAGTCAAGGATGGCGAGACTGCGTCTTACATACTTTGGACATGTTGTCAGGAGGGATCAGTCTGGGGAGAAGGACATCATACTTGGCAGAGTACAGGGTCGGGGAAAAGAGGAAGACCCTTAACTAGGTGGATTGACACAGTGGCTCTGACAATGAGCTCAAGCATAACAACGATTGTAAGGATGGCTCAGGACCCAGCAGTGTTTCGTTCTGTTGTGCATAGGGTCACTATGAGTTGGAACCAACTAAATGGCACCTAATAACAACAACATGTCTTTTAGTTTCCTTGTGTTTTCTAAAAGGACACTAATGAGTATATATTACTTTTCTGGTAAGGGAAAATTCAAACTGATTTAAATATGATGGGATGGAGAAATAGACACTGTGATCAAGGCTCACGAAAACCATACTCAGAAACTGAAACTGCACAATTAATTAGTGCTGTAGGCACGGATAATTTTTAAGGAACCAACCTCAAGTCTATCAGTCTACTTGCAATTGCTCATGAAATGGAGGGTGTTGCGGGGAGGCTGAAGACTTCTCTCACTGTCACTGAAGTTCTGAGATATAAATTTAACCCTGGATCTTTAATCTTTGTCCCAATCTCCCAGTCATGTTTACCATGTCTATTCACAAACTTCCTTGAACTCTGCTCCTGTTGATCCATTATCACTGCTACCAGCTAGTCTAAGCTCCCACTGTCTCTAACCTGGATTCCTATACTGCCTCATAAATGGTTTCTCTAATTTCATTCCTGTTCCTTTATAATCTATTCTTCACACATAATCAGAGTAGTAATTTAAAAACACAAATCAGATTATGTCATTCTCCACTTAAACCCTACTGAAGACTTCCGGTTGAACTTGGAATAAAAATGAAAGTTTTGATAATAATTTACAAATTCCTGTCAAATTTAGCTTCTCCCTTCTTAAGGCTTTTGCATTCACAATTCTTTCTCTCTGAAATGTATAATCTTGGATCTTCTCATGTATGACAGCTTCTTATTTCTGTTTAGATTAAAACAAACGAACAAAAAAATCCAAACCCATTCCTGTCAAGTGAATTTTGACTCATTGACAGAGCAGAACTGTCCCATAGGGTTTCCAAAGAGCGGATGGTGGATTCATACTGCCAACGTTTTGGTTGGCAGCCGAGCTCTTAACCACTGCACCACTATGGCTCCATCTGCTTACATAGAAATATATTTATTTGTTAAATCAATTTTTGATGATATTGTATTCAGTTCTATTAAATAATGACTGTCTTGGTTAAGGAAAGAACAATTCTGAATTGAATGTCTCCTTTTATGTAAGTTTCATCACACAGGTAATAGGAGTTTTTCCATTACTCTTCTCAGAAATATTGTAATGGCTTTACCTCTGTCAAAGAAAGTAGTTACAGCTATTATGTTTTTAGTAGAAATTCAGACTATTTGGACTCTAGCCACAGAGGTGAAATTGTCAAACAGGATGTATTTGAAATCCATTGACCTACACAAACTCATGTCCAAATGTGTGAAGAAAAATACACAATGATGTTCACTGCAGCATTTTTTATATTAGTGAAAAATGGTAATACTTCAAATATACATCATTATGGGAATTGTAAATTATTTGTAATACGTCCTTATAATGGAAAACTATACTTCAGTTGAAGTGACTGAACTATACATCTATGTATCAAAATGACCAGTCCTCAAAAACATGTTGCTGAGTGTAAAAAGTAAAATGCAGAAAGATACTTACAGTATCTTATTAAATACCACTTAAATAAAATTTTAAAATGTATAAAACAGTGCTCTATAGTTTCTGCTAGTATGTGCAAGAGTACATGTAGTATAATTGAAAAAAAATGAATGTAAAGATTATGCATCAAATTCAAAACCGCCGTTACCTGAGAATGGAGGTATAGCATGGGATCAGCATTGGATATGAAGGGGGCTTCCACTCTCTATGCCACATTTTGTCTCTATTTGTAAGAATCTGAACTAAATATTACTAAAGAAGTTTTGATGACTTTTTTTAAAGCAAAAATTCCTTTTAGGTTTTATGCTCTATAAAGCGTCTTCAATTTCGATGGAAAATGCCCCATATTAGACTTGCACAGACTTTCAAACTAAAGCCTCCTGGCATTTGGACTATTTCTAAATATGTTATATCTCCTCCCACTCCCCAGATCCTGGACCAGCTTTCATGTTTATAACTTAGGTCTTTAGCTACCTCTATTTCTGAATCCTGGAGGCTTCCCTTTTTTTTATTGTGAACTTAACTATGTATTTAAAAAAATTTCATTGTATTTTATCTAGAGTTGTTAGGTATTGGTAAAGGAGTTCCATGTTCACTCAATCCACCAAGTTATCAGCACTGAAAATTCTCAAGTTTTGTATAAATGATTACTTTTATTTTAGTAGGTCTCATATCACCTTTATCTGTTTATCCAACTTGATGGGCCATTTTACATTTTAACTTTTTGACTCCTAGGCACCTAAAGCATGGGTCATATATTTGAGTAGACTAATTAAACACAAAACATAACATAGTCCTCTTCTGACTTCCCTTTCTTCTGACCCTTCGAAGTAGAGTATTATCGGAGTGGTTGTAGATCCCAGTTTTCCTGAGACAGTCTTGATTTGGAAACCCTGGTGGCAGAGTGGTCAAGTGCTATGGCTGCTAAACAAGAGGTTGGTAGTTTGAATCCAGTAGGCACCCCTTGGAAACTCTATGGGCAGTTCTACTTTGTCCTATAGGGTCATTATGAGTTGGAATCAACTCGATGGCAGTGGGTTTGGTTTGGTTTTTAGTCTTGATCTACATCTATTGTTCTGGAGACATTATCAACAAACCGTATCCTGATTTAGATGACACATTTCATGGTCACACTGTCTATACAACCAGGGGCTCTCCAGGTTCCCACAACCATCCATGCAGGAGAGGGGCAAGTGTAAGTCCGAGCACTGGTATAATTACTGGGCCCACTATGGCTCTAACTACAGGAGACACAAAAAAGAGAGAAAAGTCTTAGCTGGTAATGCTGCCTTGATAAAGAAACATCATCATAATTGCCCCCTGGGTGGCTTACTTCTTACCTTACATATTTCAATTTTTGACATCAGTTATTTAGAAAAAATAAAGTGGTGCTGGTCTGCTCACGTTAAAAATTTATTAAAAACTCCCTCTCTTTTTTTCATGATATTCAAACCAATCCATTGTTCTTCATAGTGCCTAAAAGAAACTTTGTTATTCTTTTGTCACTCTACTATACATATTACCCAAAACAGGATGTACCAGGGAATAATTGCACAATCACATAATTACTTAATTATTTGCTAATACTATCAAAACATACTCACATCAAAAGCATTATTATAATCTGAACTGATAGTAGATACCGATACAAGACTTAACAATTCAAAGATACAATAATAACTCAAACAATTCAAAACTCTCTTTGAGGGTGACTACTTCCTAAGAATATTTTATTCTAGTACAGGATTATTTTTCAACAAGTAGAAACAAAAAGTTAATTAAAATTAAAATGATTCTCTTACTTGCAAAAACTCCTCTAAAAATCTGATAGATAAAATATATTTAAATATCCTTGATTCTTAACCCATTTCTCCAGAAATTTTCACAAATAAACAAAATACCTTACATGAAAGAAAAGTTTCCTTATTATTAATTTAATTAGCAATTATGTCTCCTTCCAAACAAGGATCTTGATTTAAAAGTTTAATGTAATATTACCAGGGAAAATTTATACTTTTGATTTGCAAAGTCTATCTCCACCTTTGATACTAATGTGTGAATATCATAGGCAAATAGAGAACTGCTTTTACACTTGAGTTTTGGTAGGATTTTCATCTCATCTTCTTGATATAGGTCATCTGTTTTTATATAGAAATGATATTTCAGTGGCTAGTACTATATTGCAACAATATTATTATTATCATCAGAATGTATATAAGATTCTAATACCCCTTAAAATCAATATAACATGAACTCACATTTTAATGACTAAAGATCTTATTTGCCTTCACTGGTACTATCATCCTTCTTTTTTTTCAAACCCTAAAGCAATAATCTTTCGCCAACACAGGCAAATCATATTTTTCATAAACCTTACTTGTATTATATTGAAACAAACAGAGATTAAAGAGGATCACGTTAAGTCATACTCTGAAGATAACAGACATGTGAAGTAGCTCTAGCCAAAATACATATTCACAATATTTTAAAATGGAAAGTCCATGTTCAAATCTCTACTTTTTCTTTCCAAAATGGTTTCTCCTTGAAAGAAACTTGTCTGTAATTATCATCGGTATTTAAAACATGCTGAACAAAATATACTAATAATTTATAAAGCAAAAGAAAAAATTACTGTGATAAAAATCAGGGTAAGTTATGGGAGCATTTTTTTTTTTCTATTGGTGACATCTGGAAGTGGTTTGGAATTAATATTAAAAGTATGTGTGATGAGGAAATGTTCACGATCACTAGCCATTAGAGAAATGCAAATCAAAACCACAATGAGATACCATCTCACCCCAGCATTACTGGCACGAATCAATAGAACATGAAATAATAAGTTTGGAGAGGCTGCAGGGAGACCGGAGCTCTTATGCCCTGCTGGTGGGAATGCAAAATGATACAACCATTTTGGAAAATGCTATGGCACTTCCTTAGAAAGCTAGAAATAGAAATACCGTATGATCCAGCAATCCCACTCCTAGGAATATATCCTAGAGAAATAAGAGTAGTCACACAGACAGACAATATGCACATGCATGTTCATTGCAGCATTGTTCACAATAGCAAAAAGATGGCAATAACCTACATGCCCATCAACAGATGAATGGATAAACAAACTGTGGTACATACACTCAATGGAGTATTATGTAACGATAAAGAACAAAAGTGAATCTGTGAAGCATCTCATAACATGGATGAATCTGGAGGACTTTATGCTGAGTGAAATAAGTCAATCACAAAAGGACAAATATTGTATGAGACCACTACTGTAAATACTCATGAAAAGGTTCACATACAAAAAGAAACAATATTTGATGGTTATGAGGGAGGGGAGGGGTAGGGGTGGAAGAACACTTAATAGACAATAGGTAAGTGGAAGCTTTGGTGAAGGGTTATACAGTGCACAATACTCGGGAAGCCAGCACAACCTGTAAAAGGCCTGGTAGCTCCATAAACACATCCAAACTCCCTGAGGGACTGAATCACTGGGCTGAGGGCTATGGGAACCATGATCTCGTGGAATATCTAGCTCCATTGGCATAACATAATTTATAAAGACTATGTTCTACATTCTACTTTGGTGAGTAGCATCTGGGGTCTTAAAAGCTTCTGAGCAGCCATCTAGGATACTCCACTGGTCTCACCCCTTTGGGAGCAAGGAAGAATAAAAAAAAATAAAGACACAAGGGAAAGATTAGTCCTAAGGACTAATGGACCACACCTACCACAGCCTCCATCAAACTGAGTCCAGAACAATGAGGTGGTACCCAGCTACCACCACTGACTGCTCTGACAGGGATCACAATACAGGGTCCCGGACAGAGCTGGAGAAAAATGTAGAACAAAATTCTAACTCAAAAAGAAAGGCCAGGTTTGCTGGCCTGACAGACACTGGAAAAACCCTGAGAGTATGGCCCCTGGAAACCCTCACAACTCAGTAATTAGATCACTCCTGAGGTTCACTCTTCAGCCAAGGATCGAACAGGCCCTTGGAACAAAACAAGACTAAAGGGGTACACAAGCCTGGGGCAAAGCCTGGAAGGCAGGAGGGAACGGGAAAGTTGGTAATAGGGAACCCAGGGTTGAGAAGCGAGAGTGTTGACCTGTCATGGGGTTGCCAACCAATGTCATAGAACAATGTATGTACTGTTTGATGAGAAACTAATTTGTTCTGTAAACCTTCACCTAAAGTACAACAAATTTTTTTTAAAAAAAAGGTAAGGGTGACCTTTATTACAAAAATTTTCAATAGAAATGATTTTAGAAGACCCTGATGTATACGTTTTAGCATGTTTGCTTAGAGCATAAAACTGAAAAATATTTTTCTAAGGCCTGTTTGTGTTTTCTATGAAATTGTGAAATTACATTTATAAAATAAATATTTTTTAAAAAGGAATTAAAAGCAAAACCAAACATAGAATTTAATTCCTTTGAAAATTCTCCAACTGAGAAGTGATGACCTAGGTTTGCTTTACCTCACAACCTATAGTACCAAACATTGTCCATGACCCACCTGTAGGTGTGTAACATATGTTCATGGAATTAAATTTGAGGTAGTGTCACCATTTTAAATCATCAGCTGTTTCATCCACACCCCCAAAACTGCCCATGATGTTGCTCAAGAAAAGATGGGAGCATATAAACCTCAAGGGTCTGAACTAGGGAAGCGTTATGCATTCTACAGGTAACACTTATAACCTGAATTTCTTATTAACAAGAGAACAAAAATAAGCATAAATGAAACCCAAATCCTGCCTTTTCATTTTAATAGCTGGAAATTGAAGCTAGATAAAGAGACCCGTATTTATAGAGTTCAGACGCCAAGTGAAGTAGTTATGAGGCTATCTAGGAGGTGACACCCAAGGGAAGAAGACAGGAGGGGAGAACAGGACACTGACGGGGTGGGGAAAGGCTGCCTTTACAGTGTTGCCCGGGGTCAGTCTGAAGGATGGACAGTCCTCTGTATCTGTACTGCCATCTACATCTTCCTCTGCCCTCCTCACTCTGGCCCACCAGGCTTGCCACGCAGCAGAGTAGAGTCAGGTCTGGAATCAAGCAAGTGATGCTTCTATTCAACCAAGTCTGAACTGAACTCAGTTTGTCTGAACTGAGAAGACAGCTGTTTCAAAAGGTTTCAGTGTGAAGGACTGGATTCTTCACTAATGCCTGTGCCTCTTCAAGACTTTACATTGACCTTCCATAAACTGACGTGAGTGTAAAATAATGCCTAGAGGGACCGGCTCTAGCAAGGACTGACTTTATGGTGTTCTGGAACTGCCAACAGAAAGGGAGAAGGAGGGAACTTCTGGTAGAAAGCTCCACACAGAAGGTTAGTTTGTGATTAAGCCAACTTTCTTTTCTCCTTAAACAAAATTCTGGTGAAAATACTACTGAAACTGAGGGATGAATAGAAAGGAACTTGAGTAATTAATTCAGACAGTAACAAACCAGCCCTTAATCATCTATCTAGATATGTATGACAGATACGTATTGGTATAGTCCAATGCAAATTTCAAGTAGAACCTGCCTTAAACAGATCGTTCCGTATAAGAAATAGATAAATAAGGTGTGCACAATAAGCCTAATAGGAAACAGTCTTGTTGGTTTCCAACTCAAGGATTAATGTGACTAAATGTGCTCTGCTGGGTACTGCTTTGCTGCCGAGGATTAATTATTTCTTCCAGAAAGTCCACATGCCACAAACAGCCTTTTCTGAGGAACCACCCAATTTAAATAGAAGAGATATTTTATTTTACAGACAAGGATTTAATTTCCAAGAACAGGCCATATAAAGGCAGTTATATTAGCTTTCCTTTATGTCATCACCCACCCATTCTTCCATCTCAAAGAAAAAACATTCTTGAAATTTCCATCCCCTATCTCTTTGAGGGCCTTGATTTATGTTTTGTTTCTTCTTTCATCCTTATTGATTTCATATCCTTATTCTACAAAACGGCTTAAATTTCTCTAATCCTAACAAAACTAAAATTTCCCTCGATAATACTTTCCCTATCAAGCTACAAAATGTTGTCTCCCCTACCTTTCATTAACAAACTTCATAAAATCTCAATTTACCCTTCAACTCTTCTCATTTCCCATTTGTTATCAGTCTGGGCGCCTATCTCTGTCACTCTACTCAAATTTTTCTCTTAAAATCCATTCATGACTTACTCACCCACTTTGTGGGTTTTTCGTTGTTGCTGATTCACCTTTTGGTAGTCAATTTACCTGACATTGTTACTCCTCTAACTTCACCCATCACTTTTCCTCATTCATTCTTAGCCTTTCTACACTCCTTTTAATTCACCTAATCTTAATGTTCTGCCCCAGTCACCTTCACTCCCATTCTCTTCCCCATTGATGTCCATTTATGTGTGACCTAATTCTTGCCCTCAGCTTCATTCAGATCCATACATTCCGCCTTACCTTCTAGTCTGAGGTCTGGATATAATTTTTTAACTTTTTTTTTTATAACAGAACATCTCTGTCAGTACGTCAAATGCATAATATCCAAAGATAAATTAATTATCCTTACCTTTCTTGCCCTGGGCGGGGGGGAGTTCAAACATTTCTTCTATATGTTAAAGACATCCATCCAGACATTCAAAATAGGAATTTTTTAATTACCTGCAACTTGTTCTTCTTTTCAATTTTTTCTATTCCTATTGCCTTGGTTCATATTTTCATTACATTTTTCTGCTTCTAGTTTCTTATCTACTCCTATCCATGATTACATTTTTACACCAGGTTATTTCTAAATTACAGATTTGAACATGGCTCTCCCACTGAGAAAAACATCTACTCCTCACTAGCTAAAGAATGAATTCCAAACTCTTTGGCATAGTGTAAAAGGCCCTTTCAGCCTGACTTCAAATTAGCTGATAAACTTCATTCCATATCTCACTCTCAAAACATATCCCCTGAGTTTCAATGAAATGGAATTATTTGCTACTCCATTTCATTATATAATGCCCTGTAGTTTCCCAATTGTTTGAATTTGCTTGTCCCACCTTTCTGCCTGGAATGTTAAACTATTTCTATTTTATCTTGTGTTTATATCCAACTCACTCTTTAATATTTAATTTAACTATCACATCCTCTGAAAATCTTTTTTTCTGGGTTCTTAGCTCCTCATGGGCAAGAATTATGACTTGGTTTATTCTGAGTCCCAGAACCCAGAGCCTGCTACAAGAAATATGCTCATCTACCTGTTTCATTCCCTTTTTTGGCTTTCTTTGTTCCTCATTTTTGTATTTATAATATTTTGAGTTATGACAGTATCTGTAAATGCACATTTCCATGTTAAACTCCTTGAGTTAAACTTCTTGAATAGGGCCAGTGCCTTTGTTTATTTCCCAGTCTCTACTATGGACAGTTCTTGGTAGACGCACAGTATTCCATGAATATTGTATGTGAAACTGACACATTTTAATCCCATTCCTTTCTCAAGGTATTGACGAAATAGAGTATAGCCTGTTCCCAGCAGGTGAAAGAAAGAGTGAAGGCCAGGACATTAGGTGATTGCTTAAGAGCCAGTACACCAAGTTATATGTACAGACCTATTCTATTTTTTTTTTTTTTTTTTTTTTTTTTTTATTCTATTAGGTAGGAGGAGTAGAATTGTGAGACAGTATGCAGCCATCCATGTTTTTCACAGACACATGGCAGAATAATATTCCTCATCCATTAGTGAAAAGAGATAACACAGCAACAGAGGATCTCCAGAGCTGTTATTTTAGTTTTCTTGGATGCCTTGACAAAAGCCCTGAGATAACTGAGCACTGCATATAATATTCAGGTATAGCCCACCACATTAAGTAGCTTGTACACTGAAAAAACTCTATTTCATAGAACTTACCCCAAGAATCAATCTCTCTCTCTCTCTCTCTCTCTCTCTCTCTCACACACACACACACACACACACACACACCACATCAACGCGCTTGGCATATGCCATCTGGATAGTTCACAGTAAAGGTAAATGGTGTCACTGCTATTAAAGACATTGAAAACTGTCTGTGTTCAAGCTCTGCCTTTCACTTAGTATGTGACTCTGGGAAACACATGTAATCTTTCTGAGGCACAGTTGCTCTTCTTTAAATGATGAGAAGGATACATGCTAAAAATCTGTGATTCTAAAAATTCCCATGTATATAGAACCATGTGGAACTGAAATCTCTTTATAGATCCCACATGTTAAAAGAGAAGACTTTTATTTTTTTCCCTCTGTGGTCAGATCCATTTCCCCATAGCTTTCACAACCTCTGACACAGCACAACCACCTCTTTATAGGAAAATGATGACTGAGATAGAAACATCCTTATGCACCTTCCCTGCCTTCCACCTCCACCACCACCATCATGCACACACACACCGATCCTTCCATGAAAGGAGGCATTTAAAAACAACCTTATAAAAATCATTTAAAAATACTTTTAAAATTCATTTTAAATTGATCTAAATGAGTCATTAGCTTTTAAATGCAGAATTTCAATATTGCTTTCTTCTCACTATTAGAGAGAGAGAGAATTTCAGAGGAATCATGAGAAGCAGCAGAAAGAAGCAAGGCTGTTACATGCAATTTCCACCTCCTGAGTCATTCCACTCTTTAGCACAGCTAATGTCACATGACCAAAAATAATTAAAATGTGAACACCTTATACAATACCAACTATTTTAAATTGCCACAGCCTTATTATCACAAAGGCAGTCACAAATAAAAATCCACCATCACAGCAATCATTTTGTTTTCAGTTTTCTTCTCACATCCATACTGGGTGGATGCACTATCATTTCAAGTCTATTAGAGCATACCACATAAACCTACCATTCATAAGGGAGAAATTACTTATGTATTTTTTCTAGAAGGAGAAAAGAAAAAGCACAAATAATCAGTACCGTCATCGTCGGTAGGAATTGCTGAAAAGGTCTTTGGGCTCAGGATGTCGATGTGCCTCTGAGGCTGCTGTCAGAATGTTCAGCCCTGAGCTTTGGCAGAGCCACTGCTGTGTTAATCTGCTTCATTACATCGCTACAATTTGTTCCATGCATTAAGAAACAGTGTTTCCCTGTGAGAAGAAGATCATCCTTCCCATAGAAAGCTTTACTTTAAAAGGTAAATAAATATAGCCATAGATGGACACTAAAGACCAGAAAGCCACTGAGATATTAAGATACCACATGTTAGAGTCAGAGCTCATTTCAGCCTTGGAAGATTTAAAAATGCAGAACAGCTAGGACTGGAGCTTTTTTTATCTTTTAGATCTGAATCCAAGCTTACAAAGGATGTATCTTATTTTAAAAGTATTACTAACATAGATAAAAATTCATTGGCAGGTCACAGATAGAATCATATTGGCTTACCTGAAATAAAGGAAATTGCAAAATGTAGCACAGAATCCATTTATGTGTTGAATATAAAAATTGTCTCCAATGCAGCTCTTCAGAATTTTGACTAGAGCAGAAAGCAAAATCTCACATGTATCCTATCCTCGCTGAAGAAGGAAAAACAAGAAAGGACGACTGCAGCATCCTCTCTGCTTCTGCCTTAGCTTCTGGCGCTAGCACTCACTCGAGGGTACCCACTGTCAGAAAACAGCACGCTAAATTGAAAAAATAAATAAATAAGGCAGCATCTTACATGACAGCTCCATCTCCTGGCCAAAAGTGGAACCGTTTTAATTCAAGTTCCTTCGGCAATGCAGCATTTAGCAAATATGTTTAGATGGTGTATAGCCCAAAATCACATTGTATTTGAAATCAACTACCTCAATTAATTATAAATAAAACATTTAAGAAGCATTATAGTATGAATTAAAAAAAAGCTTTAATCCTACTTTTGGGATAGCCATCATTCGGAATCAACTCAACATTAACTAACAACGACTTTGGGGATTTAGTGAAATTTATTTACATTATAGGGTCACTATGAATTTTTTTTTTTTATGAGTTGGAATTGACTTGATGGCCATGGGTTTGGTTGTTTTTTTGTTTTTTGTATTTATATTTTAAACCAAATGGAAGCTTTTCATAGCATCATTAGAAAATCACTGCCTATCTTAAGACTTATTTAACTCTATGTACCACCTGGAGATGTAATATGTATCTCACACAAAATGACTTTAGATACTAAGATTACTGGGCATTTTTGGTGGAGAACTCTCATAAATTTTTTGTTACTAGAGAAATTTTGGAGCCCTGGTGGCACAGTGGTTAAGAGCTTGGCTGCTAATCAAAAGATTGGCAGTTCAAACCCACCAGCCACTCCTTGGAAACTCTATAAGGTTACCCAGTAAAAAAAAAAAAAAAACAGTGCCGTGGAGTCAATTCTGACTCAGCTATGAGTCGAAATCGACTCAAGGGCAATGGGCAACGGGGAGAGAAATTCCGTCTTGTTGTTGCCGTTGTTTTGGGTGAATGCTGGAAGGTTAAAGTCAGTGTAGGACAATGAAATGACTAAATGATGAATCAGAAAATCTCAGTCAATTCAATCTCTAAAGCGCATTCAAAATATACAGATATCAAATTACATGATAACTGAAATTTGATAAGTGAAGTATCATGTAGGGTGTAATTATATCTTATCAGGGAATAAAAGCAAAATTAAATTATTATGAAAATGCATTTTGTAAGTAACAGCAGTTACAAAACCAAAATTTTTATTGAGCAAATTATGAGCTCAATATGTTAGTTTTTCTTCCTATAGTCATTTATGAATCACTGATTCATTTTCTAAATTTTGAAATAAAATGATAGGCAGTTTTCCTTCCAGTTCTTCACAATACCATTTAAGGCTGGGGACAGGTATATGAAGCACAATCCTCCTTTTTATACTGTCCTTGTAATAATCCAGGCCACGGTTATGCTGTCCGTGGTGCTGAAAATGGATTCTAGCCCTTACAAGGAGCCCTAGGGCATAAACTGGTCAGAAATGTTGTCTTTGTAATATTTGATACAATTTTTATTTTAAAAAGTCCTAGATCTTCCAAAATCAGAGATAATATCTAAGAGACAAATAGATGTAGGATACTTTTTCCACAAATTATGTAGTATCCATGTTAACCAGAAACCACAATGCTGATAAATCTCTAGAAAATATGGTTGCAAGTTTCATTTTCCT
The DNA here is from genome assembly GCF_024166365.1 of Elephas maximus indicus. Taxonomy (NCBI): domain Eukaryota; kingdom Metazoa; phylum Chordata; class Mammalia; order Proboscidea; family Elephantidae; genus Elephas; species Elephas maximus. Next base: position 63,307,802 of record NC_064824.1, on the reverse strand, counting down.
TGGATTCTTTAAATAATATCTCATTTTATCCTTGCTAAAGGTCTGTTACAAAGATTGCTTCAGCATCTATGACTTTCACTATCTTCTCCAGAGTTAATTAATGTGCAAGTCAAAGAATAAACCAGGTTCCATAAATTTTATCTTTTTTCTATGTCTAAAATACTATTAATATATATCTGGATGGTTTTTTAAAGTATACTATTAACACTGAGCCAATAAATATCTAAAGTGATTTAGCAGGCCAGGTTATTTTAACGTGTACAGTCATCTCCTTCATTTTATCTCATAAATTTTCTACACTAACAGTGTGATAAGATTCTCAGAGCATAAAAATTATAATTTTGTTTCAAAAGTTTCCACCAAAAAGCACTTCTAATGGCTAAGAAGCTTAAAATCATAAGGTTACATCCTGAGGTGCCACGAATTTGAAAGAGTCTCACTTTTTCTTCGAAATCATGGGAATTTTGCAATAATTTATATAACATTTAAATGTTTTTCCTCATATATTAATTATTTTTCCCATTATCTTGGGGTAAAATTTACCCTTTAGGAAGATGCATCTAATTTATCTTGAGATTTTGTGTGCCTCCAGACACAATACCACATGCTCCTAGGGATAGAACATACCCAGTTTGAGGACCATAGGAATATTATGTGAAACCAATTTATCTTGGCAAATTGGTGATTGTCTAAGGTTTTTTTTTTTTCTCCATGCATTCATTTCCAGTATATAACTTCATTTTTGCCTAATCAAAAAACAAGGAAGTCCAATAATTAATAAGTGATACCTTTATGAAAGTTATTAAATACACCTGCGTTCTTCATTTGTTAATATGCTCTTGCCAAAGTCACTGTGGTAAATTGCAAACATTGTCATAGTCCTTCACTCCTCCCTATATCCAAGTATTTTGCAGTGTGAGTGGTGTTAGAAAGTGGAGACTATTTCTCCATCCTTAAGCCCTGGTGGTGTAATGGTTAAGAGCTATAGCTGGCTGCTAACCAAAAAATTCGGCAGTTCAAATCTACCAGGTGCTCCTTGGAAACCTTATAAGGCAGTTCTACCTTGTCCTGCAGGGTTGCTAAAAGTCAGAATTGACTCAACAGCAACTGGTTTGTTTTTGTTTGGTTGGTTGGTTGGTTTGTTTGGTTACTCTGGACAGGTCTGGTAATTTGCTAAAGAATGAGTAGAAGTGACATTTTTGTAGCTCCAAACCTAGGTCTCACAGTTTCTTGCACGCTTCTGTTTACTCTTTTGGAACTCTCTCTGGCCACATGTGAACACGTCTGGGCTAGCCTGGTGGAGGACATGAGACCACATGGAGCAGAGAAAAGCTTCCCAGCTGAGGACTTCCAAAAACAACCAGCCCCCAGTTGATCTGGCAACTGATGTATATGAATGAGGTAGCCCAGCTAGGATTAGTCAAGTCTGACCAGGATCTGCAGAACAAGAACAAACAAAAACATGAACCAAATAATTGCTTATCGGAGGATGGTTTGTTATGCTGACATATCCAATTTCTTCATGCTCAATCTAATTTTCAATTTTTAATCACTACCTTATCCTACCTTCACTTGGCACCATGCTATAGTCTAATTTTTGTTTTGTTTTGTTTTGTTTTTATACACATGGCTGCTTCTTCTCAGATTCCTTTGTTGGTTTTCCCCTCCATTTTTCTACCTTTGGGTACTGAAGTGCGTCAGAACACAGTCTTTGACTACTTCTAAATTATTACTTTAGCCTGAATTCTTCACTCCTGATTCCCAGACTGACTGCCATTTAACATATTTCTCCCTATTAATGTCTAAAATGAACTTCTACACCTTTTGTTGTATACACCATTTCAGGAAATAACAACTCTATCTTTTCAGTTACTTAGGACAAAACTTAAATGTCATCTTTGATTCCTTTCTTTATTTCATGCTCCATATCTAATCTGTTAACTCTTACTGTGAGCTCCTCCTTCGGCATATATCCAAAATCTAACTCACTAGTTTTCTATCTCATATTGGTTTAAGCCAGCAACATTTCTTTTTAGATTTTTGCATTTTCTTCTTAACTAGTTTCTATGTTCCTTTCCTTGTCCTTGTTATACTCTATTTTCAACAAAGCAACTCGATAACTCCTATTAAACCATAAGTCATATGATGTACAGTACTCTCTTTCTAAAGCCTGCCCAAATGTTCTGTTCTGCATAATCTTGGCCACTGTACTTCTCTGATTTATTCTCCTGCTACCCTTGCCCTCACTCACTCTAAGAAAAAGAACTAGAAACCCAACCATCTTATTCCACAACAAGCTTTCTTCCTACTAAGCCAAAAAGTCCTTCTTGGTGGAGAGGACATAGGCAGTTCCTCATGGGGATTATAGTAAGAATGGTCTTATTACTTTGCCCTGCTCCATGTGAAAGCATTGCATGTATTTCCCAAGGAGAGTGCAATTAGGAAATGTTAAATTAAAGATGTGAATCTCTGACATTTTTCAAACTTTAGGGTAGCTGACCCAATTCTCTGTTAACCAAACCATTTCATTTTCTCCTTAAAACACCACTAAGTTACATTGCCCAGTTTTCTGACAGTTGACTGGCCATATGAGAGTTATAGTCAATACATTGTAAACAGGAGTGATGTTCACTTCTTGCAGGGGTGACCCTGAAAACTTCTCATGGAATCCTGGACACTCTCTTATCCCTTCTCTCCTGGCCAGGTACAGAAGGCCTAGCGGAGGATCCTGTAGAGTCATTAGATACATGGAACCTTGGTCCTGGGTCATTACTTACAGGGTGCCACCCAGAAGATACAGAATGATGAGGAAAATCATGCTCAAAACATGCAATGATGACCAAGAAATCAGAATTAAAGAATCCCTTTGCGTGGCCCAGTGTAGCCTAAAGTTTTTTTTCATAGAAATTTAGTTTTTCAAGATGTTAATATATTTTCCACAAAAGAGGACAGTAGTATCTGAGGCCAAAATAGCTTAGGAAATGTTGATAATAATAATATATACACTTATATATTATGACAAAACAAACTGAAAATATGCTGGTCAAACAGGACTGAAAATTATCTCTCACATAAGAGTCTAGGGTTGGAAGGTAGGTCCTCCTTCATGAGGTCCTCAGGGACCCCTCCTGTTGTTCTGCTTCCTTCTATGGTAGTGTCCTCATCTTCATGCTTGAGATTCGCTGATATCCATGTTCATATTTTGACCATGAGAAGAGTAGAAGATGCGGAGAGCAGGCAATTTCCTTTTAAGCAAGTAATGCAGAAGTTGCCCACATTCCCTCAGTTCCAATCCATTTATGAGAACTCAGTTGCACTGATTTACCTAATTCCAAGGGAAGATATTGAGTGGCCAGGAGGAAACTCTGGTGGCGAAGTGGCTAAGAGATTGGCTGCTAACCAAAAAGTTGGCAGTTTGAATCCACCAGGCACTCCTTGGATACCCTATGGGGCAGAACTACTCTGTCCTATAGGGTCACTATGAATTGGAATTGACTCGATGGTAATGAGTTTGGTTTTGGTTTTATATGCCCAGGAAGATGTTTAGAAGGAGGTGTGAACACATTTTGGGGATAAGCTAGCTGTCTACCATGCTGGATTAAAAAAAGTCAGAAAAAAGTATTTTTTTACTGAAGGATTTCTCAAGATCTTTAAAACATTAATGTTTATTACGATTCTTCAACAAAGAGGTTACAAAAGAAGAACTTACCATAAATACTGGACCATAGAACCCTTTTTTCTTAGAGCATCCTTGGGGTTAGTATTCTACACTGGTCGATCGAGCTCCTCTTTGTATTAAAAGCAGGTACTCATCTACCTCACCTGTCCCTGAAAGAATAAAGGATCTGTGGAGGAGACCACTACCCCAGCCCCTCACCCCACTTATAATATTCTAGGTGGGATTTAACGAAGGATGTAGAGCCTAATGTTACAGTTTCTAATAATAGATTATACAGGAGAAATCTGACACAAATCAAAATAACAGCAGAGAACTTACTTCAGTGCTCCCAAATTTGTGTGTGTCTTCGGAAACAGGAACGAAGGCTTTCTTCAATTGAACTTTTTATAAAAAAGAGAAATGCTTTACTCACACATTAAAAAAAATACCTCCAGTATTTTTAACACTTGTTAGTTAGGAGTCATCCAACTTTGTAAGTTTAGAACAGAGTACCAGCACAAAAGGCTTAAAATATAAGAGTGGGAGGTTTTGCTGTTGGGACAAATTTAATGGTAGTTCTAGATACAGCAATGCAGCTCAGTTTTTCTGCCATGTGCCAATAACTCCAGGTTTCGCTCCTGGTTCTTCTAGCACTTTGATTGCTCTTCTCCTTTCCACCCTCTACTCTCAACTCTGTCTGATAAGGCAGTGTTTTAATTGTAAGAAAAAAAAATCACATTTAGTTTGTGAATAATAATAGGTTAATAGGTGCAAATGATTTATGTTTTTATTTGAATTATCCTTATAATAACATGAACACCACTCATTTTCATTCAGAAGTTCTTTGAGAGGGGAAGAGAGAGTTAGATTCAGAGCTAGCATGTTGCTACTAGCACTTCACCTTGATTATAACCATAGAATTGGATCTCAGGTGTGAACAGCATATGTTTTGAAGCAGAAAAAAATGCATGTCTCTGTCCTAATCATGAGCCACTGTGGTTTTTTAATAATTTGGACTAAGCACAGAACTAATCACAGATCTCATAGCAAATAATCATAGCTGAACACCGGAAAATATTCATTGCTCACTAATCCCTCAGCATGAAGTCCAAGTCTCTTAGGATGGAGGGCAAGACCCTTGGTGATGTGCTTCCTGCCTGCCTTACCTTTTCACCTTTACCTCCACCCTCTCTACACCATGTACCTTTAGCTTCTATATTACTTGCTATTCTCAATCACAACACACAGTTTCAAGCTTTTGTACCTTTCTTCATCATTACCTCCATTGAGAACCTTCCCTTTTTTTCCCCATTAACATCTGTCTGGCAATCTACAAATCTAGTAAATCCCTGTAAAGAGTTCCACAACCATTTAAAGAAAGCTCACCGCTCCCTTCTCTTGGACATAGTCATACTTATGCTGTACCATAGCTTCCACCTTCATCCAAATTCACAACATCTTTATACGGATCAATCAAATGAAAAAAAAAATTACAAAGGTATTTCCAAATAATAAACTGCTGAAAAATTATTTAGAAATGAGGCAGTGTTTAATAATCCTGAAAAAAAAATGTTAGCTTTTATGTATTTCTCCTTTTGGCATTGACACAGATGCTGTAATTTCATTATTTATTTCATTTTGCCTTCATGGGCCTATCTTTCTTTTAGATTGCCTCTGGGAACGCAAAGAGCAGACTGCTAACCAGAAGAGCCCCAGCTGGAATAAAATTGACAGTGTGGGTGCTGAACAAAGTGTTATTAACACTGTGGGCAGAAGCAAAGGATCACAGAAATGCTTTCTTCCTAGAAATAGCTCCTGGGCTCTCCTCCACCTAGTTTGCACCTCTAGGTGTTAGTCACGTGAGCTCGAAAAGATAGGAGCAAAAAATTAAAACCTGTTCTGTCTCTTTAAGCAAAGGCAATCTCAAATATTTGGGAATATCCAAACCATTATGTAGATGAAATTCAATTCGATAAACATTTGGAGACGAACTACTAGCTAGCAGGCATTGTGCTCAATGAAAAAGACAAAGTCTCTGCTTCAAGTAGCTTATCTTCTAATGGAGAAGAAAAAGAAGCCAAGGTTACCACAGAGTGGGATATGTTTCATAATACAAGCAAGTATAGTAGAGGACACCCCTGAGTGGTACAAACAGTTAACGTGCTTGGTTGCTAACCAATAGGCTGGCGGTTTAGGTCCACCCAGATGAGCCTCAGAAAAAAGGCCTAGAGGTCTACTTCCGAAAGAAAAATCAATCACTGAAAATCTTAGGAAGCACAGTTCTACTCTGGCTCACATGCAGTCACCAGGAGTCAGAATTGACTCTATGGCAACTAATTTGGTTTTTGATTTGCAGCAGAGGACAGAGATAACACAACTTCCGTGATGAGAAGCAAGGAGGAAGTCAAGAGAGGCTTCTTAGGTAAATGAACAATAAAAGTACACTTACCAGGAAACTCTCCACAACAACCCTGTGTTGGTTTTTGTCCAGCCTTTCAGAGCATATGTTCTATGAATTTATGACTTGGTTAAATATTTAATAAATTTGGAAAAATATTATAACCTGCATTACCATATAAATCATCTCTTTCCCTCTCTTGCTTTCTACCCAGTCTAAACTTCAAATGAATGTGTTGTTTATTTAAGCATAACCTAACATTATGTTTGAATTTAAGGCCCTGGAAATAGCTTTTTTTTACCAAGCAGTTGTTTTACGGTCAACTATTCTCAATTTTATGGCATTCAATTTCATAATCAATTATTTACAAATTAAACTTTCACTTTAAGTTGATGCCAATGTTTTAAGTCTCTTCCCACACTCTATTACCTTCATTTCTGCCTTTATAAAACTAATAACACTTTACGGTCCTTTGGACAAATTGGTGCTGCACTTATGGAGGCAGAGGGTCATATTCTACACTGCTAGTTCCAAACAGACAGCGCAAGGTCAAAGCCAAAACTAAATCAACATCAGGTCTTGAACAAAAGGACATTTTGTAAGCAATCTTGGCCAGCTTCATAAACTTCTTATACATTACAAAGAATCTTTCATTAGAACTGATTCAACAAAAACAATCTATTTCCTCTAGAACCTCATTGTAGATGCGACAGAAAGTTGGAAATAAACCAGATGCTTATAAAATTTTTTAGAGGAAAGTTGATTAGTTAAAGTCCAAGTAGGAACTAAAACCCCTCAGAAAAATACTCAAAGAGTTATAAGATGACCTTCTTGTTGGTGCTTTCATTTGAGGAGTTGTCTCGTGGGCTTGTTTGTCTGAGCTTGTCTCATCATAAACTTCATGAGTAATTTCAATATAAAGATCTTGCTTTTGCTTAAGTATGCCCATCAGTAAAACAAGCAAGACCTCTTCTCTGGCTATGTGCTGGCCCAGTTTCAATTAGCAGAAAACATGAGAAAATATGGTAAGGTACTGCCTTTAAAGAAAAAAAAAAAAAAATGAGGCTAAAAACAGAATGAGAGCCAACCATCATAGTGTCTCCTAGGGTGGAAAGCTAATTTAATGCTGCTCTTTCACCACACATAAAAGTAAATAGTTCTCATTCAAGCTTTAATTAATGAGATTAATGTAAGCACTAGCTGGATGGAAAAAAAATGTTTGTCTTCCATTCTTGTGTGTTATGATTTGTTTATTGGGAACTCAGCTCCATTTCAGATAGCTTAGAGGAATAATTCTGCTTATTCAAGCATGCTAGCAGAGTTGGTTCCAACAAGAAATATCTCTGCATCTCAGAGCATGGCTCAAAGGTATCTACAAAGAAAATAGCATTTCTATTAAATCAGGCAAAAACATTTGTCCCAAAGAAATAGAGCAAAAAGGCAATCTCTTATGAAGCCCAGACCAAATATTCTAAGTGACTATTTTTTTATGTCATGCTTTTCTTTATGACAGAACACCTCCACTCTTTCTCATTATCTCCTCTTAAGAAAAAAAAAAAAAACTTAAGAGGGCTCAAGAATTGCCTTACCTTTGGGAATCTGTCCCTAACTATCCCTGCCCACATTGCTTCTCCTCTAAACAATGCACTTACTTCTCTTTCACTGATTCTGAAACTTAAATGATAGAATAAGTTTACGGTTAATACTTTGATGTGTACTTTGAATAGGTAAGAGTATGCGCTTTGGAGCAAGAAAACCTATGAGTAAAATCCCAGTCTGTATGTTCAGTAGCTCTGTGACCTTGAACACGTGACCTAATCTTCCTAGTATTTGCTAACTCCTCTGTGACATTCATTTGTAACTACATTGTAAAATTATGAAAATTAAGTTAAAAAAAAATGCTTAGAACAGAGTAGACATCCCATAACATTAAATATGCTAATCAACTTTTTTGGCTAGAGAAAGAAATACATTTTCAGGTATAAATGGGATTTACCTCAAAATCTACTCATTTCTATGAATTTTCCGGCAAGACTACATCCTGAATATTCCCAAATAGGCCCTTGTGAACTATTAAAAGATTCATTTACTCATCTCTTATTTAAAAGGCTATATAATGCTTGAAACCAAAACCAAAAGGATAGGAAAAGCAAAGCTTGCCATACCCTCACTATTCCTTGCTCTATGCAGTTTCATTTTTATGCCCCAGCCACTCACTTTCCTTTTAATAGGATTATTTTCCTCATTTCAGGTACTCAGTACTCTCCTCATCATTTACGTGCTTCCCAAAGAACAAGTAAAAAAGTGGTTTCTAAGAAATCAGTCTCATAGTTTGTGAGGAAGAGGGGAATGCCTCTTCAGGTCACTTTCTTTTTAAACTTTTCATCTCTATTGAGGCAGTTTAGGCATCAAACAGAAAACATGAATATATATATGGGTGGGATTGTATATGTGTATATATCTATATCTATGTAACTATCTATCTTCCATTCTAATCCCAGTGAGAACTAATAAAGTCCCAAATTAAGGTAAAGGCAATAGAATGGAAAGCAGAAAATAGGTAAGAGAGTTAGTAAAAATATATAATATACAAGATTTAAAAACAATGAAAACAAATGAGCCAAGAAAATTCAATGGCAAGAGAATAGTTTTTTCAACAAATGGTGCTGGAAAAACTGTATATCCACATTTAAAAAAAGCATAAATTTGGATTTCTTTTCTTCTTTCTAATATCATGCACAAAAATTAACCCAGAAAGGTTCACTGACCTAATTTTAAGAGCTAAAACTATAAAACTCTTAGAAGAAAACCTGGAAGTATATGTTCATGCCCTTGGGTTAGGCAATGGATTCTTAGATATGCCACCAAAAACACATGTGACAAAAATAGATTAAAAAAAAAAAAACTTTTGGGTTCAATGAACACAATCAAGAAAATAGTATAGAATGGAAGAAAATATTTTCAAATCATATACCTGAAAAGGGATTTATAATCAGAATATACAAAAAACTTTTACAACCCATCAATAAAAAGACAAATCATCCAATTTAAAAATGGATCTGGGATTTGAAAAAATATATATTCAAAGAAGATGTAAAAATGGGTAATAACCACATGAAAAGATGCTAAACATCATTATTCATTAAGGAAATGCAAACAAAACCATGATGAAATATCATTTCATACCTACTAAAAACAAAAACCAAACCCATTGCCATCGAGTCGATTCCAACTCATAGTGACCCTATAGGACACAGTAGAACTGCCCCATAGGGTTTCCAAGGAGTGGCTGGTGAATTTGAACTGCCGGCCTTTTAGTTAGTAGCTGAACTCTTAACCACTGTGTCACTAGGGCCATAATAAAAAAAGATTAAAAAAAAAAAAAAAAGACAAGCAGTGGTAAGGATGTGGCAAAATTGGAACCCTCATACATTGCTGGTGTGATATAAAATAGTGCAGCACTTTGGAAAACACTCTGACAGTTCCTCAAATGGTTAAACATAGTGTTATGATGCCCCAGTGCCCAAGCCCAGTGTCGTCACGACGATTCCGACTCATAGCGACCCTGTAGGACAGAGTAGAACTGCCCCATAGAGTTTCCAAGGAGCACCTGGCAGAATCAAACTGCCAACCCTTTGGTTAGCAGCCATAGCACTTAACCACTACGCCACCAGGGTTACCATATGACCTAGCAATTCCACTCTTAGGCATATATCCAAGAGAAATAAAGACATACGCCCACACAAAGACTTGCACATTAATGTTCATAGCAGAGTTATTTATAATAGCCCAAAGTGGAAAAAACCCAAATGTCCATGAACTGATAACAAGATAAATAAATTGGTATATCCATACAACGGAAGGAATATTACTCAAGAGTAAAAAGGAATAAAGTACTAATACTGGCTACAAGATGGGTGAACCTTAAAATTATTATGCTGAGTGGAAGAAGCCAATCATGAAGAAGTACATATGTATGATTCCACTTATATGAAATGTCCAGAATAGGTAAATCTATAGAGATAGGAAGTAGATTGGTGGTTGCCTAAGGGTGAGAACAGAAGGAGGAGAGTTGAAAAATGGAAAGCGACTGCTAACAAGTATGGAATTTCTCGTTGGGGTGATCAAAATGTTCTAAAATTGATTGTGGTGATGGTTGCACAATTCTGTGAATATACTAAAAAGCACTGCATTGTATATTTTAAACGAGTGAATTATATGGTATGAGAATTATGTCTCAATAAACCTATTACAAAAAAAATGAATTAAATGTGTTGGAGAAGGAATGCATACGAGGGATAAACTTAGGCTGACTTTCAGATTCTGGCTTGAAAGACTGAAGACGGAAAAAGAAGGACCACAGAGATAGAAGAAAAGTCTTTAAGAAGAATGATATCACCAAAGCCATGAGAGGGTAGAATTACATGAAGAGAGGAGCCAAAAATGCAAACTAACACAGAAGTATCAGGTAATATAAGGACAGGAATATGTCCTTGGATTTACAATTTTAGGATGACCCCCGTGAAGTTGGTTTCTGAGGAGTAGTAGGAGTGGAGGTCAAATTACAGTAGTCGAGGACTAGGCAAAGAATTCATTCTTTCTTCTACTTTCTCTAAGGAGCCCTGGTAGCAAAGTGGTTAAGTGCTTGGTCAGTGGTTTGAATCCACCAGCTGCTCTGTGGGAAAAAGATGTGGCAGTCTGCTTCCACAAGGATTACAGCTTTATAAACCCTACAGAGCAATTCTACTCATAGGGTCACTATAAATTGGAATTGACTGGACATGGATTTTTTTCTTTCTTTTGGTTTTGTTTTCTCTAGTAGTTAGATTAAAAGTACACACAGGCCAAGCCCAACCTATAAACTACACGTAATCTACTTTCCTTCTTATCCAAATTTAATATCTGTGTTCCCTTTACTCTGCCACATTTTACCCAGATGTGAAGAATTTCGAGACCATTCTCCCTGAATAGCTTCCCAATCCTCACTCACCAGTGTCAACATTTTCCACATAGAACCTGATCATATGTCCTGGGTCCAAGAATTCCAGACCTCATGGTACTAAAACCTGTCATTTAGGCTAGGTAAATATTTTGCTTAGAAAGCCCTGAGATAAAGAAGACAATGGTACAGGGTGAGGGAATCATAGGAGCTTCACTTCAACCCAAGCTGTGGAAGATGGGGTAGACAGAAGAATATAGGACTCACAATGAGCTTATACACACACACACACACACACACACACAATTCACATTTATTACAGAAAAATTAGAAAATACAAACAAGCAAGAAGGCTTTAAAACATTAAAAAAAAAAAATAGAGTGGCCATAAATGCTAGTTTGCCTCAGACAGTTCCAGTTAATGCCTAGAAATTTTTTAGATTTTATTTTTTTGTGAAAATATACATAGTGTCATAGATTGAATTGTGTCTCCCAAAAATATGTGTCAACTTGGTTAGGCCATGATTCCCAGTATTGTGTGGCTGTCCTCCATTGTAAATTTATGTGAAAAAGGATTAGGGTGGGATTGTAACACCCTTACTAAGGTCACATCCCTGATCCAGTGTAATGGGAGTTTCCCTGGAGCACGGCCTGCACCACCTCTTATCTTACAAGAGATAAAAGGAAAGGGAAACAAGCAGAGAGTGGGGGACCTCATACCACCAAGAAAGCAGTGCTGGAAGCAGAGCCTGTCCTTTGGACCTGAGGTTCCTATGCTGAGATGCTCCCAGAGCAGGGAAAGATTGATGACAAGGACCTTGCTCCAGAGCCGAGAGAGAGAGAGAGAGAGAGAGAGAGAGAGAGAGAGCCTTTTCCTGGATCTGACATCCTGAATTTGGATTTGTATCCTACTAGACCGTGACAGAATAAATTTCTCATTGTTAAAGACATCCGCTTGTGGTATTTCTGTTACAGCAGCAGTAGATAACTAAGACACAGCAAAACTCACTTATTCCAAACCTTCTAGACTTAATGATCAGTGACATTGGTTACATTCATCACATTGTGTCAACATTTTCGTTATTTCTGTTCTAGTTGTTTCACTTCCATTTACTTAAATCTCCCTGCCCCTCAACTTCTCATCTATGCTTCAAAATAGCTGTTGATCTTTAGACTTATCTAGATACTTTTTTCTTTTAAACAGGATACTCAAGGGCTACTTTTTTTAGTTTAAAACTGTCATCAGGGGATAGTTTCAATTCAAGGTTTGAAGGGCAACTCAAGGCCATAGTCTTGGGGACCCTTCCAGCCTTAATAGGTCCAGTAAGCCTAGATTTTTTAAGAATTTGAAGTTCTCTTCTACATTTGTCTTCCTTTTATCAAGATTCGTATTGTGTTCCTGATTCGAACAGTAGTGGTAACTGGGCACCATCTAGTTCTGGTCTCAAGATGGAAGAGGCAGTGGTTAGTCATGTAGTCTAGTTCCTTCTCTGATTCTTGAGTTTCTTTCTTTCTCTTTTGTTCCAGACAAATAAAAACCAATAGTTGTATTTTCAATAGCCACTTATAAGCTTTTAAGACCCCAGACACTACCCACCACACCAGGAGGAAGAGCATAAACTTTAAAGACCATATTATGCCAATTGACTGGATTATCCCACAAGACTACAACCCTAAGCCCCCAAACTAAGAGAACTAATTGCATGAGGTTATCAGTTATTGGTATCAGCATCTGTGACCTGCCCCCCTTTTTTTGGTGGTGGTTGTTATTACAAAACTATAAACTTTAAGTTTGAAATAGTCTAGGTTGATAAAACTATATCTGAAAAAGAAAAATCTACAGTTCTGCTGCTCACACAATAAATCTCAAACTAAAACCTTTTAGAGACCATTCTTTTTGGCTCTGTGTATCACTTTGATATTCATGCAAAGCAAATTTAATTTAGTTAATAGAATGGAAAGCCCCTGAGGAGTATAATGAATGAAATGATAAATGGGAAAATACCTGAAAATTGCCAAGTTCTACATACAAGTAAGTTTTTATTGTTGTTTTCAGTTAGAGGTACAGAGAGATATAGGAAGACATAAGAGATAGAAGATAAAAGAAGAGAAATAGGAAGCTATAGGGAGATACAGCCTAACAGTGAGAGTGTCTGTGATAAAGCTTTTGCTAAAATGTATTTGAAGTTGGGCGAGGCAAAAAGGTCATCAACTTATTTGGGTGTTCAGTTGCCACATACATATTTCTACAAGACATAATCCTTCAATGAACTGTTGTGGGACAATGTAATTTTAGTGGCCCTTAGATGTTACCATAGGACAGACACCCTCCCTTCACCTTACCATCTCGTTTTGGGCTTGGCTAGTGAGAGAAAATCTTTAGTGGATACTTGCTCTGTTTGCAACTCTGAACATATCCTCTCATTTTCTCATGCCCATACCCCATTTTTTTTTTTTTTTTTTTTACTAGAGATCTTTCTTGCCCAAAATCTCCATAATGGTGGTCAGGAGGATATACGCACCATCTTTGGCTTCTGGTATGTATATGTAACTTAAATTTGGTCAGTCAAGGCTCTGTATTCCTCTGGCCACCAAGCCGAGTTCAAGTTTGGACATGTGTCCCAACCAGAGCCAATGGACTGGAATATCAGAGCTTTGGAATTACTGGATGAGAAGCATACTTTCTTTTCTGGTGGCCTAGAGTTGTGAGGATGTAAACGTGGAGCTTCCTGGAGGCCATCTTGACACAAAGAGGTGGCCTACCTATGAATAAAGCTAATACAGAGGAAAAAAGCAGCAGCTAGAAGACAGATTGAGTCCAGATGGCTTCATATAATTTCATGGGTGCAGGCTTGCTTGAAGACATATCACCCTCTGGGCTTCGTAGTTCCATGATCCAATAAACATTTTTTTTTCCTTAAGCCAATTATGAATGGGTATTCATCACTTGAAGCCAAATAATTCTGAGTAATTTTTACATCACTGCTGCTAAAATGCCTACTTCTTAGCAGACAAAAGAAAACTGAGCAGTCTTTTTCATAGCTACCTAAGGCCCCTACATAAGAATAAATGAATCATAAATTGAAGCTGGCTTAACATATTTTCTTTCCGAAGGATTATTAATGTGATCTAACTCCTTGTAAAACATGTAAATGGAATAGCACTGTGTTAAAGAAATCTTTTTATTTGAAAGTGCTTAGGGAAAAACATTATCAGATATGTGATAGCTCTCAGAAAGCAGTTTTTGTTTTAGCACTTGAAATTCTTGTATTCAATTACAAATTTGATTTATTAAATGGCCATCTCACTTTATTTGTATTTACCACATACTGGGCTTTGCTTTTGCTAATGCTTAGGACACACCCTGTGAATTAGGCCCTTAGGAAAATGCTTTCAATCTTCTGTGCATTTAACTTTCATATTTAAAACAGCATGAAGATTGCCCAACAGATAAAATCCATTACCTAAATGCGATGCTCTCAACTTGTAAAAGAAACGTGGAGGACAAACTTGACGTGTTACCTCATTTACAGCCCCACAAGTTTCTGACACATAGAAGGAATCTTTCAATGCTTTCTTCTTCAGCACCCAGGTTGCTGTTATCCAGTGACATCTAAAACTCTTACTTAAATATCTTTTTCTCCCTTCCCATCCCCCCCTCTACAACCCAAATCATTAATCTTTCTCCATGTCGCCAACCCATCATAATCAAAATAGACTTTCTTTTCTGTCAGCTGAATTCCTAGGGGTGATCAAGATTTAGTTGACTGTGTGGTTTTAGTTATGTCAGACTCTGAGGGCTGGTGATGGTAGTTTAGGAAGTGACAACTCTGGTTTATGGTTATGGCTTTTCTTGTTCATCAAGTTGTCCACTTGTTGCTTAAGGCTCTTTATAACTCAATTACAAACAATTAACAATTCATTTAAGAAGTAAAATCTTCCTTAATCTTCTTTTGTCCTTAAAATGACTACTAAAAGTGAGTCTTAAATTTGGAAATATATAGGACAAATTTCTAATTAGTGAAGAAAAAGACTATACATGCCACTTAATTTCAAGAAAACAAAACAAAACAACAACAAATAAAAATCCTAAATAGTGAACTGCAGTACTGACAGTTATCATTTATATCAAGCTGCTTGTTAGTGATTACATAAACAATGCTAGCCCAATGAATCTACAAGGACAGTATTTAAGAAAAGCATAGCAAGGAAAAAATCATAAAAATACTTTATCAATTTTGCTGGTGGAAAATTCAGTAGATGGTAGGGATGCTGGTAAGGAAATGAATCAGTGAGGCTTCCATCCAGTTGTAATAGCTCACTGGAAAGGATTCAGAGAGGTGAAATGAGTGTGGATTAAACAGGGTAGGTGAATCAGGATGTTTAAATTAGAAATTTCAACCAAGAAACCAAGAATTAATAAGTGCAATGCTGCATTCCAAAGAAAGATCCAAATTAAAAAATGTTTACAAGGGTTATCTGAATTCAAGTTTCATGTTTCTTATAACCCCAATCCAAAACAACAAACAAACAAACCAAACTTATTGTGGTCAAGTTGATTCTGACCCATAGCGACCCTATAGAAAGACAGAGTAAAACTGCCTCATAGGGTTTCTAAGGAACTGCAGGAGGATTCAAACTTCTTTTTGTTAGCAGCCATAGTTCTTAACCACTGTACCACCAGGGCTCCTGATCTAACTCAAGAGGACAAAATTTGGTCTGTGGAGTTTAAAGGCATTTGTGAACAGGATTTTTTTAGGCTGCTCTGGATTTGTTCCCAACACACAATCCAGCAAGAAAGAAGGATGGCAGCTGCTCAGCCTTCTCCTCATGAGAAGTGATAAGAGCTCTAACAAGATCAATCATAGAGATTGAACAAGTTCCCAGCAGGTAAGGGGCCACAGGGCAAAGGAAAATCTAAACAAGCTAAAATGGGCTGGCTAGCTGCTCTGGAAGCAGAACAAGAGAGAGGTGGTTTCTGCACTGGGATTGCAGTCTACTTCCTTAAATTTTTAAGTCGAAAAATTCAAGAGTTCCCACACGGTAGTAAGAGCCATACCAGAGCCAGTTCTAAACCTTTCTAATTGGGGACCTAAACAAAGAATCTGCATGGATTAGATGACAAGAAAACTAGAATCTGAAGGAAGGAAAAAAATGCATTGCCCTTATCAAGGGAATAGTAGACAAATAGTCTCAAATATTCTCTTGAACGAATCACTCATGAGTGAACATGTCACCTCTAAATATTTGGCAATTCCTGAGATAGCAAAGCCTTCTTTCAGCCTTACCAGCCAGGTAACTTTCCTTCTTCCGCTTACCATTTCCTTTCCCTTTAAGTCCTGAAAGGGTCAGAAACCAATGGTGGCATCGTAGGTAAGAAAAGGTGGATTTTTAAGGAGGGGGAAAAGGGGACTGCCTCCCTATTTCTGACAGAGGCAGGGAAATTTTTAAATCAAGCTCAAAGTTTTATTTTCTAAACAGATTTAGATACATATAGTTACTGAATTGAGAAGGTGTTTGTGACAAAATGAAACTATAAGACTTTATATGAAGAATCAACAGAAAAAATTATTGAACTTGTCTAAGTTTTGAACCACGAGTAGAGAAAGAAACTCTTGTACTATACCTTTAAAAAAAAACAGCGGAGATAAAAACAGCTGCCTTTAAGATCACCTGGCGAGCCAGGCCTGTTCAATACATTATTTGACTCTGTATATTCTGCAAACAAATTGATGGTCTATCATTTACATTGTCACTGTATGTATAGGGATACTTATTCTTGTGGCTCCTGAACGGAAGTTGTATATAATTTGTTCAAGCATTTTAGTAGCGCCCTGGTGTTGTAGTGGTTAAGAGCTATGGCTGCTAACCAAAAGGTCAGCAGTTGGAATCCACCAGGTGCTCCTTTGAAACCCTGTGGGGCAATTCAACTCTGTCCTATAGGGTGGGAATCAACTCGACACCAATGGGTTTGGTTTTTAGCTTTGGTTAGCTACCAAGCAGAATTATTGTTTTATTTCAATGGCTTTCAAACAATGGAATGATTGTGGACAACTTTTAGACGACTCATAAATAAGCAATAAAGGACCACTGGAAATGTCTAGGAGTGTGGAAAATCCAAATACTCTTGAAAATACAGGAGGCTGAATGCTCACATCCGGTGTTATACCTAAGTTTTCTATGTATACATAAAAGGTAAGATAATACAGCAAAAAGGAGAAACCTTTCACAGAGTTAAGTAAAAGTAAGTGTTTCAAAAGCAAAGTTTGTAAAGAAATACCATAAAGACAATGTTTTTGTACTGGTATACAGTGAACAAACCGTATCGTCATTTTACTAATCTTGCCAACAATTCCGTTAGGTAAGTAACGTCAGAAAAATCACTACATTTTACAGATGAAAACACTGAGGCGGAGAAAGTTCAAATTATTTGCTGACTATCACACAGATTTTTAGTAGCAAAGCTAGGACTGGAAACTAAGTCCTAGCTTTTATGCTCTGAAACAGAGATGCTGATTTTAAAACACAAATTAGAAAATTAATAACTTCTTAAAATAATATGTAACTTAGGAAGTAATATAGTAACTTAGGAAGTTTGACTAAATTGATGTTAATTTTTTTGAAATCTGAGAAAAATGTTTAACACTTAAAAACACATGTGGGTCTATAATCATTACAAAATAAAAAGTTTAACTTAAAAAAAACCATAGGGTTTTGGTAGCTGGCTTGCCCAGCATCTATTCTCACTTCCAGTAAGAACTCCCCAATTTTCCATAGGTAACCACCCCTCACTTACTCCTGTCCACCTGATTTGGGTGAGCTAACTCTATCCCTGCTATAAAGGTGAGCAAGTCACCCAGCCTTGGCCATTTGGAGCATCGCATCACATCCTTCAGTCCCCTGGGATTTCTATTGGAGTTCTTGGTAGTGAAGTGTACTAATTCTCACTATTCCTGAATCTGGTTGGATGTAAGCAAGGACCTGCAGGGGTATACCATATGCAGACAGCATGTCTAAGAATAAAGACAACATAGAAGTTACCATCATTTGAAGACTTGGACCCAGATGTACTCAAAGCACCTCTAACCACTACACTTTTCAGGTTGATAAATCTATTATTGTCCCTTTTGTCTTGAGTCTTTTTGAACAGGGGGCCTGTCACTTACAATCCATAGAGCTCTAAAAATGCAAATACTGTCAATAAAACCAAAAAAACCAAACCCAGTGCCGTCGAGTCGATTCCGACTCATAGCGACCCTATAGGACAGAGTAGAACTGCCCCATAGAGTTTCCGAGGAGCGCCTGGCAGATTCGAACTGCCAACCCTTTGGTTAGAAGCCGTAGCACTTAACCACTATGCCACCAGGGTTTCCAATACTATCAATACAGCTGTATAATTTTCTTTGAACTAGTTCTTTAGAAGCACCCATTAGTACACTTCACAGAAAACCTTTCTGTGTAAGGTCATTGACTTTAGGACGTTTATACTTTGGTTAAAGCCTTCCAAAACATCTGAAGTTGTCCACTTCAATATCAAAACGAAGGAATGATTTTTCTCTGAAGAGCAGTCTGATTCAGGTGTCCTGAGGTACCTATGAACACTTCCATCTTCAGAGGTGCATCATCTTGAGACTGCTGTTTTGTCTGCCTCCCTCCCTAGACTGTAAGTTCCTTGAGGCCAAGTACTGCATTTTATTCTTATTCACATCCCACCATCCAGCAGGTGGAGTGATACGTGTTAAGCTTTCAAGAAATATTTCTTGAATAAATGAATAATTCAAGCTGCAAATTTTTAAAAAGTCAAAATTAATGTCACAAATTATTTCCTTAACTCTTAAGGTGAGGTTCCATGTCCCAATGTACCTTGTAATAGAGATATTATATGATTTTCACATAAAACATGCTGGACATGTCTCCTTAATCTATCATAAGCAGCAAAAAGCATAGATGAATGACACAATTCCTACCTTAAAGCTTCCACCCTAAAAGATAGAGCTAACCACTCCACGCATGTTTTATTTATGTTTAACAAACCTACCAGATCAGAAGACCTGTGGCCTTGTTTTAACAATGGCTGTTACTTCCTCTACTGTGTCCTTAACACTGCATAAATAAATAAATAAGGGGCTAGATGGAGTAAATTAGTAGAAAGGCTGGGAAACTGACACCATTAAACAGTGAGAATAAATCAACAACTAATATTTATCCAAGTGCCTACAATTGTCCAGCCTATGCACAGCACCTGCCTTGGTGTTAACCAGCATTTAACTACTGTGTAAGCGGGTTTCCAGGCCCTACTTAATGCCAGGGATTATTTTAGAATCTAAAGTCTGTGTTTGCATTATCTGCCCTTCTATTTGGCTCCCTCCTGAGCCTCCCATAGCCCATGCCCGCCCACCCACTCAGCCAGGCTGCCTAGTGCAGGGGCACACGGCTGGCCTGAGTCCATTTCTTTTCTGCATGACAGCCCACTCTCTTCCCACCTGCTCCACTTGAGACTGAACAATTGGGTCCAGGTGTGCAGTGACCCATGGCAACGGGGACCAAAGCCAGAGCCACCTGTCTTGCTGGTAGCAGAGGGAAAGATTTTCCTGGGAGACTACATATTGCCAATTTGGGGTGAACTATTTGTTTAGTTGAAATGGAAGAACATTTTGCAAGGGAAGTAAAAGTACTATTTTTTTCTAGATGGCAAGAAAAAAATTAAGAAAACTTGTGCTGCTATTGATAACCTATTACAAGAACAATAAATATACAGCTCTCCTTCAAAAAAATAATTTAATAGTTGCTTACTGTCAGTTATCAAAGGGAAGATCAGAGTTTTTTTGGATCTGTCCATATAATTGAGGAGATTGCTTGTAAATTATTGTTTTTCTCCATAGAACCAAACTTTGTATATTTAAAGCTACCTCTGTCTTTCTGTTTTCCAGGCTTAAAACACTATAGCAATTAATATTTCCCTATAGGATTTGTACTTCCTTAACAATTGTGCCATTTCTACCCTTTCCTTTTGGGCAGGTTTGAGAATCATTATATATAAACACTGCATCCTACATTTTTAAATTACTATCTCAACCCTGTAGCGCAGTAGTTAAGTGTTGCGGTTGCTAACCAAAGGGTCGGCAGTTTGAATACTCCAGGTGCTCCTTGGAAACTCTGTGGGGCTGTTCTACTCTGTCCTTTAGGGTCGCGATGAGTCGGAATCGACTCAATGGCACTGGGTTCGGCAACTCCTGATGACTGTCTGTGGTTCTCAATTGTGCCAATTCTTCCCCAAGTTATTTAAGTAGGTCTCAGGTTAGAAATGCTGCAGCAGTACAAAATACATTATCTGTCTATTACCAAGGAAATAATCATTTCTTTCAGAGATATTTGACTGTAATTTATTTTTATGGTTTTCCGCTATTCATTCCCATTATTTACCACAAGAGACCACATTAGAAATTCCAGGAGCTACAAGGATAAGTGAGACATATGTGCTTTCAGGTAACTTACAATCTACTAGGTGATCTAAGGTATTTAATAATTATAACACGTCTCTATATAAATTAAAAAAAAAACCCAAACCCATTGTCGTTGATTCAATTCCAACTCGTAGCAACCCTATAGGACAGAGTAGAATGCTCCATAGGGTTTCCAAGGTTGTAATCTTTATGGAAGCAGACTGCCACATCTTTCTCCTGCAGAATGGCTAGTGGGTTCGAATCACCAACCTTTTGGTTAGCAGCCTAGCACTTAACCACTGAGCCACCAGGGCTCCTTTGTCTACAGACAATAACGACTAAAAGAGAGCAATAACAGAATGTGATTGTGTTCATAGTAGAGAAAATAGCTCTAGAAATATGAAAAATAGGTGGAATATGCAATTCATCAGCTAAATTACTTATTTTACTATGAAAAATTTTAAAAATACTCAAGGCAGAGAGAATTGTGTCATGAACTGATGCAACAATTACCAAGGTTTTACCAAACTTGATTGATCTATCTTTATTTTCCTCTTTATAATTTATTTTAAAACAAATCCCAGACCTCATGACATTGCACTCTTATGTTATTCAGAATGCATTTCTAAAATATGCACTCATTGTCTCATACAAGCCAGTGACATTATTAAAAGCAAACTCATTGCTGTCGAGTCGATTCTGACTCATAGTGATCCTGTAAGACAGAGTACAACTGTCCCATAGGGTTTCCAAGGAGTGGCTGGTGGATTTGAACTGATGACCTTTTGTTTAGCAACCTGAGCTCTTAACCACTGTACCACCAGGGCTCTAATGACATTATTATCACTCCTAACAAAATAAGAATAATTCCCTGTTTTCATTTAATACCCAGCCCATATGTAAATTTCCACTCTTCACTCAAAAATATCTTTTTGAAGTTGCTTTGTTAAAATCAGGTAGTGGATATGTTATGAAAAGCCACAAATACTAGTATTAGGAGTTCGAGATTAACTTTACTGACTAGAGCAGGAGTCTGGGACTTCTTAAAAGGTTTTGCTTAGGTGAATAGTGTGTTTAAAATGGTGCTCTAGGAACAATTGCTAAGGTTGGGAAAAGCTTTCTATCCTTCTTTTTGGTTTTTATTTCTTTCCTTCATTCTGGAGCTCTGGTGGTGCTGTGGTTAAAAGCTATGGCTGCTAACCAAAAGTCAGCAGTTTGAATTCACCAGCTGCTCCTTGGAAACTCTTTAGAGCAGTTCTACTCTGTCGTATAGGGTCACCATGAGTCAGGTGGTAATGGGTTTTTTTGTTTTTATCCTTCATTCTGGAGCCCTGGTGGTGCAGTGGCTAAGAACTCAGCTGCTAACCAAAAGGTCAGCAGTTCGAATCCACCACCTGCTCCTTGGAAACTGTACCTGGCAGTTCTATTCTGTCCTATAGAGTCACTATGAGTTGGAATCGACTTGATGGCAATGGGTTTTATTTTGGCTTTTTCCTTCATTCTGCCCTTTCTTCTTTTCTTCCTCTTGTTCCTTCCTTCCTTTTTCTCTTATCTTTTTTGTTTTGGAATGTTTATATAGTCAAAGGAGTTTATAGCATAAGTGAAATAGCAATTGAAGGAATAAAGTTTGGAGAGGGGACAATAATAGAAAGAGCAAGATTTGAGCATAAATTGGAAGGTATAGAATCTAGGACAATGGTAGAGAGGCCCAGAATTGATTAGTGATTTCCTTTTTTTCTGATATAAGTTCTTTCTCTGGGCTCTATTTTTGGAATTATACAATGGTCTAAATATTTCCTGAATATTTCTTTGTGGTTGTCCCAGAAGCACCTCAAACATAAAATCCTGAACTAAACTCATCTTCACACAAATCTGGTCCACCTAATAATTTATTCATCTCTATGAAAGGCATCAAAAACCTGAGGGTTCTCTTTTATTCCTCAACTCTAAGTTTCATACTCAGTCTCAGAATCATGTTGGATTTTTACTTCCTCAGTATTGTGAAAGAATTTTAATTTTCTATTTTTATTTTCTTTTCTTTATGATGTATTAGCTGACTAGAAGACAAATATTTTCCCCTAACTCTTGGGAGTGTTTGAAGGTGAAGCTATCCCTGCCTAACAGTAAAGGGAACTAGTTTTTAGTTGCCATCAATCCAAATTATGAATTAAATGAACTCTCAAAACTATTTTGAAAAGATGGGTTTGGGGAGAAGAAGTTGTATGCATTTTAGAATTGACAGGAGGAAGGAGGAGGTACTCTAATTCAGAAAATTATTCTCAGTAATGGGGGAGGGACTAGGTCTTTGAAACCATGAGTAGCAGAGACCTTATTCCCTGAAAGATTTCTGGGGAGACTATATTAGCTCATCGGGGAATGGTTTCATGATGTGTCTAAGCAGATGGGACCCTAGCTACCCATTTCCAGCTTCACAGAAGATCCCAGTGTCTCATGTACCAAAGTATCAGAGAAGTGAAGGGACAAGATAGACAAATCAGTGGACAACTGGGAAGTAAACTGTTTGGACAGAAAACTAATGTCATTGGGTAAGGCTTTAGAAACTTCACCTCTGGTGGTGTGGGCAGAGGTTGAGAGCACAAGCCCCCAGAATAAATGAGTTTGAATTTCTTGTCATTTCAGCAGGAGGAGGTATCAGAATTAAATAAAAATTATTTGTAGGAAAAAAAAGAAAAGTGGTTTTCTTGCAAACCTGATCTGTGCTACCACGTTTAATACTGATGACTTGGAGAACTGTACTCCATCATGGGTTACATCTTGCAGCCACTCAGGAAAGCAGATCTGCCCTGAATTCTGGTGGTTTTTTCAAGTTCAAAGAGGGAAACCTGGTACAGGTGGGACATCGATCAAAAGAAGGAAGGAGATGGGCTAAGGGACTCTGGGAAAGCATACCAGGTTGTACCTGATACACTACAACCCGAAACTTAACCCAACTACTGAAATTGAAAAATTGAGTAGAGAATGTTGTTGTTGTTAGGTGCTGTCAGGTTTGTTCCGACTTACAGTGACCCTGTAAGACAGAGTAGAACTGCCCCACAGGATTTCCAAGGAACAGCTGGTAGATTTGAACGGTTGACCTTTGGGGTAGAGAATAGTGATGTCTTAGGCTGTGTTCTCTAGAGAAGCAAACCAGTAAAGCATATAAATATGTACACAGAGAGAGATGGATTTATATCAAGGAAATGGCTCATGCAGTTGTAGAGGCTGTAATGTCCCAAGTCCATGAGTCAGGAAAGAGGCTTCTCCTGATTCACACAGCTGCAGGGGCTGGTGACCCCAAAATCAGCAGGTCAGAGAGCAGAGCTGTTGCTCACAGGCTGTGAAGATTGACAAATCCCAAGATCAGCAGGCAAGACCATAAGTAAACTGCTAGCTAAAGTCCCAAGAACCAAAGGTCAGACGAACAGGAGCCAGTTGCAGGATCCAGAACAAGCAAAAGCCCCAGTAAGGAGAGAAGGAACAGCTAGGTGGCAGAGGGCAGAAAGATGAAGGCTGAGGGAGGCATTGAGCCAACACAGCCCCCCCCCCACCTACTGACTCACAGCAAATGCCATCACAGGGGTGAACACATATCAAATCTCAACAGGGAAGTGATCACATTATATAACTGCCAAAACACTGAGAATCATGGCCTAGCCAAGTTGACGCACAAGCTTAACCATCACAAGTGGGTTATTAAACTCTAGTGTGAAGGGCAAGGACGAGGGTAGGGCTTGAGGGAAGAAACATGGAAAAGAAAGAGCTGGGGAGAGGTTTCTGCAAAGGTCCCTTGAGCTAGTATGTGGATTGACAGCAATGGATATTTTGACTAAGAGAGATTGGGCTCTCTTACCTAGTAGCAGCCTGGAGAGGAACCAAGACTTTAAAGAGAAATGGCTGGATTATAAAGCCCAAAGAGTGGGAGCTCAGGCACCATGATTCCCAGGCTCATAAAAGAGTCCCAGATCCCAAACATGCATGGACACAGCATAGATTTACTGAGCATAACGGAACCACGCAGAACAAAATTTTAAAAGATTTGAGTCATTGCTCAAATGTTACCATTTTTATAAGGCCTTCTATATTATCATTTAATTTAAAAATACAACCTACCACCCCATCCAACATTCCAAAATCTTTTAACAAGTTTTAATTTTTACTTCTTTACTTGGCACTGATGACTTTCTAACATGTTATATAATATACTATGATTATTCCTTATTGTCCATTACTTTTCTACCCCCAAAACATAAGCTTCATGTTTACAGAGGTTTTTGCTTTGCTTCCCGATGTATCCAAGCACCTAGAACTGTTTTGGCTGACAGTAGATGCTCAATAATTTTCATTGAAAAAATAGATCCTTTGTAACCTGTACAAATGAATGAGTAAAGATGGAACCCCTCAACTCTACCTCCATATAGGACTCTGGAACTTTGATAAGATGGGTGAGGATGTCTTAGTAATTAGTGAAGTTTCAGTTACTGCCAGTTTATTATTTTTCACATACGTACAGACTAAAATTCACATATCCAACTTAAACCCTATATTTAAAATCTATATACTTTTATCCATCTCTACTTCCTTCAACTTATACATACCATCACTCTTCTCCCAGGTTTACAATAGTAACTTCTGCCTTTTCTACGGGCCTTTCCTCTTGGTCTCCTTCTAGTGGATTCTCCGCACTACAATGAAAGTAAACATATTTAAATAAAATGTCAGGCTACTCGCTTGCATTCAAGGTCCTTAACAATGCAGTTCCTTGATTCCTTTCCAGCTTTTCCTCATTAGCGTTTCCTAATTCCCTTCAATCTCCATAGTTATACTCTTTCCAACAAGCCCTCTCTCTGCCCACAGCATTTTGGAAAGTTGCATTAGCAATTTACTTTTGTAAACTTAAGTATATTAGTTATTTTCTGAAATACGAACACATGATAATTCTGATTATGAATAATCTGATTAAAAATAAGTCCTTTAATTTCTTTTCTTCACTAATAAGGTGAGCTCACAAACTGTGAGAAAATTTTTTGTTAAAATCACCTTATAGGATACATCTTATGTAAAATGAGGCTTTTCAAAGGGTTAAACCCTGTATACTTTGAGGGTCTAATATGAGGGTCTATTTTATTGTTTTAGCATTAAGAAAAAATATAGCATAAGCTCAAATGATTATTTAAGAAAAAATGGAGCATATTAAATTAGAAATTTAGCTTTTCACACATTGATTTAATCATGTACACATTTGGTCAGCTTGTTTTCAGGGCAGAGTCAGTTACTTTAGAAAATAGAATGAGAGACTGTATAAATGAATTGTGGAAGTGCTTGCTTATAGTTAACAAGAGAAACTAAGGGCTCCAGGAAAAAACAATAATATATTTTCCCCTTTAGCTTAGATGATCTGACAGTCTGACGATGTCACCCTAACAAAGTTTGTGTAGGGAAAAAAATAAGCCTGTTGCTTAGTCACAAAGCCCTAGAGTGGAGAGTGTGTCTGCATATGGGTAAACAGAGAGAAGCGGAGAAGTGTATCTCCCAATACCTATCTTTATCTACTTCATACCTGTCTTTTCCTAATGAAATCCCACGATAAATAATGGGCCTTTAAAAGCACCTAAGAATATTTAGTCACTTGAATGGCTGAAACATTTTCACCTCCAATCATGTGTATAGCTGTATGAAAGGCAGTATTAAAAGGCTAAGTTATTACTTTACACTTAGATACAGGTTGCCACAGGTTGTTAGATTATTGGTGAAGTGAAGTAAATTTGCGTACCTTTTAAAATAGAGTAGAATCTTGTTCTAACTCTGATATTAGATGACAAGGCTTTCCTTGTTACCTGCTCTCTAAATCAAAGAGGTAAATAACACCTGGAGACAAAATACCATACTACCAGGGACGGATTAACCAGTTAAGCAAGGCACACACTTGGTGGCCTAGTGGTTAAGTGCTACGGCTGCTAACCAAAAGGTCGGCAGTTCCAATCCGCCAGGCGCTCCTTGGAAACCCTACGGGGCAGTTCTACTCTGTCCTAAAGGGGCACTATGAGTCAGAATCGACTCCACGGCAGTGAGTGGGGTTTAAGGTACACACTGGCTTACTTAACCTTACTTGCTAATTTCACCCACGTGAAATTGTGCACTACAGATTAGCTAGTAAACACAAGTAAACCAATGCGTACCCTGCTTAGTGGTTAATCCATCCCTGCATACTACGAACAACAGATATTTACTGAGTTCATAATATGTGCCAGATATTGTGTTAAGTAATGAAGGAAAGGAAATAGGAAGGCGTAGTATTTGATCTCAAGGAACTCATAGGCTTGTGTAAGGAAGTGTTGACGAGAAGGCTGGAAACAAATAAGCTAACTTTTACAGTGTAGTCTGAAAAATGTTACCATATAATGTTTTTGGGAATGTAGAGGAGGGTATTTAAACCATTTATGGTGACGGCAGGACAGAATATGAAGTCTGTTACCTCGAGTCTTCAAGAATAAGTAGCAGTTGGCCAGGTGTTGGCGGGAGAGGGGACGGAAGCAAGTGGAGGAATGAGAAGGGCAATAAAGGAAAGTGATTTCAAACAGAGGGAACAGTAACTAAAAACGCATAGTGGCCCAAGACACCGTCAGAAAATTGCAATGAGAGCTGTATAGCTACAGCTTTTAAGAGAATCTATATTAGAAGCCACCTAGAAAGCAAGTTTGCTTTCCTGTACTTGTTCTTCTATAATAAAGTTATTTCTGTTAGGTATATACCTAACAGTAGAACTCATTGGCTCTTAATGTACACTTATGTTCAGCTTTACTAGAAATGCTAAAAAATGCTTGGATATTAGTGAATTAATAATATTTTGTTAGTTATTATAATATTTGTAGTAAATAATATTTGGCAATTATTATATCAGGAATATTTGGAGTTCTCGAAATAAAATCATATTGTCTAGCGGGTATATTTTAAAGTGACAATTATCCTGCTTTTTGAACTGATGTTTAGTACTCACAAAATGTGAAAAAGATCTACATTTCTCAAGTTTTAGAGATGTTATAAAAGGAAAAGATATGATAAGAAATTATTTCATTATCTTGTATCAGAAGAGCACTTAACTTTTTTTTTTTAAAAACTTATATGTATGACACTGGCAAAGGCCATAATGAAGCTGTTGTTGTTAGGTGCCGTTGAGTTGATTTTGACTCACAGTGACCCCACATGATGAAGCTAGAATCAATAGCAAATGATATAGCCTTTCTGGCCACTTTTTTTCCCCCTCCTATTTACAGTGTTAAATCCTGCCCACATGAAATGAGTTTCTTTAGCAACAAAGAGTAAAGTTCTCCTTACTGGCATTTATTTATTTTTCATATTTGTTTGGAGAATAAAAAATCAGTTATACTTCTGAAGGCAATACAATATTGCTTATGACTTATTGAATTCTGAAACTGAATTTAAAATCACTTTTTATGAGAAATATTGCTGCAATAATCATCATTTGTTCCTCTTGTTTTCTTCAAACCAGCTCTCATTAAAATATGGACTAAACTTAAAAAAAAAAAAGTCAAACTCATCGGGGTTAACTGATTCCAACTCATAGCGACCCTATAGGACCATGTAGAACTGTCCCATAGAGTTTCCAAGGAGTGCCTGGTGGATTCGAACTGCCAACCTTTTGGTTAGCAGCTGTAGCTCTTAACCAGTACACCATGAGTTTCTACCTGCTGCCTAGGATCACTTAAAAGATCAGTTTCCCCAGAAGGTTCTATCAGGAAACTCTTAGGATAATATAGATACTCAAAAGTGGTCATTAGAATCAACATAATATCAATTATTATTACTAGTGCAGAAATTAGTATGAAGTTCTAAGGACTGGCACACAAACAAAACTCTTAGGGGCTGGAAAACGAGTTTGTTATGAAGCAACTCTTAGGGGCTGGAAAGCAAGTTTGTTAGGAAGCAAGAAAGGCTGACCTGGGTGGTGTCTCTGTTAAGGGACCCCCAAGTAATTAGTGGAAAACCTGGTGGCATAGTGGTTAAGAGTTTGGCTGTTAACCAAAAAGTCAGCAGTTCGAATCCACCAGGGGCTCCTTGGAAACCCTCTGGGGCAGTACTACTCTGTACTGTAGGGTCTCTATGAGTCAGAATTGACCTAAGGACAATGGGATTGGCTTGGTTTTAAGCAGTAGATTGCCTGCCTAGAATCAGCTAAAAAATGTGGAAAGATAAATTGGGATATCCCAGTGTAGCAGAGATTGTGCCTCACTCCTTGTCTGAAGCCCCTATAGTGCCTTATACCCCCTCCCCAGGGATAGAAACAGTAGAACAGGGACGGTGATGTGGGGGTGTCCCTGGCAGAGGGGAGGGCTTATGTCAGTCAATTACAATCCAAAGTGATCCAGGAAAGCTGCTACATGTTTTTCTCTCCTTCTCCTCCAAGGACAGGATCAAAAGTGGCCTCAAAGAGGGAGGTGACAAAACCTGAGATAACTTATGGTCATGAAGAGGGCATGTTGTCATGCAAAGCTGAATGGATTGTGCCTCTGGGGCCAAATGGGAACATGGCACATCGGGAGATGTCTGTGTGAAGGGATGGTGATACCTACGGAGCAGACCGGTTTCCACCCTAGGTGGATGTCCACGTAGGACAGGAAAGAGGGAAGGGAACATACTGTTTTCTCCACATATGTAAGCATTTCTGAACTTAGGTCAGTCTCCATGAGAAAGGAGGATGGAAAAGGAAAACCACGCACTGGTTTAGTGAAAGCATGAAATAATTGGGATAAGCCTGAAGTGACTCATTTTACCTGGAACTGACTAGATTTCTTTTGCTACCGTTAGCAGATGAGGGCTGGAATTAAAAGCTAGGTAAATAACATTTCTGGGGCACATGGCTTGAAAATACACTGTCTGCTATATTTGCCTCTCTCTTTGTCTTATGATAAGCTCCTTGATGACAGGAACTGTGTGTTTGTATCTGTGTCTTTCCAAAGCTAACATAGTGCCTGGCGTATAGTAAGTTGCTCCATCAATATGAATGTATCAGTGCATTAATTAATGATAAATTCTAATAAAATTATAATTGTATGCTTTAAAGTAGACATGAAAAGTGAAATGAATAGCATTTTGATTAATTTGTGAGAAACTTTTTAATAAACTGGTAAGTCATTTTTATTTTGCTTATCTATTGCATGCTATGACTATCATTATAATGTTTTATTATTTTAAAGACTTATAAATTTAAAAATATAACCATTGATTTGGATTATCTTTTTTAAGATAAATCCTAAGTGTACCTGGTGTCATACACACACACAAAATAATCCAGAGATCTAAATTAGCAAGTCTTCACTGAAGTATAGAATATTTTTTCCATATTCAAATAGTATTTCTTATAAATATTTTACAAGAAAGCAACACAAAAAGACTATCAATAAATATACTTTGAAAATAATTCATCCCATGAAAAGTAAAAGTTTTCACAAGACCAGAACAGGCCACAAATCTCTCTATGTATGGTATTAAGGTAACCTAAAAACTCAATTTTCAAACAGCAACTTTCAGTTTCCTCATTAATAGTAGCTTATGGGTGAAACGGAAACCCTGGTGGAGTAGTGGTTAAGTGCTACGGCTGCTAACCAAAAGGCTGACAGTTTGAATCCACCAGGTGTTCCTTGGAAACCCTATGGGACAGTTTCTACTCTGCCCTATAGGGTTGCTATGAGTTGGACTTGAAGGCGACCCGTTTGTTTTTTTTGTTTTATGAGTGCAACAACTTTGTAAATTTACAAAATTCAGAAAAAAAAAACATTGATTATAAAATAAGAAAGAAACCCACTACAGTATAGTTAATTTCAACTCATAGAGACTCTGTAGCACAGAACAGAATTGCCCTATAGGGTTTCCAAGGCTGTAAATCTTTATATGAGCAGACTGACACATTTTCTTCCCTGGAGCTGGTGGGTTAGAACTGCCAACCTCTTGGTTAGCAGCCCAGCGCTTTAACCACTGTGCCACCAAGGCTCCAAAGCTTTGTTAGCAAGGCACAAACCTTAAAGCATTGTTACTGAGGTGCAAATAACAGAGTATGCAAAAATAATCTCTTTGTACATACTCACATGCAGTAGGTAAGTTTTGTCTTCAGAGTGTCTTGGGAAATTTTACCTCGGTGTCGTCACCTTGGGGCATGTTCATAGATAACAATGTTTCCACGCACGTTTACATTCCTCCCTATTGCATAGTACATTCCGAACATTTTGGGGTTCCCCCCCCCTCTGGTGCAATTTTGCATGTCGGCCAGTAGATGGCGCTACCCCGTTGAGAGCTGGTAGCCTTTTTTTTCCCCCCCTAAGCTGTTTTCTGATATATGTTGGGTACCATAGAGTGAATCTCAGAACAGGAAGCGGAGGCATAAGCAGAGAGGTTTCTGGAAAGGTCTCTTTGTTGTCTAGTCCACGGAGGAAGCAAAAAAAAAAAAAAAATGTAATTAATTTGTAAACCTCTGTGGCCAATAATCTGAACAACTGCAGTGGAAGGCACGGTATACTCTAACCATCTTGGATGCTGGGCTTTGTTACACTGTGATTCCTCAGGCGCTGTTATCAGGTAAGCTGGCAAAACAGTCCTCTGCATCATAGAATCTAGCTGACAGGTCATTTTTTTCATTTTAAACTCATCTTCACGCTGCTGTTTTTAAGCTAATGTTATTTTAATGTAAATTACAGGCACCAAAGGCATAATTTTTTGTGTAAACTGCTTACTATTCCTCTATCTTCTAAAGGAAACAGAGCCTTTATCTGGAAATGGTGATTTATGGTACAGACAAGGCATTAATGCTCTTGTGTTTTTTAAACATATAGATGCTTATGATTCACAGTATTCAGAGAAAATATTTTTTATTACTCTTAAAGCTAACCCAATGGATTTGATGGTTGTACATCATCTGTTTAAATATCTAGTGTGTCCAGTATTTTTTCCAACATAAATATATAGTATAATTGGAACTATAATTTCAGTGCTTTAGTTGTTTAACAGCCTTGAATAGGCCATGATAAAAATATAGAGGTGTCTGATTGCTTGAAATATATGATCTTTTTTTCTCTAAAATAATCTATGCTCATCAAGGGAAAAAAATCCTCAATAAAAAAAATCCTCAATACTAACCTTTAAAAAGAGATTTAGCTTTCTAGTAATAAAATGCTCCTTATATGATCCATAATGTATTTTTTATCTTTCAATATATTGATTTTTTATCAAATATTTACCTTTTAATTTATTGATTTAAAGGATGTATACCTTCTTGATGCATTGTCTTGTAAGCTTGATGTTTCTGTTTATTCTTTTCCGGATAGATTTAATGACTGGTTATTATTATTAATTTCAAGGAGGAGCCACTTGAGCCACAAAACAATAATGTATCTATGACCTATGTTTTCTGTAGTTTTCTTTAAAATATTTTATAGCATAACCATAAATGTATTACTCACTTAGCTATCAAAATAAGAAATATTGACAGAAAATCTATAGGTATTATTTGAAAGAAGAGTTTTAAAATCATAGAGCCATCAAGTATTTTTTTTTTTTTTTTGTACAACAGGTGGTATGATGTAGCTTATGAGGACAAAGACATAGCCAAAAATGTTTCTAGGAATCTGAATGGAAACATTTCATCACAATCACTCCAAGGGGTGTGTGCCTATGTGAAATAAAGGCCTCTGATTTCAAACTGGGTTTCCAAAGAAGCTTCAGAAATGGAACTTGAGGCCTCTACCTTAAAAATAACTATAATTTCTAATGATATGGTAACACAAATATACTGATATCTCATTTAATATTTTCCATTGAGAAGCAATAGTATTCCCCTTTAAAATATTTCAAAATTGTGGTTGCCTCAGAGGAAAATCCTGGGTCTCGCATGTATCAGAAACTCTCCTACCGTAGGATATAAAGAAAACTGTTTCTCTGAAAAGGGTTTCCAGAAATGGATGCTAATTGACTTGAATGTATTGTACATGCCATGCTTCTCTCCAGGTGACTGAATGTGAGTAACTTTGCTCTGTGTAAACACCAGAGCTAGTCTTGATTGAACTGGTTTACCTTATGAATGAATGCTTGTATTTTGGCCCCATGTGTTAGAATTTTTTTTTTTTTTTGGAATATTGTAACAATCTCTTAGTTTCTGTTTATAGACTCTAGTCACACTGTGAAAAGCAAGTGCACACAGAGATACTCACTTAACCAGATGTGCTTTCTGAACATTTTTAGAAATCAAACTCTTTTTGATCAAAGGATATATCAAACAAGTTTGGGTGTCTTATTCTTTGGAAGAATCTAATGGTGACTTCATTTGTCAGGCCAAGAATAATACTGAAATTTATTGATGTTGAGAAAAATAAAATTGAGCTCTGAGCTGAAAGTCTTGGGTTCTAGTTCAAGTTCTGCTACTAACCAGCTTTGTGACTCCAGAAAAGGCAACAACCATTACTGAAGTGCATTTTTTCTTACCTGTGAAAAGATGGGAATTAGAATCAAAGATACCTAAAGATAGTTTTC
The DNA here is from genome assembly GCF_024166365.1 of Elephas maximus indicus. Lineage (NCBI taxonomy): Eukaryota > Metazoa > Chordata > Mammalia > Proboscidea > Elephantidae > Elephas > Elephas maximus. The sequence continues at coordinate 63,274,830 of NC_064824.1, read as the reverse complement.
ATTTCTTAAATTCTATAATTCTAATGTATCTGGATTTTCACCAATTGATTTCACAGCACAAATATAATCTGATACATCTTGGACTGGCTCTCACTGAGCTGTGTAATACAGTTAATGGTGTCCTAAAAATGGAGATAAAGAAATAGAGGAAAACGGATGTTTTAAAAGTCTCTGACCAGTTCTTTCTGTAGCAAAAATGGGTGTCAAGCAGTATGGAGAAGTGATTAAGAGCAAGGGCTTGACAGATTGAATCCTAGCTCCATTATTTACTTGACAAATTCTTTAGCCTTTCTGAGCCTCTATTTTATCGTCTGTAAAAAAGGAATGATAATGCCTATGTTATAGGATTGTGAAATGAAGTAATATCTCTTCAATGCATATATAGTACAGGTCCTAGGTAACGCCTCCCTCTCCCAGTCCCCACCAAAAGTAGCTGGTATTGGTAATGGTGATAACGATCTTTCACTACCACAGCAAGGGTAGAATGATTTTGCCAAGAAATTCTGCAGCTGAAAAGTGAATAATTTTAATCCAGTAACAGTGCCCTTGCTAAACAACAACAAAAATGTATTCCCTATAAATAATATCAATCAGTGCTAGCATCCTGGGCATTTCCTGGAGAGTGTACAATCACTGTGGACTTGACTTCAAAGGCATTCTTCTTCTTAACAAAAAAAAAGGGGCAAGAAATTTTATTTCACCTGCACCTTAATAAAATATAACTATTAGACCAAAGGCCTTTGTGAAGATTCAAAAAGGTAAGAAACACATTTAAATGCCAAATAATTTCTACTGTGACCACCAAATTACTGAGCTTGAATTCCAGAAATGTCTGCATGTGTTGACTATGTGATCAACCTACAAACTCTGTATTGCTTAAATCCTATTAATGGTACAGTAAAAGGTGGAATGGCAAATTGTGCCTGATGAAATTGTTAACATACTGCAAAATCCCTGCTTCCCTCCAAAGGTCTTCTCTAAGTGCAGTTCTGTGCTCCTGACAGCTGTGTGCTACTGGAAGCTTGGGGGCTAGAGCTGGGATGATCTTTCAGCACCCCAGGCCTCTCAATCCTTCTCTTCAACCACCCTGGGCCTCTCTGAACTGACTCAAGTAACTGTGCTGTCAGCTTCATCTTCATGGCAGCCAAATGACTTAATGGGTTTATGATTAGACAGATCTGAGATGGCCGAGAGCTTGGGAGGCTTAAAAATATTAGGGGAACACTTCACAATTAGGCAAAACCTCTGCCTGGGATTGGCTGTTAGTTCATCTTCCCTGGCCCTAGAATACTTCCAGCTCTTATCATTTCTTATTTTAAATTAAGTTAAATGAGCGTGCCCATAGGTATAAGTATGTAAAGATATATGATTTCTTTTTTTGTTTGTTTGTTTTTAGCCAAAGAAGGAACCTGTAGCTGGCTAGTGAAATTTCTTCATGTGGGTGGCTGAACTGATTACTTTTTCTCATTATCATTCATATATAGGAACATTGTGTGAACTCACTGAAGGTTAGAATTAATGTTTCATTTGTCATCTAAAAATAGATTATTCTTTCCACCTTCATATTGATGATTATTTTACCAGTTTTCCAAAACTGTGAGGATTAATTACCCACCTACCCCCAAAATATAATTTAATATATTAATATTCCATTTCTGTTTTTTTAGGACCGTTTAAATTTTTTATTAGTTTTAATTCAAAATTATTTTTGGTTACACTTGAATTTTACTGCATAAACAACTTTAATGGCAAACACTATAGAACCTGGTATCTGAACTACTACTTCTCTGAGGTAGTTATAAAATTTGGAAAGGAAAAAAAAAAAGGTCGTATTGTTGCTCAAGAAATCTCCTTCTTATTAAATGATTTGTAAAAGTTTACATATTTATGTTTGATTAGTAAGTTCCTTTTTTAGTTTAGCTTTATCTGATGATATTTTTCATTCTAGAGTGAAGTTAACACATTCTTTGGTTACATTTTAATGGGATGTAACAAGTATAGATACCAATTTCAAAATGAAATATTATAAATTTTGTTCACTTGGTAATACCACAATAAATAAAATTTTGCTCTAATGATAAACAAAGACATGCCTTTTTCTATGAAGCCCTTGACAGAGATCAGCATTCTGAATTTCTGAAATTTGAATCTACATCTGGAAAGATAATTAAATGCAGTTAAAGAATTCTTTAAAATGTATGTGAATACCTACTTAACTAGATACCACAATTTTAATGTGCCAAGTATTTATTGATTGAGCTTTTATACTCTTTCCTCTAAAGACTTGAATTAGAAAGGAAATTACAGAAAATTTTTAAAAAGAAGTTTTTGTCCAGGATACATAAATAGGGAACAATTGCAAAACAACTCAAAAGCAGGTTTATAATATTAAAATATATGCATATAAGCATATGCTAGGTGGTGGTTGTCTAAGAGAATTCTCAAGGGTTATTTTAGTTCAGAGAAACCTTTTAAAAGTCTGGAGTTATTTCTGTAATAATTGAATTAGGTTTCCATCTTTTTGGAGACTGCACATAGGGACCTCTTCATGTGATTAAGCTCTGTGCTAGAGCAAAGTGAGAGAAATGATGGGCCCTAAATTATTAAACAGTGGTTTAATATTGCTTTATTCAAGGGGTGAATTCAAAGACGGGAAGTCATTCTTTAAATAACTTTGGCCATTTTTTTGCCCAGAAGCTCTCTTTTGGGAATTTTAATCTCCTGATATTCAGAATATACTTAATTCTCACATGGGCTGTATAAAACATTTTGTCCTTTTCCTTTCCCAAAAGCTCAAACTGGAATCATTCACTAAATCCCAGTTATTCTAAGAAAGTGATGGTGGAGGTCTGGACTACGACCCAACATATTCTTGAACAACAGTTAATAAGCCTCAATGTGAGATCTGGCCACCTGTTTGATAGCTTTTCTGTCTTCTTGGAGTTTCTACTTGTGACATTTATTTTTCTCTTAGTAAATTATTGTTGTTTTATCTATGTAACCAAGGGTATTCTGAAGCATTCAGAACTTATGAACCTTTTTAAAATAAAAATCTTAAAGAATCCCAGAGGAAACGACCCAAAATTCCTACAAGGGCAGAGCAGGTAACAGAAAGGAGTGAAGCCAGTTAGGTTGCTAGTGAGGAATTAGAAAGCACATGCCCTTTCTAAAAAGGGAAAGCTCCTTCTCAGGGCTAAGAGATTGTTTAATCAAAAAATATCTCAACAGATTCTAAAAAATACAGATTTTCATTAGAAATCTTGCTCCTGTTAAACGTTTTTGTCTATTTCAAATTATTTACAATAGAGAAGAAAGCCAAACCAAACCCATTGCTGTCGAGTCAATTCCAACTTATGGTGACCCTACAAAGAACCAAGAGAGCGTTACCTACTGGCTGGATCTAGCCAACAGAAGGCCAGCTTTTGTTTTGTTTTTTTCTTTTTCCTTTTCAAATCCCACACAGTATTGTTACTGCTGAGGGAAAATAACTTCATGGGAGGAAATGCCTTGACCAGGGTAATAAATTCAGAGGCATAGCAATACCTGGCACCCAGATTTCTTGTCTGCTACTCTAGGCCCTGGTGGCACAGTGATTAAGCGTTTGACTGCTAACCAAAAGATTGACAGTTCAAATCTACCCACCGCTCCTTGGAAACCCTATGGGGCAGTTTTACTCTGTCCTATAGACTCAACGGCAATGGGTACGGGTACTCTAGGCTCAACCAACTGCCCACCATTTGATTTCAAATCCTTGAATATTTCATGCATTATGTCTCATGCTTTGGCACACCCTGATGATATTTACATCATGATTCTTTACTTATCATCATAGATACTTTTTACTTTCTTTTTTTGTTGCTGTTAATGCTTTCCTCATGTCAGTATCTTGTTACTTACATGATAGCTGGTGCAGTATGAGGTCTTCCTACTTCTGCCCTGTTCTGAAACTGCTGAAATTTACCTTTAAAGCTTAACGTTTAAGGCACACCTATGTCCTTTAGCTGTGAAATGGTACAAATATCATTGATAGACTATTTACATGTCCTTGAATCCTGTGTGGTCTCAAAGTTCTGAAATTTCTTATTAACCCTTCTTCATCATAACCTATAATGACCATAGTTAAAGTAAAGCCTTTCTTAATTATTGATTCTTAACAATTATGTTAGGCTTTGCTATCAATCTTTATATATTTATACCAAAACTAAAGTATACTATTAAACTAACATTGAAAGAATAGACAAAAGTATAATTCACAACCAAACGGTGTTCTCTTTATTGACATAAAACCTGGATGGTGTTGGATGAGAATACAAGTAACAAATGTACCTGATATGAGAATTTCTTTGTCAGTAAATGGAAAATCAGAAAGAAAAATCAAAACGATATATGAAAAAAAATGAGATTTTGAAAATACCACTGATGAAAATGATAGGAGAGAAAACAGCTGAAGGGTAACAAATAAGCAAATCTACTGAGAGAAAACAGAAAGAGGTAAAACATGGTGAGCTTCTTCAGAGAATGCTCCACGGCTCTGGCTGCACCTTAGAATCACTTAAAAAAAAAAAACTACTTACAATCAAGTCAATTAGACTCATAGTGACCTTATAGGACAGAGTAGAACTGCCCTATAGGGTTTCCAAGGAGCACCTGGTGGATTTGAACTGCTGACCTTTTGGTTAGCAGCCTTAAGTCTTAACCACTGCACCACCAGGGCTCCAAAGGGCAATGCCCGGCTCCACCTTACACCAATTTAATTAGATTCTCTGGGGCTAGGTGTAGAGATCAGTACTTGTTTAAAAGCTCCACAAATAGAGCTCAAATATGCAGCCAAAGTTAAGAACAAATTGGCTAGATGGAGGCAGAGAAAAATAAGAGAAGCTAATAAAAAGTTGGCTAGACAAGTAAGTGATAGCTGAGAAATTACTTTCAAAATAGTTTTAAAATGCTAATGAGTGAATATGTATTAAGTAAAGGCACTATGCAAACACATAAGAAAATAACAAAAGAGACATTCATGTCCTTTTCTCCCCTGTTTGAACAACCTGGTATTTATTCTCTGTTATTTTTGTATTTGTTCACTTTTATATTTTGTATTATCAATTTTTTACCTTTAACTCTGACCCAGATGCTGGTTATGGTATATTTTGTAAAATAACAACAAAAACAATCGTGCACATTGAGAAAATATAAAAATAATTAGCATTTTTAAATTATTTTGAAAGTAATTTTTCAGCATCCATATTATTCAATTTGTGCACACCAGAGATTCATCCTCCATTTTATTCTGTACCTTATAAATTGCTACCTTGAGATTTAAGTTTTAAATAATCAAATAAGAATGTCTGTTGAAAGATACTCTTTGAATGCCCAGGTCATCCAACTGGAAACAGAACACTTTAATTTTTAATTTTTGAAATTGCAATTTTGGCAGATTTAGAGGAAAAGCAGGTTCTATAGACCAACAAATTTTTTAATGCAAAATGCATATTAAAAGTATTTTCAGAAAGTCGTGTTGCTCAGAAAGAAATGAATTAACCTAATAGCTAAGTGGAATAGTTATTAATTGCATTTCTTAAAACTAATTCTATTATGAAGGTGAATCAGCTTTTTCAGCTCTTTAAGGAGACATTTGCTGGATTAACACCTCAGTTGCTTCTCCATGTTGGATTCCCATATCCTTTCGGCAGCTGTGGAGGACACCGAAGTAGCTGTTACTAAAACAGTGCTTTGTCTGTGTTCTTTAGAGCAGAGTACATCCTAAAATCTTTCCTCTAGAAGACCATCCTTCAATATGACTAACTTATGCTTTCTTTCCCACCTCTACCATTCTGTCGACGTGCTTAGTGAAATTATACCATATAGAAAAGATCTGTGAAATCTCAGGATGAGGATATACAAATTTTGAAGCAGGTGGCTAGTGCTTCTGTGGTAAACAGAAGGGATACAATATTTTGTTTGAGGTCAGATTTATGATGGAAGTCAGATTTATGATGGATGACTGAAATAGTGCTTGGGTTTCTAAACAGGGATTGGATCATATTATATATTTTTAAAAATTACATTCTACCTTTATACACAAAGTATCTGGGCAGTTGATAATGAAGATATAAATAATAGAACAATACAATATTAAAGAATGAAAACATAATCAGGGTAAGAAAATGGATGTTTTTTGAAGAAGGACCACTTTAAAATACTCAGCCCGTGAAAGGTAAGTAATTTCCAGTTGAGGTAACCAAACATTCCCTTCACCAACATGATGACATGAGAAGTAACTGGATTCTTTTGGGAAAGGAATTCCAACTTGCTATTCAAAAGCATTTAGTACATTGAAAAGGGAAACGGTAATGCTTAGGAGTAAATGAAAAGTGACAGAGAACAACCAAATTATGATGTAGGTCTATGCAAATTCATACAAAAGAATTAAGATACGTCACCAAAACAATAGTGAGCAATCTCTTATCCATTTGTTAGATATGTTTTTTTACTTTATATCTTGAAATTATCCTTAGTCATTGTAAGACTTTTTTTTTTTAAATATCCTGTTAAAGTGCACTACAGAGGTGCCAGATTTTAGACATACTCTATGAGATCAATTTAATCATAAAATAACGCACGTTTTTTTCTAAGAATCCTTATGCCTCAGGAAAGCTAAATTTGGGAAGCTTTATGCATGACAAAATATTTTCTATTTATTCTCTTACTTTCTTCCTGAATAAAAATTTTGAAGGCTAAATATTTAAGATATAAAAAGAGACTCTTGAAGAATGAGTAAATTCAATGCCCAAATTTCCTCAGGCAATTTATTTGAATCCAATTTATCTGTGTCCTTAAAGAGATAATCCAGGTGGTGTGCCTGGCACATTGTAGAGATTCAACAAATGGCAGTTCTGTGTCTCCTGCTTTCTCCTTCCTTCAGCTCTTTTTTAGTTTCTCATAATTGCTGCCCTTGTCTAGCCAGTTTCTACTTTCTAATCCTCTGTTCATAGGAAAGAAAGGAGAAGACGTACAGGCCACACCAGACGTCTTGACTCTCATTGGCAGTTTGGTTGTTGCAATCCTTGTCTTAAATAAAATTTTGCATCATATGTAATTTTCTCTTACCTGTGACATTCTGTCCCTTCTTTAACCTCAAAAGAATTGAGTGTTGAACAGCATTGCTTCTGCCTTGACATGTGGCGATCTTCTGCTCTGTGTTGCTACCTGCTTCAGTAAGTGGTATCATCAACACTTCAATCAGGGCAGTAAATGCAGTCCCTTGATCTATTTTGGTGACAGTGATGTGCTCAGCAACTGAAGGAAAAACACAGACTCTCTAGGTCTTGAATTCAGATCCTAAGAAAGACACTATTCACTTTTTCTTTATTTCAAAAAGCTCTGTTTGGGAGATAAAACCAAATGACTTCATATTTTACTTAAAACCGTATCTAAAGTTTGTGGGTTTTGTTCAACTGCTTTTTCTAGAATTTCTCAGATGAGAAGACTTTTACATTAGCATATCATGAAGAAAGCATGTATACAAAGTTGAAACTCTAGTTAAAAAGGATTCAAGAGGATAGTTCTTTTTAGCAACTAACCTTCAAGCTATGCTATACTCAAAGCATTCATAATATTGTTTATTTATCTAAAAACATTGTTTATTTTTGAGCTGGAGAAGATTTTGCAAGAACCTAGACCACTATTCTTTCAAAAAAGTACATCTTTTAGTGGGTATTGCAGAGGCTACCTCAGTAACTCTCAGTTACATGAGTAGTCCAGTATTCAGTGATCCTTGTGCAAACTCTAAGGTTACTGTTATATGCTGAAACCATTGTCTCTCAGGAGAGATGAACATTGGAGTACATTTAGCACAGAGTCCCAGAGTCTAGACACTAGAACTAAAGTTTTAGAGATAAAAGAGGCTTTATAAAATTAACCAGTCAGTTTCTCTCCACTTCCTTCCTTTTTACAGATGCTGACACTAAATATATGAGATGTTGAATGATTTGTTCGATACATCATAGTAAGTGGTAAGGACAGACAAGTCTAGAATACATGTTGCCTGAATTTCAGGTTTCATTCTACTCTTCCTGTCTTCCTTCCTCTCGTCCTTATCTTTTCATTAAACTTATTTCTGAAAACAAGGAGGAGTGTGCTTTTCCATTGCGTTATACTGTCTTTTGTGGAACTGCCTCAGTTGATCAGACTCCATAGCATTATAATCATATATTCCTGGGGCTGCGTAGTAGAGAAAGCCTCCCTATGTGGCTGGTTTTGGCTGACTGAATTATTGCACGACAGCCAAAGTTCAACCCCACCCAAATCATCCTGTGCTCAAGTAGAGTTTACCACTAGCGCTGATCTGAAGGCAGTGATTAAAATTTCTCTGCTCCAGGCTAGATAAGTCCCAACCCTCTGTACTTTAAACCTCAAAGGGAGTGCAGGTTACATGTGAGGAAGTAAGACTCTAAACATTGTCATCTTGAGGTAACCCAAGTTGTACCTCATGATCCTAGTCCTAAAGTTCCCTCAGGTTGCCAAAAAAAAAAAAAAAAAGCAATCAACTCTTAACACTCGATTGTTAAAACAGTGGGCTGTCATTCTGATTACAGTCAGTAAACAGTCTGTGTTTGCCTGGAAAGAAACTGTCTAAAGCACACGGTACTGCAAGTCATAGAAGAAATGCGATTGCGGCAACTCATAGGGCCTTCTATTTGGCTGAACTAGAACTGATGTCATGGTAGGAATAGGGATGAAGGATTGGCTATTGGTCTGAGAATGTTGTTTGCTTCCCATTTGTCACGTATCCAGTTGATTTCAAAACAGAAAGCTTCCTGTAATTGTTATATTCAGATTTACATGTGGTTTGTGCTGCGCTGCACATACACACGTAAAATGTTGGTTTATGAAAAATGCAGCATACTCACTATCATGTTTCTTGGCCCAAAATCCTATGACTTAAGGAAAAAAAACAACCATCTGATCAAGTAAAATAGAAAAACTACCAAGAGAGAGCCCCTCCTTTATTAGAACATCTCAGAATGGGTAACTACTCCCTTTCTTAATCCTTGCATTTCTTCATGGGTTTGATCACTTGGCAGAAGGCGGTGAGGTTGGGGATGGTATGTACTAGAGCAGCACTATCCATAGAAATATAATCAAACTCATACGTGTGAGTTTTAAATTTTTTAGAAGTCAACATTATAAAAAAGGAAAAAGAAGTGAAGTTAAATTTATTAAATGTGTTTTCTTTAACCCAGTATACCCAAAATATTATCATTCCAGTATTTGTCGCTTGTCACATTTCACATGCTCAAGAGCTATGAGTGGCAAGTGGTTACCTCATTGGACAGGACAGCTCTACAGTTTCTTTATGTATTCAACAGATACCTAATAATTTCCTATTTACTGTGGTAGGTGCTCAGTAAGTCCCTATCCTCAAGGAATTTAATGGTAAGTGTGGCAGAAGCAATAGGCACGTCCTCAATAGTAACAGAGGACAAAATATTAGAATCATTTTATGAATTTTGATGACAATATCTGCTGTGGGAATTCAGGGGAAGGCAAAATCGCTGCTGACTGCAGAATTGGGGTACGATGAACTTTGAAATATAGGTAGGATTTCAGCAGGCAAAGATTGGTGGTGAATAATATTTCAGGCAGAAGGGAGGTTTTTGAAAGCCAGAGGCCAGAGATTGGAAACTTTCAGAGAATGGCAAATACGTCAGTTTGGCTAGACATACTTGCATGAGAGTATATAAGATGAAGATACAGAGGTGGATTGATAACATATTTTTAGAGGAACTTTTATTACTTTTCCCAAAGAAAAAAAAGTCATTGGACTGGTGGCAGTATTTACTAGCTGTGTGACCTTGGACAAGTTACTTATTCTTTCTGACCCTTATAGTCAGCAAAATGATAATCATTGTATTTATCTCATAGGGTTGATGTGAAGATTAAATGAGCTAATCAGTGCCTGACATGCTTAATCAATGTTTTCTAGTATCGTTATTATTACTTCTCAAAGACATTGTGCAGTGGGAAATTCTTTGAGTCAAGCATTTAGTCCTAAATTTGCTTTATTTAGAGAAAGTCTAGTGAACTTAGCATAGTTACACAAATATCTTTGAGGTAAACAAGATTTTAGTGAATGTATGTTGATCAACATTAAATAGGACTGTGTTGTTGGGAGATAATATGGTACCTTTAGAGAATTTGGCTTTTGTGGTTTCTACATAGAGTGCTTTTTTTTTCTTTTATTATCTTATTGGCTACATAACACAAAATTATTACTTAACCAATCCTTATTAGTGGACATTTCAAGCTCTTTTCTAGATTTTGCTATTATAAAGTATGCTGCCATAAATTGAATGATTTTCTAGAATGCATGTGGGCAGAATGTCTAAATAGTAAATCTAAATAAAAATCCTTAAAATTGTTTATGGAACCAGAATTAAATCATTCATTTACTCAAAAAATATTTGTTGAGCACTGTCTTAGTTATCTAGTGCTGCTGTAACAGAAATACCTCAAGTGGATGGCTTTAATAAACAGAAATTTATTTTCTCACAGTTTAGCAGGCTAGAAGTTCAAATTCTGGGTGCTGGTTCCAGAGGAAGGCTTTTTCTCTCTGGGGAAAGGTCATTGTCTCCTCAGCTTGTTTCCTGGTTCCATGGAGATCTCCAGGTGGTATGGCATCTGCTTCTCTGGCTTGCTTGTTTGATCTCTTTTATATCAAAAGAGGTTGACTCAAGACACAGCCTACACTACTCTTGCTTCATTAACATAACAAAGAAAACTTATTCCCAAATGGGATTATAACTACAGGCATGGAGGTTAGAAATGACAGCATATATTTTGGGGGAAAAAATTCAATCCATAACAAGCACCTACTGTGTACCCTGCAGTGTTCTAAGCCCTTGGGATTCATTGGTGAACAAAACAGACTGAAAGAGATAAAAATTCTAGACCCTGGAAGGTTTCAGTTCTACCCAAGAGAAACAAAAATGAACAATAACATTATAAATAAATAAAACATATAGTATATAAGGTAATAAGTGCTTTGGAAACCATAGAGCAAAGTTAAGAGGCTGAAGAGAAAGCACAAATAGGTCTCTTTGAGAAGGTAAACTTTTGGCCAAGACTTGAAGGAGATGAGGGAGTTAGTCATTCAGCTATTTAGCAGAAGGGTGTTCCAAGCAGAGGGGTAGTCTTTGTATGCCTGGCAGATACAGAGGGCAGCAGGGAGCCGGTGTGTTTAGAGTGAGGAAGGGAGAGAATAGAAGAAGGTGAGTTCAGGTTCAGCAAGGCAGTTGGATGTCAGATCATAAGGTCTTGTGGGCAATTGTAAGATTTTGGCCTTTTCTTTGGGTAGCTGCTAGGGGGTTCTGAGTAGAGGAATGACATGATCTGATTTCTGTTTTCCTAAGGTCACTCTGGCTGCAGAGGTTAAAAAAAAAAGGTCATATGGGGGTCAGACTAGAAGCAAGGAGATACATATTACAGGTTTCTATGAAATACTGCCATAAAATTATTTGAAGGTTCCAGGTACAGATGGATTACACCAGCAAAAAAACCCGAAAACAAACCCTTTGCCGTGGAGTCGATTCCAAACCATAGTGACCCTATAGGATAGAGTTGAACTGCCTCATAGGGTTTCCAGGGAGCACCTGGTAGATTCAAACTGCTGACCTTTTGGTTAGCAGCCAAACTCTTAACCACTATGTCACCAGGGTTTCCAGGATTACACCATAGGGCATTAAATTAATAAACACGTGAGACTGATTTCTTTGAAAAATCATAAAAAATAAGAGGGATATGGCTGGATATGGGATTTATACTTCTAATTAAAAAAAAAAAATGCTAAATACTGGCCTCTATAAACCGGTCCTTCTAAAGAAAAGTGTTTTCTGGGCTGGCAGCAGCAGCAGCATCACGTGCGCACTTGTTAAACCGTGTATTCAGCAAGTGAAATGAGCAACTCTGGGGTAGGACCTAGCAAGCTGTGTTTTAACAAGTCTTCCAAGTGATTCTTATACCAAATCTAAACTGTTAAACCAAAACCACAGACTGGGGAAACTAGATGACCTGAAAGATCCATTCCAATTCCAAGATCCTGTGCTTCCAAGTTCAATTTTAATATTTATTTATATTATAAAATTAAGTGCAGTCCTTGAGAAAAATGGTTTATTTATAAGAACCATACAATCGTGTTTAAGAATGAATAAATCTTTTAAGTCACATATCTAGAGGGATTTGATTTTTATTTATGATACCCCACCTCTTTAAAAAAAATGATGTAAAGTAGTATCAAAACAAAAACCATTGCCATCGAGTCGACTCCAACTCATAGCAACCCTGTAGCATAGAGGAGAACTGCCCCACCGGGTTTCCAAGGCTGTAAATATTTACAGAAGCAGACTGCCACATCTTTCTCCCGCAGAGCAGATGGTTAGTTCTAACTGCAGATCTTTCAGTTAGCAGCTGAGTTCTTAACCACTGTGCCACCGGGTCTCCTTCTGTGTGTAACAGGAAGTTGAAAACAAAGAAAATTGAGACTATGTACATGACAAATCTGTTAAAGACTCTGGGTTAATGAAATTACTCTTTTAGAATATATGAGCCTCCTGGGCAAGAGTCTCAACCATTTGAGACTAAAGGCAGAAATGAATGTTATACAACTCAAGGAAGATTTTAAATCAGATTTTAAATTAATATGAACCACCATGAAGCCTTGTGATGGTCAAATTTGATCCAGTGAGAAACTCTGGAGCACCCAGAGGAGGGGGTGTGTGGTTTATTTCCTAGATAACCTCCCAGTATTTCACTTCATAATAATCATGATCACTTGGTCATTTGAAGTCATCTCCTTGTTAAGGGCCTCAAGTCTTAGAAAGCAAATGATCAAATGAAACAGTTTTCCTGTTACAGACAGAGGTTGAGGAGCCAATCAGCATTTCCATCCAGGTGGGAGGCTGCTCCCTTCTCCCTGGGAAATGCTGCCAGGCACCTTCTGGCAAAGCTTTTGTGTTCCTTAGTGAGTGGCTTTGAATCTGCTTCAGCCCTTGCATAAAGGGCTTACTGAATCCCCAACATTTTACAGTATAACACGTAACCGAAACGTTTTTGATCTGGAAAATTCTGAAAAAAGCAGTTATAAAAATTAAGAAAGCAAAATGGTGGTTCAAAACAATTGAGCTATTAAAAAAAAAAAAAAACTAAAGCCGTTGCCATCGAGTAGGTTCTGACTCATAGTGACCCTACAGGACAGAGGAGAACTGCCCCATAGTTTCCAAGGAGCGCCTGGTGGAGTAGAACTTTTGGTTAGCAGCTGTAGCACTTAACCACTGTGCCATCAGGGTTTCCATATTGCCTGATATAGTGCTGGAAGATGAGCCGCTAAGTTGGAAAGCACTCAAAATACGCAGTGGCCACAACAGACTCAAGCATAACAACAGTGAAGGTAGCGCAGTTCTAGGAAGTCTTTCATTCCACTATACATGGAGTCACCATGAGTCAGAGGCAACACAACAGCAACTAACAACAAGAAGACAAAAAACCGCCAGAGTCTAGAAGATCTTAAAGAATACATAGGATAAACTAAAATAACAGAAAAGGAATAGAAACAATTAAGTTCATCTCTAGAAAATTCGACCACTGATATTAGTATTATCATTCATAATATTAATAATACAAATAGAAATGGGTTAAGAAAAATAAACTTAAAGCAACTTTTTTTAAGGGTCCTCAGCTGGTGACACTTACCCTTGACAGGGAAATGCCTCTGTCATGCTCTTTTGAGCTACCACTACCTCATTTGTGGAATGAAGAAGTTTCCCTTAATTTCTAAAATTCTGAAATTCTATTAAGATAATTTTAAAGGCATGCTAACCATTTTTTGAGACTTTGCAGTTCCAATACTTGTATTAGGTATTCTGAAAACAAAGTTTCTGAACCATCTTATCACCTTCTAAATGGAGTTCACTAAGTTTTTAACTAATTTTAGCCATTAGTATAAGACTTATTTGATTAAATCTTATATGGGTCTTTTGCAAAATTAAATTTAACATATCTGTTGAACATGTTATCTAGTGTCCCTTATGCTATGTCATAAGCAATATTTAAGCAATAAATTCTTCCCTTATTTTAGTTCTTAGAGAAAGTTCATCTTTTTATATACAACATTTAGGATTTGTTTTTTTCCTGCAATAAAATAAAATCCGTGTCATCTGGCATGCTTCCACTTTTGCTTAACTACTGGAAAAATTATAACTAAATTCCAGACTCAATTGGAAGCACCCATCCTATATCCCTAGTAATTTCTACTTTTTTCCTCAGAGCATTCTTTCTCAAAGTGTAGCCCATGTACCACCTGCATCAGATTCACTTGGGGAGCTTGTTAAAAATGCAGATCTCTGGGCCCTTGCCCAGACCTACTTTTTTAGAATTTCCAGAGACTGAACCCAGAAGTTTGTGTCTCAGACAAGTAGCCCAAGTGATTCTTATGCTTCAGAATACTTTAAACAGTGCTCATTTCTTCTTAACTCAAGTAGTCCAATTTTTTATTATGGTTAATCTGTAAATCATGGCTTCCTTTTAAAGATGAATAGGATAGAGATTTTATTAAGTTATAATGCAGCTTTTTCTGAACTAAATTGGAGCATGCAGCCAGCCATTGGCAGAAACTACTGCTCTTTCCCTTGGGTACTTGGGAATGAAAAAAATCTCTCCCATTTGGAGCCCAGTCTATATTTTCTCTATTCTGTAAATTAGTGATTTTCATAAAGGTAGGAAGAAGAGAGAGAACTCAAGCAGATCAGAAATTTCTGGGATGCTTTTTCAAACTCTACTCTCCTGCCTCTTAACTTCTGTCTCAGGCTGGGTTCTCTAGAGAAGCAAAACCCGTAAAGCATATAAATATATAGAGAGAGATTCATATTAAGGAAATGACTCACATGGTTGTAGAGGTTGGAATATCTCAAATCCATGGGTCAGGCTGGAGGCTTTTCCTGATTCACATAGCCATAGGGGCTGGTGAACCCAGGATTGGCAAGTCAGACAGCTTGGCCCTGGCTCACAGGCTACGAAGACCAATGAATCCCAAGAATGTCAGGCAAGACAGCAGGTAAGCTGCTAGCTCAAGTCTCAAGAACCAGAGGTTAGATGAACAGGAGCCAGCTGCAGGAGCCTTGCCAGAAAGTCCACCTATACTGGATGCAGGCCATACCCCCAAGGATACTTCCTTTCAACTGGTGGCTACTCACAGCAGATCCCACCGTGGAGGTGATCACATTATATCATATCTCATCATGGAGGTGATCACATTATTATACAACTGCCAACCTACATCATAACTGTGACATCACTGAGAATCATGGTCCAGCCCCAGTGACACACAACCTTAAGGATCACAACTTCTTATTTCCATTTCATTTCTCCTAAGATATCCCCTCCATGTCCCCAGAAAATGCCATCAAGTATTTTCATGCATTGTCGAAATTGATGTTTCAGTTATTTAACATAATGCTCATTATATGTCTGGCTGGACACCCCAAAAATCAAACCCATTGCCGTTGAGTCGATTCTGGCTTATAGCAATGCTATAGGACAGAGGAGAACTGCCTCAGGGTTTTCAAGGCTGTAATCTTTACGGAAGCAGACTGCCACATCTTTTTCCCTCAGAATGGCTGGAGAGTTCGAACCGCCAATATTTCAGATAGCAGCTGAGTGCTTAACCACTGTGGTACCAGAGGTATTTAAAACCCAATTCCTTTCATGCTGTGAAGGGAAGTAACATTTTATTAAGCTTGTAGCTGTGAATTAATGGGAAGTAACATCCATTGAAGGGCCATAAGTTTATTTACAATTTAATGCTTCAACTTCCCTGACTGATGAATATTGTTATTAGTATTCTTGTCATTTCACGGGAAAACATCATTGCATTTCAGAGATTTAAGTAATTTGTTCAGGGTCTCACAAGTGCTAATTAATGAAATCAGGATAGTAATAATAACTACAATGCTATTCTAACTACTGTTATTACTAGTACTACTAACACCTCGGAAACCCTGGTGGCATAGTGGTTAAGAGCTACAGCTACTAACCAAAAGGTAGACAGTTCGAATCCACCAGGTGCTCCTTGGAAACTCTGTGGGGCAGTTCTACTCTGTCCTATAGGGTCACTGTGAGTCAGAATCGACTCGACGGTTTGGTTTTGGTTTATGAACACCTCCAGCTTTTATGGAAAATCCATTTTATACCAACTATTGTATGAGTCACTTTACTGATATATATCTTATTTAATTCTAACAACAACCCTATTTTGCTGGGTATTATAATCTCCATTAACAGATGGGAAACTAAAAATTAGATTGCTTAAGTAACATGTTTGATGTCACACAGTTAGTGAATGGCAGAGCCATGTCCATGTTACCATTAAGTGAGAAGTAAGAGAGGAGAGGCAGGGGCCAAATCATGAAAGCACTTCTGAAGTGAATGTAAGTCACTGAGAGCCAGTAGTAAATTTTAATAACGGTAGTATATATGTTTTGGAAAGATCACTCTGGTAGCAGAATAGAGAATAGGTTGGTGGTTTAGGAGAGAGGTCTTGAGACAAAGATTTTAATAGATTACCTGTGTAAAAAAAAAAAACCCTGAGGTTTAATGGTTGTGTTATAGTAAATTGTAAAGGAAGATTTATTGGTGAAAATCCATGACCAGATTTGTTTATAGCACTGCATAAGTAAATTGAGTGAATATTGTTTAAAATATCAATTGTTGGTGTTAGAAGTACATACATTGTCCTTTGAAATAATCATTATTGGTTTAACTGGGCTAAGTTATTGCTAATAGTTATAGCTAAAAGGAGTATGACATCAGATTGCTATATGCAGGTTAGTATTATGCCTTGGTTTAGCATACTGGCTTTTTACCTCAGATTGCCTGAAATTTACTCTTAGAAGCCACTGAATAAGATCCATCAAACATGGTTTTAGGCAGACAGGAAAAGGTGCTAGAAAAGGAACTAGAATAATGACTTACAACACCAACATTGACCATATGCTCCATTTGTCTGCTTCTTTGGCCTCTGAGGCGTTTGAGGAAAAGAAAGAAAGAGGAAGAAGTAAAAAGATCAGAAGAGGAAAGGAAGTAGGAGGTGAAGAACAGAAAGGTCCTCTGGAACTTCAGCGTGACTTCAGAAAAGAGTAAATGAATCAAAGCTGTCAAAGAAGGAAGGAAACCCCCACTCCCACCTCAGTATATCCCCCACCCTACCCCAGGATCTTCACAGTGGTTCCTAGTCCCATCCTTCCTTAAGTATGCCAAGGATCACTGCTGTAAAGGATCAAATGCAGTAACCCTGCTTTCTTGATTTAGGGCTATAAGTAAACAAAAGTACTAAAACAAAGATGCTGGACTAACTTCACCTTGTGTTTTCTTTCTACACAGATCATGGAGCAAGAAAGTTGAAGCCAAGCCACATCCAAGTTCATCAGGGATGAGATCATCTGTCAAGGATTTGTGGCAGAGTGGTCTACTGAAAAACACACACACAGAATCTCTTCTGGGGATATTATTCGAACAAATGAGACAATTCACAGAAGAGGCCTGGAGTTTTTCCTGAAGAAGGTGCTGTGACTCTCTAAGGTACCTAAACTACTAAAAAAAACTGGGTATAAATTTGTATTTGTGAAAAGTAAACTAAAATCTCTATTTGCTAGCAAGGGCAGCTCTACTAGGACAAAAAGAAGGCAGAAGAGTAATTCCACTGCCTCTTGTTAGTTTGTTCCTCCGAAGAGGTAAACACACAGATGGAAATTGGGGAAGATGACCTCAGGGAATGGAATGAATCCGAGAAAGATACTAACCTAGTTCCCCCTCCCCACCACCCTTTTAATAGAGACATTCATCCTGTGTATTTAGGAAATTACTCACGATTGTATTTACCTTAAATTTTATTGTATTTATTTGGTAATTGAATCCATGGGGTAAAAGACATCCGAATATGTGGTTAGTATTTGGATATAAGCTGGACTCTGGACTGACCAAGTTTTTGAGCCAACCAAGGAGTATTTATTTGTTTGGTGTATCAGCTGCAACTAGTAGAAAAACTGTCTAAAATTGTTTTTGTCAAGAAAGATGTTTATCGAACATAACAAGCAGTGCAGAGGTTGTTTGGGTCCAAAGGCTGAGTGGTCCATCAAGAGCCCAAGGGCAGATCTGTCTCTGTGATCTGCCACCCTCAGTGTGTCAGCTTTGTTCTCAGAATGGCTTCCTTTATGGTATTAAGATTGCTGAAGCAGTGCTATGTGTCATATCCTGACACAGTAAGGTCCAGAGGACAATGTGCTGTATCCTTGACCATCTCTTAGGAGTGAAGAAACCTTTTATAGACACCCAGCTGGTGACATTTCCTTCACCTCTTGTTGGCCAGAGTTGGATCACATACCTATTCCTTAGCCATTGATTGGCAAGGAGCCCGGAGGAGGTCTATGGTGGAATGGATGTTGGGAGTCAAACACACAATTTACTTCAGTTTGAAAACATACAGTAGAAAAAATTAAGACCTAATAAAGCCAGTGATGCTGATTTGTCTGTTACAACGTTGGCTTTATTGTTGTTATTTGTTAGCAGTTGTCTCTCTGAGCTTATAGCTGTCTGATGAAGACAAAGCCATAGGGAATATAATGTCCTAAAAGTTAATTATTAACTTTTAAGATAAAAGTTGTTTCAAAAACAAAGATGAGCTTCTACTTTCTTACACAGCTATTTTTTTCACAAGCATGACAATCAGTCCAGGTAGCAAAAGGAAGAAAGATATTCTCCTCTTAAGCAATTAGCATATTAATAAATAATATTTACATGTCATCAGTCATATGCTTAGCTGATAGAAGGGAACAATGGTAGAGAAAGTCTACATATAATTTCTATTTGAACATGGCACAGTGTTGTCCTTGCTTTAGATTTATTTTCCCCTGATAGGATTATTCAGACCAATAATAATGTTGACTGTTGAATTCCTTGAAAAGACAGTGAGAGCATGAGGTATATAACATAGAAGAAAGCTAGCCTAGGCTTTTCATATCCCTTTAAGTAACTCCAGAGTAGGTAACACAAATATAGAGATATATAGATATAAAGATATATAGATATATCACAGGGCTCCATACATAGCAGCTTCCCAATAAGGTAGCAGACTTATCCTAATTCCATTTTAGCAAACACATACTAAGAATCTTCTAATTTTGTAGGCTTAGGTTCCCAAGCTCCTTTTCTAAACTATCTGGGTTCAACTCTCAGTTCCCTCACTTAGAACCTTTGTGACTTGGGCAGCTTATCTACCTACATGTACCTAAGTTTCTTGATCTGTAAAATGAGCATAATAGTGCCAACCTCGTATGATTATAATGGTGATTAAATGAGTTAATATGCTTAAATTACTGAACAGAATTTCTGAGACATAATAATCATTATAAGAATGTTATGTATTATTATTATTTAATCCTCAAAGCTATCTCAAAGTAAGCACACTAACCAGGTATCATTTCAAAACTCTCTTGAAATCTGGAAAACTGTAATTCTGCTTTGAAGACTGTCCAGTAGTAATCACTATAATGTACTGAATGTTCTATGTATGCCTTAGATAAAATATGCTTTCTGTTCTATATACTACCTGGGGATATACGATAAATACTTGGCAATGATTAGCCCTAAATGGAAAATTCCTTGGGGGGAAAAAGTATTCAACAGAAGGGTAATTCATTGGCCCAACATCATCTATTTTAAATGATCCTATTCCTACAATAATCCCTTTTGCTGATACCAAGAAAACACAACATTTACTTTCATCAGTGATGGAGCCAGTCTTTCCTAGACAATTCCCTCTCTCATCATCAAGGATATGGAAATACATTGTGGATTTTTATCCCCATTATCTCAAGTCGTGTGACACAGAGCAACTTTCCATCCTTGAAGATGGCAAATCTATGGCCTTCTGACATAAATTTGTTTCCATGGGAACAGACCAGAACTAATCGATTTTGTCTGCAACATAGTCATAAAAATCCCTACAGAGAGCAAGAGAGACTATTGGTACTAACAGGTTATGGACCGATACAATTCACAAAACTGTCTGCTATTCTGGAAAATTATGCAGGATGAGAACCCATGAGCCATACGACTAATGGGAAAAAACTCTTCTGTCTTTGCCTCGGTAATGCCAAAAAAAAAAAATGTTTAATACATCATTTTTTCTCAAATTCTGATTCATTAACAAATATTAGTTTTGTACTTATTACATTGGTTGGCTTCCTGTAGTTTCAAAAGCTCATGTTAGTATCACACATACTGATATGTAAGCCTGGAAAAGTGAATCGGGCTATAAAATCTATTTTCTGTATTTATTCACATACACCTTGGATTTTTAAAATAAAGTCACACAATTGTAAGATTCAAGACAAAAATATCTACAAAAATAGGCAAAGTCAGTCAAAAATAGAATCTATTGAAAGTTTTTCACCTCAAAGAAACAATTTGTGTTTGTCAACAGACATTTCGGTGATGATTACTTAGCTTATCTGGGCCTGTTTCCTCATTTACTTTAAAGGCAGGGAGTTGGACTAATTGTCAGATCCAAGGTGTGTCTTTCAGTTAGCATCTTGGAAATTCCCTTTTTGGCATCTATGTAACTGTGCTGCCTTTATTGTCCAATATCTTCTATGCTCCCCCTCTTTAAAAATTGGTTGTCAAAGGAGTCCTGACTCTTCATTTTTCCACGTTTATCCTCTAGGCAATATCACGCATATTCTAAGCTTTAGCTTCAGCCACTGAAAAAAAAAAAATAATCAACATTTCCCCAGCCCAGACGGCTTCCCTGAATCTCAGACCCATATTTTAATTACATACCCCGATGTCTCACAGGCATCTCAAACTAAGTAGGTCCCAAACAGAATTTATTATTGTGCAGTATAAACCTTTACCACTTCTCTGTTGGGTTAAGGACAACTAGTGGCTTATGCCAGAAACCTAGGAGTGAGCTTAACCCATCACTCTTCTTCACCCTTCATGTCAAGTTGGTCCCAAAATATCACTGATTTTCCCTCTCCTAATTGTACCTTGAATATACTCTTCTGGCCACCATTTGTTTTCTCCATAAGTTATTGATATGTCAGGCACTGTGCTTATCCTTTGGGTGTATTTTCTCATTTAAATGTCACATTAACTCTGTGAAGTATGTGCTGTCATTATCTCCGTTATACAGATAGGGAACCTGAAAATTATATTTAAAAAAATTGCCATCAAGTCAATTCTGACTCATACTGACCCTATAGGACAGAGTAGAGCTGCCCCATTGAGTTTCCAAGGCTGTAATCTTTATGGATGCAGACTGGCATGGCTCTCTCCTGTGGAATGGCTGATGGGTTCGAACCACCAACCTTTTGGTTAGCAGCCAAGCATTTTA
This sequence comes from Elephas maximus indicus, assembly GCF_024166365.1. Taxonomy (NCBI): domain Eukaryota; kingdom Metazoa; phylum Chordata; class Mammalia; order Proboscidea; family Elephantidae; genus Elephas; species Elephas maximus. Next base: position 63,253,391 of record NC_064824.1, on the reverse strand, counting down.
ACCACTGTGCCACCAGGGCTCCTGAAAATTATGAAGGCTAAATGAATTGTCCAAGGCCATAGTGACAGAACACAGCAGATCCAGAACTGGAACCCAGTTCTGATTTGCAAGCCCATGCCCTTAAGCACTAGAACCGTAGTCAGATCCTCTCCCCCTTCTCCTTTAGACTACTGGAGTGGTATCCAACTTCTTTATTCTAGGACAGCTGTTCTCAAAGTGTGATTTGCAGATAACTGGGGGTCTCTGAGACCCTTTCAGGGGGTCTGTGAGGTCTAAACTATTTTTATAATAATAACAGAAACCAAAACCAGGTGCTGTTGAGTCAATTCCGACTCACGGAGACTCCATGTGTGCACAGTAGAAGTGCATTCTATAGGATTTTCAAGGCTGCAACCTTTTGGAAGTAGATCACCAGGCCTTTCTTTTGAGGCAATCATTAACCTTTAGATCAGTATCCAAGTGCTTAACCAAGCTACCCAGGGACTCCTTTCATAATAATGTGGTTGTTGTATGTTGTCGAGTCTCTTCTGACTCATAGTGACCCTACAGTGACCTAATAGGACAGAACAGAACTATCCCATAGGATTTCCTGGGCTGTAAATCTTTCCAGGAGCAGATTACCAGGTCTTTTGTCCTGCACAACTGCTGGTAGGTTCGAACCTCTGATGTTTCAGTTAGCAGCCAGGCACTTAACCATTGCACCACCACAGCTCCTTCTTAATAATACCAAGGTGTAATTTGTCTTTTTTCACTATTTTGGCATTTGCATTGATAGCGCAAAATAATAACGGTGAATTTGCTAGTGCCCTAACGGGAATTGAGGCAGTGGCACCAAGCTGTAGTAGTAACCCTTGTATTCTTCACGGCCACACACATGCATTAAGGAAAAAAATACAACCTGACCTCAGAACCTACTATACAGCTATGGTAGTCAAAACAGCCTGGTACTGGTACAATGACAGATACATTGACCACTGGAACAGAATTGAGAACCCAGATGTAAATCCATCCACCTATGGTCACCTGATCTTTGACAAGTTCCCAAAGTCCATCAAATGGGGAAAAGACAGTCTTTTTAACAAATGGTGCTGGCAAAACTGGATGTCCATCTGCAAAAAAATGAAATATGACCCATGCCTCACACCATACACAAAAACTAATTCAAAATGGATGAAAGACCTAAATATAAAACCAAAAGCTATAAAGATCATAGAAGAAAAAATAGGATCAACACTAGAGGCCCTAATATACCACATTAACAGGATACAAACCATAACTAACAACACACAAACTCCAGAAGATAAGCTAGATAATGCTATGCTCATCAACAGACTTCACCAAGCGTAAAAAGAGAACCTATGGACTGGGAAAAAATTTTTGCTTATTACAAATCTGACAGAGGTCTTATTTGTAAAATCTGTAGGAAAATCCAGTAACTCTACAGCCAAAAGACAAATAACCCAGTTAAAAAATGAGTTAAGGAAATGAACAAACACTTCATCAAAGAGGACATTCAAGCCACTAGCAGACACATGAGGAAATGCTTGCCATCACTAGCCATTAGAGAAATGCAAATCAAAACCACAATGAGATACCATCTCACCCCAACATTAGTGGCACAAATCAAAAAAAAACAGAAAATACCAAATTTTGGAGAGGCTGCAGGGAGATTGGCAGTCTTATGCACTGCTGGTGGGAATGGAAAATGGTACAGCCATTTTGAAAAATGATGTGGCGCTTCCTTAGCTAGAAATAGAAATAACATATGATGCAGCAATCCCAGGAAACCCTGGTGGCGTAGTGGTTAAGTGCTACGGCTGCTAACCAAAGGGTTGGCAGTTCAAATCCGCCAGGCACTCCTTGGAAACTCTACAGGGCATTTCTACTCTGTCCTATAGGGTTGCTATGAGTCAGAATCGACTCAACAGCACTGGGTTTGGTTTTGGTTTTTGGCAGCAATCCCACTCCTAGGAATATATCCTAGAGAAATAAGAGCTGTCATACAAATAGACATATGCACACCCATGTTCATTGCAGCATTGTTCACAATAGCAAAAAGATGGAAACAACATAGATACCCTGTTGATAAATGGATAAACAAACTATAGTACATACACACAATGGAGTACTATGCAATTATAAAGAACAGTGATGAATCTGTGAAGCATCTCACAACATGGATGAATCTGGAGGGCATTCTGCTGAGTGAAATAAGTCAGTAACAAAAAAACCAATACTGTATGAGACCGCTACTATAAAAACTCATGAAAAGGTTTATACACAAAAAGAAATAATCATTGATGGTTACGAGGGAATGGAGTGATGGGGATGAAAAAATACTAAATAGACATTAGATAAGTGGTAACTTTGGTGAAAGCTAAGACAGTACACAATACTGGGGAAGCCAGCACAACCTGTACAAGGCAAGATCATGGAAGCTCCATAGACACATCCAAACTCCCTGAGGGACTGAATTACTGGGATGAGGGCTGTGGGGACTGTGGTCTCAGGGAACATTTAGCTCAATTGCTATAACAAAGTTTATAAAGAAAATGTTCTACATTCTACTTTGGTGAGTAGCATCTGGGGTCTTAAAAGCCTGTGAATGGCCATCTAAGATGCTCCACTGGTCTCACCCCTTCATGAGCAAGGGAGAATGAAGAAAACTAAAGACACAAGGGAAAGATTAGTCCAAAGGACTAATGGACCACATCTACCACAGCCTCCACCAGACTGAGACCGGCACAACTAGATGGTGCCCAGCTACCACCACTGATTGCTTTAACAGAGACCACAATAGAGGGTCCCAGACAGACCTGGAGAAAAATGTAGAATGAAATTCTACCTCACAAAAAAAGACCAGACATATTGGCCTGACAGAGACTGAGGAAACCTGGAGACTATGGCCCCCGGACACCCTTTTAGCTCAGTCATGAAGTCACCCCTGAGGTTTACCCTTCATCTAAAGATTAGAAAGACCCATAAAACAAAATGAGACTAAAGGGGCACACTAGCCCAGGGGCAAGGACTATAAGGCAGGAGGGGACAGGAAAGCTGGTAATAGGGAACCCAAGGTCAAGAAGGGGGAGTGATGACATGTTGTAGGGTTGTTAACTAATGTCATAAAACAGTATGTGTACTAAAGGTTTAATGAGAAGCTAGTTTGTTCTGTAAACCTTCATCTAAGGTACAATTTAAAAAAAAGAAAAAGGACGAAGAACCCAGGTGAATTCTTGCTGGCAGCAGCAGCGATGGTAGCAACAGCCCATTTCCAGGGGCACCAAAAGTGCTGCCAGAATCCATGGTCAGTGCCATGGTCCAGGGATGAAGGGCAGTGGTGATCCTGCCAGCAGGTTCTGTGATGTAAGCCTAGACCCCACCTGCCCAATTTCTTCATGTCCTGAGCCTAGTTCTTGAGACCTTCCCCATGATCCTCTGGGAGTTTCCCAATATCCTTTCAATAAATTCCTACTCTGCTTTTTTACTAAAAAAGAAAATAATGCCAGTAACATCTTTGATGAAGCAGTAAATATTACTAATTTTATTTTGTTATTTAATCTCAATTCTAGAGAACACATTTGTTTAATTTTGTGTATGATGAGATGGGAAGGATACATAAAGCATCCTATGTATGAAGCGCAATAGTTGTCTCAAGAAAGAGCACTATGTGATTATTTGAGTCAGGAGCTGAATAAGCCACTTATTTTTTCATGCAATGCCATTTTACCTGAAAGAATGACTGACAAACTATGGTTATTCAGACTTTAGTATTTGGCAGGTATTTTCTCAAAAATGAACAAAAGAAACCCTGTCACGTCAGGAAAAGCAAATGGCACATTTATTGCCAATGATAAAATTTCAGGTTTCAAGTGGAAATTGGAATTTTGGAAAACTTTTACCTGCCACTGGGAGCTTCACACCCTTCTAATACATTGACTTTTTGGTGAGATCAGCAGTGATATTAAAAATGTGATTTTTAGATATTATATAATGAAATTTGTTAAAATCTGGACCAGCTGCAAACAATGTACCAATATTTTCCAAATGATCGATGAATGATGGCACAAAATTCATTCAAAGGGGCAAGATAGGTCAAAAGTCCATTGATATGGTTTCAGATTCCACAGTGAAATTTAACTTAAGAAGCTACCACTTGTAAAGATTTGATGTAGCATCAAGGAAGAATATTTACAATTACCTGAAAAGGTAATAATCCTCCCTTTTCTATCTACATATATGTGTGTGAGAATTTTCTTCATATACTTAAATCAAAACACATAGCACAAAAGATTGAACATAGAAATAGACATGAGAATCTAGTTGTATTCTTGTAGAACCAGAGATGTCATTGCGGATGTCAGATGGGTCCTGGCTGAAAGCAGAGAATACCAGAAGGATGTTTACCTGTGTTTTATTGACTATGCAAAGGCATTTGACTGTGTGGGTCGTAACAAATTATGGATAACATTGCGACGAATGGGAACTCCAGAACACTTAATTGTGCTCGTGAGGAACCTTTACATAGATCAAGAGGGGGTATAGAACAAGGGGGTACTGATTGGTTTAAAGTCAGGAAAGGTGTATGTCAGGGCTATGTCCTTTTACCATATCTATTCAATCTGTATGCCGAGCAAATAATCCGAGAAGCTGGACTATATGAAGAAGAGCAGGGCATCAGGATTGGAGGAAGACTTATTAACAACCTGCATTATGCAGATGACACAACCTTGCTTGCTGAAAGTGAAGAAGCCTTGAAGCACTTACTGATGAAGATCAAAGACCAGAGTCTGCAGTATGTATTGCACCTCAACATAAAATAAAAATCCTCACAACTGGACCAGTAAGTAACATCATGATAAACGGAGAAAAGATTGAAGTTGTCAAGGATTTCATTTTACTTGGATTCACAATCAACAGCCGTGGAAACAACAGTCAAGAAATCAAAAGATGCATTGCATTGGGCAAATCTGCTACAAAGGATCTCTCTAAAGTGTTGAAAGGCAAAGATGTCACCCTGAAGACTAAGGTGTGCCTGACCCAAACCATGGTATTTTCATCACTTCGTATGCATGTGAAAGCTGGAAGGAGGACCAAAGAAGAATTGACGCCTTTGAATTGTGGTGTTGGTGAAGAATATTGAATATACCATGGACTGCCAAAAGCAGGAAAAAATCTGTATTGGGAGAAGTACAACCAGAATGCTCCTTAGAAGCAAGGATGGCACGAGTACACCTTACATACTTCGGACATGTCAGGCGGGATCTGTCCCTGGAGAAGGACATCTTGCTTGGTAAAGTACAGGGTCAGTGGAAAAGAGGAAGACCCTCAACAAGATGGATTGACACAGGGCTGCAACAATGGGTTCAAGCATAATGATTGTAAGGATGGCACAGGACCAGGCAGTGTTTCGTTCTGTGGTACCTAGGGTTGCTATAAGTTGGAATCAACTCGACAGCACCTAACAAGAACAACAGTTGTATTCTATTGTGCCAAACAGTAAAGAGATTTGTCCAAATATAAACAAATTCACTCTTCTCATTAAATTGTTTTAGTTTGGGATAATATAATTATTTTCATTAAAAAAAAATTTGTTCACGTAAGCATTCAAGAATTTATTATAATTTTAAATAAATTAATGTTTTACATTCTTCTGTTTTAATTTTAATATGATAAATATCAGTAGATAAATTCCTCCATAAACAAGAGCCCTTTGGGCTCATCAATAATTTTTAGGAGCATAAAGGGAACTATTACTCTTAGATTACCCTCTACCTGTCCAACCTTCATACTGCCACTAGAATCATCTGTGATTACATTGATCGTGTTACTCCCTACTCATGGTTTACCTGAGTATGTTGTACAAGAGCCTTTGTGATCTGTATCCTGTATTCCAGTCCTCTCTCTTACTGCTCACTTTTGGGCGGGCTGGTCTCCACTGATAATGAACTACTTAAGTTCCTTCCAAACAACTTATGTTCTTTCTTGTCTTTTAATACATGAACATACTGTTCCTTTGCCTAGCATGTCTTTAATGCTATATATTTCTACCAACCCACCCCTTACTACCACCACTGTCAAATTCCAACTAGTCTGCAAAACCGACTTGAATATTGCCTCATCAGTGAAACTTTGCTGAACCGTGCTCCCTTCTACTCTTCCCTGGACACAGTCAATTGCTCCCTTTTATGCACAGACAATCACCTATAGTATATAATTGTATTATAATTATTTGTATAAACATCTGTTTCTCCCACTGGACTGTCAGCCCCTTGAGGTCAAAGACCATGAATTCCTGGTACCGAGTATAGTGTTGATACATAGTAGGCTCTCAATAAATATTTCTTGAATAAATGATTCATGAGATCCCTTCTAGCTTTGACATTCTGTGGTTCCGTTTTGAACCATAACCTTTTTATTGATTAGCAGAGGGACACATTTGCATTCATACACATAGGCTCTTTGGTTTAGACCAGAAAAATCAAAGAGGGGGCATCTCCTCTGATCTCCTTATCTTATTCTGTCCCTGTAAGGATAGTCCTGAAGAAAATTTGGTATGTCAAATTTTATATATTTAAATAAATTATAATGCACATATTCATTAATAATATATATTCCACAGCAAGGAATTGGTAAGAAGTAATTTTTAAAAGTCTGTTTTAATATGAATGTGAAATTATGTGAGAGCTCTGTATAATAAGCTCACAAAGATCAAGACAGAAGAGAAAAAAAGTTAAAATGGAACTTGCAAAGAACTAAGCAGCAAAGGTGCAAGTCAGGCTGTGAGACGCTCTGTTCACTGTATTCTTTAATATCTCAGCTTCTCCATATATTGAGCAAACCCCAATGCCCCCTGTAGGGGAAAAGCTGAGAGTCAAGCACTAGTCTGTCTTCTCTTGATTTAGAGAGAATAATATAGGAATATCAAAGAGAGTTCTCTGCTTTCTTTTGATCAAGAATAAAATTCTTTACTGTAACTATTGATAAGTGAACGAGAAGGTAAAGGTTTATTTCTTTTTAAACAAATTATCTTGATTTTGTGATGGTACCTTGTTCCAGGTTATAAAGGTCTATAAAGATCATTGAGATATTTCTACATTAGATATGTATATAATCTAATTAATTTTGAAAGCTTAGGAACCAGGAGACCTAGTTAAGTGAAGCATAAGATTAATTAGCTATTTCTCTACGGTACAGTGTTGGCATATATATGATAAGGTACTTTAAGTACACTGAGGTTTAGGGAGGTTAAATGACGTTGGCAAACTGTTACAGACTCAATACTAACACAGATCTCTGATTCCAATTGCTGTTGTTTTTCATTCCATTGTCAATTAAAAAAAAACAAAATCATATCAACTAAGTGTTTGGATACAGAAGCAACCTTTCCTTTTCCCTAAGAAAGCAACCATGTTGCATAAATTTCTTTAAGACATGTTGGTCATGCTGTTTCATTTTCATTTATCAATTTTGAAGAACCTTACCCTTTAAATTCAAGACAGGCAGTGTGAGGAAGGTGGGTTAAACATCTCTGGGCATTTAAGGTTTACAAATAATGCTTAAATTTCTCCCACACCCCAAAGTATAAAAGTTGTGGCTATGTTACGCAGCCTAGAGCTGGATCAACTATGTGGCCATCAAAATTGGCCTAACATGAAAACTGAAAACATAAATTCTAATGTGTTGCCATCTGCTGTGAATTTAAGCAGTGGAAAATAAATGACTGATTTTTGAGTTAAATAGAACAGTATTTCTCAAACCTCTTGATTTATGGAGTTTAAAAAAAAATCCTGACCTACCACAAAGCAGTTCTTTAACAGAATTAATAGAGGATATGTTTAATTTTTGACAAATCTGATGTTTTATAACTTATTTAGAACGTATCTTCATAGTAGCAACAAATAATAGTAATAATGTCAATGCCTTATTATAAATATTAATCCAACAAAAAGACACACTATTAAAAAATCCTTCTAGTCATTGGAACAGACAAGAGAACTAGTAGTTTAGATATAAACTCAATAAATGTATAGTTGCTTATATAGTTTTTCTTATGTGAATAAAAGATTCAGAGGATCTTATTGTTTGCAAACTCAATATATCCATGCAAATAACTGCTAAGAATCAGAAGGATCTGTTGGGATAAACTACTATGGAGACTAGAATGAGTGTGGGGGCGGGGGAGCGGGAAGCGCGGGGATGGAACAAATGTCACAGGTTACTTTGATGCAGCAGTTGTAGATCTTTCCACAATATGGGATATCTGATGTACTCACCAGATTTTGTTTTTATCATTGTTTCTATTTTGTATCTTGATTTTTGGCACAATGCAAAATAAAAATACCCGTTATTCATGCTTCACAATTTATGTAGCTGATTTCATGTTTTTTCTTTAAATATTTTTAAATAGTTCTATCATATTTCCTGCAGATAGAAATTTTCCCCCTCCTTGGGAAATTGAGTAGGGCCACTCCACATGTCTGCCTTCCCTCCTTTCTGCTTCCAGCCATGTGATAGGCATGTGCGAATGTGACGTTGTGTGCTCATTCTCAATCAATTCCTGGAGTTCTGTGTTCAGTTGTAGTTATAGCAGGGAAAGAGCTTTTAAAGGAGAGTGCTTTGAATTGTGATGATGCTTGAAACCATAACAGAGGAAAAATGGCTGGAGGAACTGAAGATAATTAGTTTATAAGGATTGACACTAATGTAATACCTACTGTATTCCAGAAACTATTCAAAACACTGAACGCAAATTAATTCATTTATTTCTTACAACACCTCTGGGAGATTGGTTTTATTATTATCTCCATTTTATAGAGGAAGACTGAAGCAATGGGAGGGGTTAAATTTTTTGAGGTCACACATTTAATAAGTGGCAGAGCCCGGGTTTAGAACAGAAGAATGTCAAGCCATGTTCAGAAAAGGATGTAGAATGAGGGGTATTTTTCCTGATGTCACGTAGATCTTGAATGAAAGCAAAGAATACCATAAAGATGTTTACCTATGTTTTATCGACTATGCAAAGGTATTCTACTGTGTGGATCATAACAAATTATGGACAACATTGCGAAGAATGGCAATTCCAGAACACTTAATTGTGCTCGTGTGGACCCTGTACATAGACCAAGAGGCAGTCATTCAAACAGAACAAGGGGATACTTCGTGGTTTAAAATCAGGAAAGGTCTGTGTCAGGGTTGTATCTTTTCACAATACTTATTCCACCTGTATGCTGAGCACATAATCTGAGAAGCTGGATGTCTCAGGCTGGGTTCTCTAGAGAAGCAAAACCAGTAAAGCATTTAAATACATATATATAGAAATTTATATCAACGAAGCAGCTCACATGAATGTAGAGAACATCTCAAGTCCTTGGGTCAGGATAGAGGGTTCTCCTGATTCAGGTAGCTGCAGTTGCTGGAGAACCAAGATTGACAGATCAGAGAGCAGGGCTCTTGTTCACAGGCTGTGAAGATCAATGAATCCCAAGATCGGCAGAAAAGCTGCTAGCTCAAGTCCCAAGAACTGGAGGTCAGACAAACAGGAAGCAGTGGCAGGATCCAGTGCAGACAAAAGCCAGAACGTCCACTTATGTTTGGATGCAGGCCACATGCCCAAGAAAACTCCCTTTCAACTGATTGGCTACTCACAGCAGATTCCATCATGGGGGTGATCACATATAAACACTGAGAATCATGGCCCAGTCAAGTTCGCACATAATCTTAACCATCACACTGGACTATATGAAGAAGAACAGGGCATCATGAATGGAGGAAGACTTATTAGCAACCTGTGATATGCATATAACATAGCCTCGCTTGCTGAAAGTGAAGAGGACTTGAAGCACCTACTGATGAAGATTCAAGACTACAGCCTTCAGTATGGATTATACCTAAACATAAAGAAAACAAAAATTCACACGACTGGACCTATGAGCAACATCATGATAAATGGAGAAAAGATTGAAGTTGTCAAGGATTTCATTTTACTTGAATCCACAATCAACGCCCATGGAAGCAGCAGTCAGGAAATCAAAAGACGTATTGCATTGGGCAAACCTGCTGCAAAAGACCCCTTTAAAGTGTTAAAAAGCAAAGATGTCACTTTGAGGACTAAGGTGCACTTGACTGAAGCCATGATATTTTCACTCACCTCATATTCCTGTGAAAGCTGGACAAACAAGTAAGAAAAACCAAAGAAGAATTGATATACTTGAATTATGGTGTTGGCAAAGACTACTGAATATGGTCTGCTAGGAGGACAAACAAATCTGTCTTGGAATAAGTATATCCAAACTGCTCTTGGAATTGAAGATGATGAGACTTGGTCTCATGTACTTTGGACATGTCAGGACATCATGCTTGGTATGGTAGAGCGTTAACGAAAAAGAGGATGACCCTTCACAAGATGGATTGACACAGTGGCTTCCACACTGGGCTCAAACATAGAAATGATTGTGAGGATGACACAGGACCAGGCAGTGTTTCATTCTCTTGTACATAGGGTCACTATGAGTCAGAACTGACAGGATGGCACCTAACAACAACAAAAAGCAATTAAGTGGTCAAAGCAATCACTCAAAGGCTAAGTGTGAGGGGGTTGAGGTCATTGAGAGGAAGGACTTTAAGGCTAGTAAGGGATGGCTGGCTTGCTATGTAAAGTGCTACAGACTGAAGATGGGAGGGTGTGCATAGGTTATATGTAAACTCTATGCCATTTTATATAAGCGACTTCAGCATCTGCTGATTTTGGTGTCTGCGGGGGTTCCTGGACCCAATCCCCCAAGGATACCAAGGGACGACACCATTCTGTGTTGTTTTAAAACCAGTGGCTATTGAGTCATTTCCAACTCACGGCAATCCCATGCGTGTCAGTGTAGAACTGTGTTCCAAAAGGTTTTTAATTTCTGATTATTTGGAAGTAGATCACCAGGCATTTCTTCCAAGGTGCCTCTGGGTGGACTTGAACTTCAAATCTTTTGGTTAGCAGCCAACTGCATTAACTGCACCACCCAAGGTGCCTCAAAATGATTCAAAGTGTGAAAACTAAATGGAAACAAGAGTTTGGCTTAATACGAGAGAGGAAATATTTACTAAAGGTGGATAGATTTTTCTGGTGGCAGAGTTCACTGTCACAGCTGGTGGTTAGAACGTGCCTAGAAAACAAGTTGTCAATGATGCTGACAACCAGAAACGATTTGGTTAGGTGACTTTCAGATTTTATGAGTCTGAGATTAACCACAATAATTTCATTGTCACCAGTACTCTTTTATTTTGGGAGTTAGTAAGTTATGGGGCAAAAAAAAAAAAGAGAGAAATAATGAGTAGTTAAGCAATTTCATTGGCAAGCATTATTGGCATTTCTTTACCAAAAGTATATAATAATATGCATCCCTGGGTGCACAAATGGTTAACTACTCAACTACTATCACAAGGTTGGTGGTTCAAACCCACCCAGAGGTGCCTTGGAAGAAAGGCCTAGTGAATCTGCCTCCAAAAGGTCACACTTAAAAACCCTATACAGCGCAGTTCTGCCCTGCACACATGGGGTTGCCATGAGTCAGAATCAACTCAATGACAACTGGTTTGGTCTTTTTTGTTTTAAATAATAATATATCTTGACTCAAAGATCTCGGGATGATTTTTGACAAATTTATAAGGTTGGCTTATTGAAAATTAGATTGAATGAGTAAAAATATGCAGTGCAGGACTAAAACCCACTGCCACTGAGTTGATTCCAACTCATAGCAACCCTATAGGACAGAGTAGAACTGCCCCGAAGTATTTCCAAGGCTGTTTTTAATCTTTATGGAAGCAGACTGCCACATCTTTCTCCTGTGGAGCAGCTAGTGGGTTCTAACCACTAACCTTTTTGGTTAGCAGCTGAGCACTTTAACCACTGTGAAACCAGAGTTTCCTGAAGGACTAAAAGCACTAGTTAATGTTCACAGCTTAAAAAAAAAAAAAAAGCTTACTAGTAGAGAGACCGAATGATAGCCTGGTTGACTTTCTTATTCCCTCTCTATCACTTGCTTTCCTGTCATGCCTCTTGTTTATCGTAGGCAATTCTTATGCAAGAAGCTAAACGTAATTAAATGTGCAGGATGAAAAGATGGCACAGGCTCTGCTGGTACCCCCGGGACCTGAAAGCTTCCGCCTTTTTACTAGAGAATCTCTTGCTGCTATCGAGAAACGTGCTGCCGAAGAGAAAGCCAAGAAACCCAAAAAAGAGCAAGACAACGATGATGAGAACAAACCAAAGCCAAATAGTGACTTGGAAGCTGGAAAGAACCTTCCATTTATTTATGGAGACATTCCTCCAGAGTTGGTGTCAGAGCCGCTGGAGGACCTGGATCCATACTATATCCATAAGAAAGTGAGTGTTGATTTTATACTTCCTATAGCCTTTTTTTTTGTTTGTTTTTTAAATTAAACAGTTAATATAATTTTCTGGGGCTTGTATATATACTGCACCGTATTTTTCCTCTTACTAAAGACTTCATAATAATCTTTATTTCCACTTACTTTAAGCATAGTATAATAAGCAGAAACATTTAAAAGAAGTCAATAGATGGCTACAGTGAAGAGGCATGAATAGATGACCAATTTCTAGTTTCACAGGAATTGAGATGGTTAAAATTAAAACTGACATCAACAAAGCAAAATATCTGCTATTGCTGACACATTTGAGCACATGGTAGACAAGAGAACAATAGAAATGCAAAAAAGAGTCAGGGGCAGGTATTATACTTCTTATTTTTGTGTTCTTGTTTTGGCTTTAGATTTCTTCAACAATAGATTCATATTTTAGAGGGTAATAAATAAGCTTCTATTTAGCTTAGGAGTCCCTGGGTGGTGCAAACGGGTAATGTGCTTGTAGTCCACCCAGAACGGCCTCAAAAAACCAGTCATTGAAAACCCTGTGGAGCACAGTTTTACTCTGACACACATAAGGTTACCATGAGTCAGAATTGACTGGATGTCAACTATTTGTTTTTAAATAGGAAGCTAAAACATTGTGAAGCATGTTCTCCCAGAGATTTTTTTTTTTTTTTTTCTGTCCATTAACCTGGAATATAATTGGGAGTTTCTGTTCACCTTATTTAATTTCTCACAGGCTACATTCTGAAACACCTACATATTGTTAAAACATCACCCTGAGGAAAAAAAAAAATCAAGACTAGAAAACAAACTCAAGTTTTCTCCATCCACATATGACTCAAGTTACCAATTTTGACCATGTATCCCAAATGCTAAAATAACCATATATTTCTGTCAGAATTAACTTGTTTTGTAGTTAAACCAGATGCATGTTATAGGAAATATAAAAAATGGGTAATAGACTACTTTACGCTTTCTAATTGAATATTTTGGCATCTTATAATACTACAATTTATATTTCACATTCACAAACATAAAAACAGGTCTGTGTAAACTAAGGATAAATTAATATCACCATGAGTTGATTGCTTATAGGTAAAAGAAAATTTTGAACATCTTTATTAATTGAAACAAGCCCTTTTAAAAACAATGGCTCAAGAAATTGCCTTCTTTAAGCAAAATACAATTTAACTTTATAAGATTGGTGGTGGTGGTGTGTGCCATTGAGTTGATTCCAACTCATAACAACCCTACAGGACAGAGCATGACTGCAACATAGGGTTCCTTAGGCTGTAAATCTTTACAGAAGCAAATCGCCAAGTCTCCTCCTGCAGAGCTGCTGGTGAGTTTGACCTGCCAAACTTTCAGTTAGCAGTGGAGCATTTAACTGTCGTGCAGCCAGACCTTCTAACTTTATATCATTGGTAATGGCTAAAAGAAATGACAGTTAACCAATCAGACATGAAACTAGCCCCTGTTGCTCTAAAGCAGCACTTCTCAAACTTGCATGCACAGTCCATACACATCACTGGAGGATTTTGTTAAAATACAGATTCTGATTCCGTAGGTCTGGGGATGAAGCCTGAGATCCCGCATTTCTGACTAGCTCCCAGTTGACACCATAGTGCTGGTACCTGGGCCACGTTTTGGGTAGCAAAGCTCTAAAATACTTTATTTAAAGTCACAGAACTAATTTTAAAAAACAGGTTCTTTCTTTTCTGCTTTGTAGCTAGTTTCATGAAAAAAAATCAAAGGTGTTGCCGTTGAGTTGATTCCGCACGTGGTGATTCCATGTGGTACAGAGTAGAGCTGCTTCATAGGGTTTTCTTGGCTGTAATCTTTATGGCAGTAGGTCTCCAGGCCTCTTTTTCCCCCAGCGCTATGAGTTGTAATTGACCCGACGGCAACGGGTTTGGTTTTAGTCAAGTGGAAACTGTTTACGCCACCCAGGGACATTAGTTTCATGAGGGGTGGTATTTAATATGTATTTATATAATTATAAGAATAATTTATTCCAGTAATTCAGTATTGAATTGATAAGGAAATTTTTGAAATTTAGTTACTGTATGATTTAACACACACACAATGATAATGGTGAGACATCCCCCAAGACACTGGGAAAATTTTTCCTTTGAGAAATATTGAGTCAAAGTTAATATCTGCAAAGATATCCTCTAAAGACAGGGGCATGGTTTATTTTGAAGTGATTAAAAGTTTTTGTTACTTAAATAAAAGAAGTCTCCTTAAGAAAGGGAATTGATCAACTTGGAAGCATTAAGAAAAAAAAAGGGGGAGAATAATAAAGATAAAATATTAGCATTTCCGAAGGGAGAGAAACCTTAGACAGACCTTTAGCAGGAGGACTGAAAGTCAAGGTCACTTCCTTCTGGAGAGAGCTACATGGTGCTTACTAACTAAACGTTCCCCATCATTTGACTAAGGAGGGCAGCTTGCTGGGATTCCGCCCTTAGCAAGGAACATTGTGATTATAATTTGTCTTTCCGTACAAATCTGCTTAAAGGAGAGAATGTGTTGATTGTGCTGATGAGATCACTGTAGTTCATGTGATAGTGATATATCTCATTGTAAATGAAGACATTGACATCCTGATTTTATACATCAGATTTTTCAGCTTGTTCTCTGTGTGCTGACGAACTCGGTTTTAATTGCCTTCATGGAGGCGAGCCAGACCTGGACCCTGATTTATTATTAGTGATCTTGTCCCATCTTGGGAAACATCTAGCCAGCCTCCTAACAGTTAGCTTCACTGCTTTCCCTTAGTAACTATCTATAAGGATGAAAATTAAAGTGCTATTTTTTTTTTTTTCATTGAGGATAAAGGAAGTTTTTTGATTCCTAGGGTTGCTGTTGTTGTTGTAGGTGCCATCAGGTCGGTTTCGACTCATAGCAAAGCTATGTACAACTGAATGAAACACTGCCCAGTCCTGCGCCATCCTCACAATCGTTGTTACGCTTGAGCCCATTGTTGCAGCCACTGTGTCAGTTCCTCTCGTTAAGGGTCTTTGTTGCTGACCCTGTACTTTACCAAGCATGATGTCCTTTCCAGGGACTGATCCCTCCTGACAACATGACCGAAGTATATGAGACGTAGCTGGGAGTAGTTAGTTAGGAATAGTTAGTAGTTAATGTAAGTAAGTTAGGAATTAATGGAAGAAATGCTGGAATTTAAAAATGGAGCCCTGGTGATGCTGTGGTTAAAGCACTTGGCTGCTAACCAAAAGGTTGGCGGTCCAAACCCACCAGCTGCTCCATGGGAAAAAGATGTGGCAGTCTGCTTCCATAAAGATTTACAGCCTTGAAAACCCTATGGGACAGTTCTACTCTGTCCTACAGGGTCGCTGTGAGTCAGAATCAGCTCGATGGCATTGGGTTTTTTGGTTATGAAGTTTGTGTTAATTATATGGAATAATGCAAGTAAATGTCACTTTTAAAACTGTAAGGCATTATAGGAGTCCCTGGCTTGTGCACAGTTCAGCGCTCAACTACTAGCCAAAAGGGTGGCAGTTTGAACCCACCCAGAGGTACCTCAGAATACTGGCCTGGTGATCTGCTTCTGGAAGGTCACAGCCTTGAAAATCCTATGGAGCCCAGTTCTCCTCTGACATCCACGGAGTCATCATGAGTCAGAGTCAGAATCGACTTGATGACAGCTAAAAACAACAACAAGGCATTGTATACCTGTTTGCTGCCATTAATTAAGGATACATTTTACATAGTTAATTAGATGAGTAATATCATGATATATTTTTAATGGCATTTACCAGGGTAATAGCTTAAGAATAGTGACAGTAATAATAATAGCTAGCATTTTTTTTAATTCATACTGTGTCAGGCACTGTTTGAGTGCTTTAAGTGATATAAATCATTTGATATTCAAATAACCAGTGAGGCAAGTAATACTATTAGCTTCATTTTACAGATGGAGAAATGAAGCCCAAAATGGTCAAGTACCTTCCTCCAGGTCCTATTCCCATAAGTGGTAGGTTCCAGTCAGTCAGCCTCCAGAACCAGAGCTCTTAACTACTAAATAAAACTATACCCACTGCCGTCGAGTCGATTCTGACTCATGGCGACCCTATAGGACAGAGTAGAAATGCCCCATTGAGTTTCCAAGGAGCGCCTGGCAGATTTGAACTGCTGACCTCTTGGTTAACAGCTGTAGCACTTAACTAAACAATACTATACATGTTTTTTATTAATGCAGGCAGTCCCCAGGTTACGAATGTCCGACTCACGTACAACCTATAATTGTAAACCTACCCCATAAAGCCTATTATATTAGAAATTCAAAGAACAATGGTTCTTAATAACAAATGGGCATTAATTTGTGACACACATCAAAACATTATTATTATTGTCCCTGTATTATTATGTTAAAGATGTTTTAGTGTACCTGGAAGTGTTTCTTTAATGTTTTTATGCATAGAAAGGTACACTATATATATAAACATTTGACTAACTGGTGTTAGATATGAACCGTACCTAAATGTTGTGACTCGCATTCAAGTTTGACTTCAAGACCGATTTAGGAATGGAACTCATCCATACTCTGGGGACTGCCTGTACAATAAAAGGGAATGTTAAAAAATCGGTTGTGTCGTTTTTTAAATTCTCTGACTGAGGTGAACCTACCCTTTGTCTCCAGTAGTAAAAATTCTAGTGAACTCGTAAGGTATGCATTTATTTGGGAAAAAGAAGCAAGCGGTCTTGGAGAGTAGACAATAGCCAGTTTAACATACTGCCAGTTATAGCATTCCTGACCTTATTAGCAATATGTAGTGATTTTTTTTTTTAAGTCACATCATTATTTTTCATTACTTGGAAACCAAACTTTGGAATTGGCGTTATGTATCCCTCCCCCAATCATTTCTCAGCCTCTCAGGTAATTTTCAGATTAGGTACATCTCTCAATAAAAGCGGAGTCCCAAATTTCAAACTTCTTTTTTGTAATACCTTCACTATACAGGGACATAATTATGTTACTCCTCATTTCTCAGAACTCAAGGTTTTCTTTGTATCAGGTTGTTATTCTCCAGAAATAAGGTGGATTGTGTTCTTAAAGCCTGCTCTGTCCAACCAAAACAAAACCAAACCCATTAATGCTGAGTCGACTCTGACAACCTGTAAATTCAGTGAAGATGTCCTTGGCATGTCAGCTTTAATTCCACTAGTACCACCAAGGCTAATATTGCAGAAGGAGCAGAAAGTTCAAGGTTTAAAGAGTAAAAAATGTTCACTCTGCTTTTGGAGATCTTTCAGAACAAAATTCTCTGCAAATGTTGCAAGTATCAATTGCTTTTTTAAGGGAAATTATTTCAAAAAAACACATGAATAAACTCACCTTAAATTGTGGTGAACTTTTGTATGTTACTGCTGACACTGAATGTCTATACAGATCTACATTTTTTGACTAATAATATTAAATAATCTAATCCTATGAATTAAAAAAAAAAAACAACCCTTAATGCTTTTATGCTTCAAGAAGTCTTTCCAGTGTCAACTGTCCCTTGTGAATAATCCTGCTGCTAGTAAAGAAGAGTTTGCAAATGTGACATTTACAGAAAATGGTTGGTTAACTAATGGTTGGTTCCATGGTCTTAGACACAAAATGGCAAAGAGCAGAGAAAGTATTTTTCCTGCCCTTTATACTCACAATATAAATATTTCTACCTATTCAAATAGAGCTTTTTATCAGTGAACCTGAATGTATGGGGTCTAGCCCTTAGTTAAAGGGTGAAACAATGGATATATAAAATAGATGTCTTCAAGGTAAATGGCACCTTAAAGGTAAATCCATATTTAATTTAAAAAAGTATTTATTTGCAAACTGAGCTATTAAATAGTGTAGGGAAAAAAATGGAGAAAAAGTAGATTACAGGCTCTCTATGCTCAATGGCTTATAACAACTTCTGGCCTAGTTCTCAGAAGAACAAAACCTACAAGTAAATTGCTACTTGACTATAATTACAAGCAACATGTAAATGAGTGCAAATTAATATACTAAGACTTACTGGTAAAGGAAAACAATTAGGGAGTGATCAAAAGGCAGTGTGATTTATCTGGAAAGACATGATGGAGGAGGTGATTTTGATGGCTAAGGACATTTCCAGAGAGCAGGGATTCTTAACCCTGGCTGCACACTAGAATCACCTGAGGGGATTTTTTTTTTTTTTTTAATATCCATGTTTATGCCCTGGTGACACAGTGATTAAGAGCTAGGGCTGCTAACCAAAAGGTCAGCAGTTCGAGTTCACCAGCTGATCCTTGGAAACCCTATGGGGCAGTTATACTCTGTCCTATAGAGTTGCTATGAGTCAGAATCAGGTTTATGTTTATGCCCATCCTTCAGAAATTCTGAATTAATCTGGGCTGGGAACCAATATACTGGCAATTTAAAAATCTCCCCAGGAGGAGATTCAAATAGGCAGTCATGACTAAGAAACAATGATATAATAGTGGGTCATTCTAAGTGGAAACTTACTGTGAGGTGAAATGGGAGGGAGTTTGCATTAGATGACCTCTTAGGTACCACTTCACTCTAGGATTCTTTAAAACTCATTATTTTCAGTGTCACAGAGGGGGAGATTGACAGATTATGTGTGTGATTGGCCAGTGCATTGAATTGGCTAGAGCAGAAATGCCTCTGATAGGATAAAATAAAAGATGATCCTAGAGAGATGTGGCAGGTAGTCACTGGGTAGCTAGCTTAAATGCTAAATTGATGATCGTAGATTTCAGATCATAGGATTTTACATACAAAATGCCTTGAGAAATGATGTATTTTAGCCTAAGTTTCAGTGCAGCTGCCCCTTCTCAGCGTTACAAGCATATCTATAGACTCAGCAAAACCAGGTTATCGGTTTCAACACAGGGAGAAATACTACGGGAACAATAGAAAGCCATCATAAATTAGGAGTTAAAAGGTTTGATGTATTTAAAATATTTACAAAAGATTATTTATAGCAGTATGTAAAGAATAATTTGAAGAGTTACCAAAACTGGAGACAGATGGAAAGCTTTAATTAGATTTGGAATCTGTAAAGCTGCCTTACAACTTGGTAAAAAAAAAAAAAAAAATTGTGTAGGACCATTAGTTTGTATCAGTAAGTTGGAACCTTAGAGACAGATTAGAAAATAGTAAGTCATATCTTTATTTATAGCTATATGTTAACTTAGGGGAGAAACATCTGACATCTTTATAGTTATGATATACCAACTGGCTTAAACAAACTAGTTTGAACAAACCAGGTAAAAAAGTTCTTCATGTATGTAAACTCTTCAGATAAGCCACATGTCTAATTTAGTAATTCCTTTCTCATGTTTCTTTTTCAGACCTTTATAGTATTGAATAAAGGGAAGGCAATTTTCCGATTCAGTGCCACCTCTGCCTTGTATATTTTAACTCCGCTAAACCCTGTTAGGAAAATTGCTATTAAGATTTTGGTACATTCATATCCTTTTCATGTGAATTGTCTAAATGCCATTTCTAACAGTTGGTTTTAAAGAAAATGCCATTCTTATTTTTAAACATTTATAATATTCTTTGAAATAATGGTAGCATTGTTAGTTTAATTTGTGCTTATTGGTTTTCTGCTATTTATAAGAAGTTTATTATAGAATGACTATTATGACTTGTAATAATAAAACTTGTAACCATGATTGTGATTCTATAGATGAAACCCATTTGGGTAGTAGGAACAATAGCAGATCTCCCTCAGACTTTTTAACCCCAGGTGGATCACACATAACCGCTGCTTAGGAAACATGTCTGTGGGTGTTGGTATTATCATCTGTATTATCAAATGCTTGAACTTTTGTGCCTTAATTGGTTCTGTGTCTCTAGCACCTGGCTCATTCATTAATTCATTCATTTGGTAAATATTTATTAAGCTCCTATAATGTGCCTCTGTACCTGGTTTTTAATATATATTAAAAAATTGCTGAACTTCAAACTGTAACAATGACAGTGAAAAGTGTATGTAAAAGGGCTGAATTGGTGTGGATTATAAGAAATTTCTCATATGAGTGATGATAAAATAAAAAAGATCTTCTAAGTCAATGTTCAGGAATGAACATTGTATAAAGGCAGTTTCAAAAGTGATAAAGGAGCCTAGATGAAAAGTGAACGAATAGATGGGCAAGCAGTTGATTAACTTAGAGGCAGGGCGAATGGTTCTAGTAACTTTTCCAGATACATCTGGATTCTCTCATTCTGTGGCTTGATGCTGGAAAGTATTCACACTTTAAAATAAAAGATTTACCTCAAAATAAAGATAAGCTCCCTTGCAGTGAAGTCTGGATTGAGATTGCATGAAAAATTATACGTTTTATTCTCAGAAAGGCTTCAGAATTAGTATGTAACTATAGAATGGTTCAGGTATGGTGTGGACTAGGCACAGGAAGATAACTAGATGACTTGTTGAATTTCCCCACAGACTAAAGTGAAAATAAAAAGGCAGAAATAATACTAACTTACCAGCAAAAATAGTAACTCCCTTTATTCTTGTGTTGTAAACCCTAAAAGAACAAGTTACATCACTATGAAGCTACTTGAGTCTCTTTCTATGGAATTCTCAGCTATACAAGAAAAAAATATATATAACAATGTAATCTTTAATATACTGGGCTACACATATGGCTATACATTTATATGTTATACTCAGTAACCTTTTGTGAGTCAATGGAAATTTTAAATTATATCTGCAATACAACTTTACACTTACATCATACAATGAATTTACTATTCAATAGTCATTTCTCTTGCTGTGCTGTTTCAACAACTGATTGGAATGCAAAGTAATCCCGTTTACTTCAGGTAGAGCTCTTTCTCAATTAAATTCAGTTTTGTGAAGATATGACATAAAAAGAAAAAAGAGTGTACTAAGAATATATGACTACCTTTGAAGTTTCTTATTCATTTTACCATTGTTTTAAAACAAGTAAAACTAATTTCACAGTTAACCTATATTAATTGATACTTTTTTTTTTTTGGTATTGGACAAGTTGAAATAGCCATGATAATGTACTGGCATTTTATTCCTTAACTATAATCTACTTTATTCAGCATGCTTATCATGTGCACTATTTTGACCAACTGTGTATTTATGACCTTGAGCAACCCTCCAGACTGGACAAAGAATGTAGAGTAAGTAGGAATGACTTCTTGGAATGAGAAATGCACACTCAAATTCTCTAGCAATTTCCTTATATTATGGTCTGACTTAAGGTTTCCACTTTTTGAAGTCAGGCTAAACACTTCTGTCTAAGAAAATATTCCATAATATGAAAGATGACAAGGGTACTTCTTTGGGGGAGTTTTTCTTCAATGAGGTAAGTATTTTTTCAAGAAAGTCAATGATAATATCTGCTTAAGAAAGGTTGTAAGTTAGTATATGCCAGCTGGTAAACTAAACCAATCATTTAGCCCACAAGTTAAGGCTCAATCATAGTCATGTATGTTGAATATAATACAATGACTATTTGAGTAATTTGATGAATTAAATTATTATTTTATTTTTTTAATATATTACTATTGTTATAGTAAAACAGATTTAGGTGTTTAGCTCTATAGGATTATATTAGACATTTTGGTTATATGTTTTACTGTTATATTTAGGAAAAACACATTTATTTGTTTGAGGTATTTAGATGTCTGGGTTATATTTGGATAGGTAGGTTATCTAGACACAGCATGTATGCTAAAACACCATAGATGTGTTCTGTAAAAGAATAAAATGTCTTCTGCAAAACTGTGCTTAAAATAATAGGGCTTAAGGGGAAAAATAATCAAGGGTAGATCACTCAAAACTAATGAAACTTTGTAACCAGGGCAATAATAAAAACAATAACAACCCCAAATTAAAAAAAAAAAACACTGACCCAGTTAAACCTCTACCAACATTTGCATCTAAAATCACAGCTTCCATGGGAGAAAGACCTGGTGATCTGCTCCCTTAGAGATGACAGCCTAGAATACCCTACAGGGCAGTCCTGTGTTGTTACATGGGTCCGCTATGAGTTGAAAATTGACTCTGGCACCTAACAACAGCAACAGACCTTTGCTGCCTTAGATCTGAGCTTCACCTTTTCTCCTTTGGGATGGAAGCCCTGGGAGCATTTGTATGATGCCTTCAAAATAAAACACTTGATTCAGTACTTTAATGTAAGAAGAAAGGTCTAAGAGCAAGTAGTTCTTGAGGACACTAAGTCAGCCCCTGTTTGAACTAAAAGAAGGCATTTCTGTTGATTTTTAGCATTAGTAATAAGGTCTTTTTTTATTGCTAAGGGTTTTCTCTTCAAGTGTGAGAAAACTTCCCTTGATTATTTCAAAACATCAATATACTGGGCAAAATTGTGCACAAATTTATGCAATTTCTGCATCATGACATTATTCCCTTATTTGTCAGTCAAGTACGAGATTATATGTGTCAAAGAAACATATTTTATCATAGAACAGAATGTGTTTAGGTGATACAGGCTCTTTTCATATAGTATAATACAATGACCAGGTATTTGAGTGTTTTGGTGAAAAAAATTTTTTTCTAGTTTTTAGTATGCTGTTTTTATTGTTACATATATATTTTAAAACTAACACCCTATGGGAGATAAGATCATGACAAACACTACCAGCTTTTATTTCCAACTGTTTTATGTATTTATGTGAGAATTTACTGCACCACTTGTAGACCATTATTTGTCAGTGATTTAATAGGTTAAAGTTTTTTTAATAGTAGCTTAAAAATGCTCCTTCAAAATTATTGTGATAAAGAATCCAGTTCTTATGTTGAGGCAAGTTATTAATAGAACTCGTAGTTATGATTTGTAAGCTAACAAATGGACATAGCTATATAAAACATTCTCTATGGGCTTTTTCCAGTGGAAATTATTAAAGCACTTAAAAACCAAACCAAAAACCAAACCTGCTGCCGTTGAGTCCATTCCGACTCATAGCGACCCTATAGGACAGAGTAGAACTGCCCCATAGGGTTTCCAAGGAACAGTTGGCGGATTTGAACTGCTGAACTTTTGGTTAGCAGCCAAGCTCTAAACCACTATGCCACCAGGGGACCATTAAAGCACTTAAACATATAAAAATATTATTTACTTGTATAGCATCATTAAGAGATAAAGGGGACAATTGAATATTTAAGTCCCTCTTCTTAAAGAAATAGTGTTAACTTAGAGATGATTATCTTCATTAGAAAAATAGCCTTTAAAAATATTTTCAAAGTGCATTTTTCAGTTGGAAAACTTTGCACAGGTTTCCTGATCAATTACATCTAGCCACTTAAGTGCAAGGCAGTAGAAATATGCAAAATACTAGCAGTTATTGCTTAAAAAAAAAAAAGGCTCAAGGAAAGAGAAAATAAAGTCATCCTGAGATGAAAACAATAGTCATTGATAAGATGAGAAAAAGTACCTGTATGAAGGTATGGCATACACAAAATGGCCTGAGGAACATTTTATATAGGGAGGGTAGCATTATATAAGGAAAGATACTCCTATAGACATGATAATTACAGGAAAAAAAAACTGTGACATGGACAAAATCTGCAGCAGGATTAGGAGCTGAGTTGGGGAAGAGTCGTGAAAGATCAAGGTCCCCTGACACCCACTTACGTGCTCAATCTTGTTTGTTAACAGACACTTTTTAACACCTGCTCTCTCTCTTCATTGGAAAGCTCTCAACACTCACCATATACTCCAAATATCCCCACAAATTTACTTTTCCAAAAACAAGAATAGGAGTAGGGACTGTAGTCTTACTAACAGTAACTCTACAGGTAGCTTAAAATTGCCTTAGCATAGACCAACGGCACTAGCCAGTACTATAGTAAACATAACACACACGTGAGGTGTCTCTTACAGCCTTTCATGAGGCCAGCTATCTCTCCAAGCAGAAGGCATGGTGATTATATTCAATACAAAAAGATCCAAACTGAAACACAAGTAAACATAAGCTTTGTTTGTGAAATAAAATATATCTCTTCCTACTAAAGTCAGCTATTAAGAAGACTTTGAGATTATAATTATTCCTCATTGTATCAACTGAGTTGTTGGAAAAAAAGAAGCGGAATGCAATGATGTGAAGATCTCTGCATAAATTTTCCCCTGATTTCTTTGTTGCCTCATATGAGAGAAATGTCTGCAGAAAACATGTCAAAAATCACTACCCTAACTTTTTCACATGTAAAATACTAGGAGGCTGGAAAATACAATGAATTTTAATAAGAGAAAATCAAATCTTTGTGGCTTGGGTGAAGTACTCTGAAGAATAAACTTAAATTATACTTTTTGAGAGAACATAATATTGGAAAACAGGTACTTTCAACTACTTCTGGAAGAAACAGAAACAAATAATTTATATTGTCAATATTCAGAGGAAAGAAATCTAGAAAATGTACTAAATCACACAGCAAATGGAAAAGTCCTCCACCATTCTGGAGACTGAAATCTGAATTTGAGCAAGGTTAAATCATTGGTTCAACTGCATTGCATTAGTAGCTAATGCAATGTTAGATTCAGGAATTTTGTTTTATCCCTGAATTCTGATAATTGTGTAATCACACACATAAAATACTACAGAACTGAAATATTTCTTCTGATTATAGATAGATGAATAGACAGCTAAACAGACAGATACATAGTTGATCTTTCTAACTAGAGAGAAGCAGTTTTATTAACTCTGTGAGTCTTAAAAATCAAAGAAAGCTGAGAAGTATATTTTCTAGATTATAAATGTAAAATATTTCTGAAAATAAGTCTGATCACCAAGAAAATGTGAACGAAATATTTCATTTAATAAAGGAATCTAAGAAATGCTGCCTCTAGAGCTGTGCTATCCAATAAGATTGGTACTAGACACTTGAAATCTAACTAGTCTCAATTGTTGAAATAAAAATATTTTGGATACAACGGTTCAAATAAGATATAACAAAATTAAATTCTTACTTTTTTATGGGCTACCATAAGTTTTAAAATTACATGTGTGTCTTGCATTATGTTTCTATCAGACAGCGCCTCTCTAAAGGTTCAAGCTTGATGATACCCATAAAATATATGACACTATTAATCTAAACATAGTTGAACAAGACTATGTTCATTTGGTATACAATATTTTGTCATCAGTTTAACTCTTTACTAAGGTTTGCAAGATTAATTAAACTAGAAGATTCTTTGGTAAGTAGGAATAAAGAACAAGGTTGTAGCGAACTGAAAAATTGAAAAAGTATAGGATTGGCTGTATTTGAAAATAATTTTAACAGTTTAAGTAAAATTGTTGACTTTCACTTGAATGCTTTTCCTAGGTACACATTCACAGGAATCTATACCTTTGAGTCACTTATAAAAATCTTGGCAAGAGGGTTTTGCTTAGAGGATTTTACATTCCTTCGGGATCCATGGAACTGGCTGGATTTCAGTGTCATTGTGATGGCGTGAGTATTTTTGAAAACTTAATAAACTCAGTGGATGAAAACAGTTGCAGCATAAATCAGGTTGATAGGGCATATTTTAAGTGTAGGATTTTCTTGTTAGCCAAGTTAACCACGTACCTCAGACATTTTGAAAATATAGAGTATATATTGCAAGGTAAATGAACCATAAATGGAATTACTTTCTCTCCATCAAAACAAAGTTATTCATTGACTATGGTTTAACGGCTCCAACTGTACCTTGATTAGTTTTGCAAACAAACTTGCTCATATCAGTGAAAATTACATTGAAAAAAAGCAACAGAATTTATTCCATAAAAGCACCTCTCAGTGTATGGCTCCCTGAAGTCTATTGCAGTTCTTGTTAAACTCAAGGGGCCCATATGCTAAACCAGCATTAATTCTTTATTTAGTATAAACTTTGCCAAAACTATCAGTAACTCTGATTTAATTCTACAGGTATGTAACAGAATTTGTAAGCCTAGGCAATGTTTCAGCTCTTCGAACTTTCAGAGTCTTGAGAGCTCTGAAAACTATTTCTGTAATCCCAGGTAAGAAGTGACTGATGTAAGGTGGTAGGCCCCTAATATCTCCAACTTTTCTTGTGTGTTATTGTGTTTGTGTGTGAACTCCCTATTACAGATATGTGACAGAGTTTGTGGATCTGGGCAATGTCTCAGCGTTGAGAACATTCAGAGTTCTCCGAGCATTGAAAACCATTTCAGTCATCCCAGGTGAGAGCGAGGTTAAACACCGAGGCTGATTTTAAATACACTGCAATAATATTGAGGTCGAAATCACGCTTATAACATTAGCCTTATTGCTTAGTATTCTTGTTAGTCAAATTCCAGAATGCCAAATGATGCTTCAATGACAGCTCATTTCCTAAAATTTTAGACATGACACACTTATTTATAAAGTCAGCCTTTGAGTTTAACAGATAATTGCATGAGACATCTATAAAAAGTACTAGTTTTGCTCTCGTTTCCTTTTTTTTTTTTGCATTTCTGATGTAAAGTTTTCTCTTGTGTATTCAGAAAAAGCATACTACCATGGCTTTACTAATTGATCTGGATTTTATACTCACTGTAGATCTATTTTGAAAATGGATCTCCTTTTATAAAGGAAAAAAGGTTATTACTGAGCAGCATAGACATAGAATTTTTACTATCTAAAAATTATTTTCTCCTCTAAATCATTGCTACTTGGAGGCTAGTATAAAGAATGAGTTGGAGGAAAATAGCCTTATGAAACACGAAATCTGAAATGAAAAATAACTGCAAGTTTTTCACATTTTCATGACAGTACATAAAACCAAAAAAAAAAAAAAATTCCTGCCTAGAAATTTAAACATTCATATTGAATCTCTGGTAAGCACACTGTTCATAAATGAAACCTGCTCTTCATCTATTTTCGAAACCATCCAGCTGTCCATAATGCTTTGCTGTCTAAATAGCCAAACAATCATTTGTGGGGGAAAGGAGAATGCGTGTGTGTAATAAAAAGAAATTGTGTTTATGGCACACTTTCTAAGCTGACCTATTGTTCTCTTCTCAGGTTTAAAGACCATTGTGGGGGCCCTGATCCAGTCAGTGAAGAAGCTCTCTGACGTCATGATCCTGACTGTGTTCTGTCTGAGTGTGTTTGCTCTAATTGGGCTGCAGCTGTTCATGGGCAACCTGAGGAATAAATGTTTGCAGTGGCCCCCAAGCGATTCTGCTTTTGAAACCAACATCACTTCCCACTTTAATGGCACAATGGATTCAAACGGGACATTTGTTAATGTGACAATGAGCACATTTAACTGGAAGGATTACATTGATGATGACAGTAAGAAGTACTGCTACATTATGTTAATCTTCATGTTGCTGAACAAGTTTGCCACTATAAATAGGCCATCTCTGTAAATATATTTTTATCGATGTCCACTTTAGAAATAAGTGAGACGGCCAAATACTCATTTATTCATATTGTGAATAGGAATAAATTAATTAGGTTTTTCTTTATATTAACAGGTCACTTTTACTTTTTGGATGGACAAAAAGACCCTTTACTCTGTGGAAATGGCTCAGATGCAGGGTAAGGAAAACTTTTCTTTTATTTTTAAAGATGCGTAACACTTTGCAAAAAGCCAGGTAGGAAAAAATACAGAAGGCTACCCTAACATGTATATGATACAGTGTGGTGCTGTCTACCTAGGAAATGCCTTCTTTGCCTTACTGGACTGCCACTGGTCCTAAAATCAGTCATTAAAATTGTCCCTTACAGTGAAGAAATTTTCTCCAGAATTTCACAGTTAAGATGACCCTGAAATATTGCTCCAAAGCGATGAGGCCCATAATTTGTCTCTTCTGTAAACACATCAGAGCTGTTGGGGAAATACAGGGAAGGAACACAAGATGGGCACACTTTTGGCTGGTGTGAGTGTGTACTGACAGGATGAGTTTTGTTGTGGCTAGAAAAGATCAAGAATATAATATGCTTTCCAGGGGGCAAGCTCAGAGGGGAAACTGGAGATTTCAGCATTTTTTTTATAATTCATTTTATTTTTTTGTTGTTGTTGAGAATATACACTACAGAACATATACCAATTAAACAGTCTCTACATGTACAATTCAGTGACACTGATTACATTCTTCAAGTTGTGCAGCCCTTCTCACCTTCCTTTTCTGAGTTGTTCCTCCCCCACTAATATAAACTCACTGCCCCCTAAGTTTCCTATCTAATCTTTTGAGTTGCTGTTGTCAGTTTGATCCCATATAGATATTTAAAAAGCACAATTCTCAAGGCAGACATTCTTTACTAGTTAAATTACGTTTTGGTTTTAAGAAGACTTCAGGGGATATTTTTTTTGAGGTCTAAAGCTTATCTCAGGGCAACAGTTTCAAGGGTTCATCCAGCCTTCATGGCTCCAGAAAGTATGGGTTCCATGAGAATTTGAAATTCTGCATTTTTTCCCCCTTTGATCAGGATTCTTCTATAGAATCTTTGATCAAAATGTTCAGTAATGGTAGCCAGACACCATACAGTTATTCTGGTCTCATGGCAAAGGAGGCAGGTTATTCATGGAGGCAATTAGCTGCACATTGCATTTACTCTTCCTATTCCTAACTCTCCTTCTTCCTCTGTTGCCCCAGGTGAAGAGACCAATTGTTGTGCTTTAGATGGCTGCTTGTAAGCTTTTAAGACCCCAGGCACTACACGATGAATCACATTGATTAAGGGCAGGGTTCCACCGCTGATTAATGTAATTGCTGTCAATAAGTTGTACACCTGTAAAAAGTTGAACTGGCAAAAGTTAACCTTGGTGGAAGGGAAAGACAACACACAATATATGGGAAGTCAGCACAACTTGAACAAGGCAAACTCATAGAAGCTTCCTAGACACATCCAAACACCTTGAAGGACTGAGTCCCTGAGGCTGAGGGCTGGGGACCATGGCTTCAGGGGACATCTAGGTCAATTGGCATAATATAGTTCATAAAGACTATGTTCTACATCCTACTTTAGTGAATAGCATCTGGGGTCTTAAAAGTTTACAAGTGGCCATCCCATCTGGAGCAAAGGAGAAAGAAGAAAACCAAAGACACAAGGAAAATATTAGTCCAGAGTACTAATGGACTGCATGAGCCACAGACTCCACCAGCCTGAACCCAAAAAGAACTAGATGGTGCCTGGCTAACAACACCGAACACTCTGACAGGGAGCCCCCCCCAACAGAGGATCCCAGACAGAGAAGGAGAAAAATGTAGAACAAAATTCAAATTCACAAAAAAGACCAAACTTACTGGTCTGACTGTGACTAGAAGAACCCCCAAGACTATGGCCCCTGGACACAATGCTAACTTGGAACTGAAGCCACTCCCAAAGACTACCTTTCAGCCAAAGATTAGACAAAAAATGACACACGTGAGGCATGTGCTTCTTAGTTCAATCAAGTATGCAAGACCAAATGGGCAGTTCCTACCCAAAAGCAAAGACAAAGAAGGAAGGAAGGGAAAGGAAAACTGGACAAATGGACACAGGGAACCAGAGGTGTAAAGGGAAAGGGGGAGAGTGCTGACACATTGCAGAGATTGCAAGCAATGTCACAAAAGAGTTTGTGTATAAATTTTTGAATGAGAAACTAAGTTGTGCTGTAAACTTTCACCTAAAGCACAAAAAAAAATTAAAAAACAGCTTAACTGGCAAAAGTTGTGTGATAGATATATTTATAACAGTGACAAAAGACAACAAAAAACAATGACAAAAAAAATAAAGAGTAGCTGCTGAGGCTGCTTATGTACAAACACCTCATGGGATTTGATTCCTTGGTTTGGAGGTTTAGAGTCATTGTTTCATGGGACATCTCAGTTAACTGGACTTCAGCATTCTTATCTTAAATAGCACGAAGGCCTACGTGTAAAGGAGCCATGGGGCACATGTATGCCAAAGGCGTATCCAAGTCTGAATCTACATATTTGACAGATTTATTTTGTTCACATTCTACAATCCGGCTAGTCTATCACAGTTAACATACTTCCAAGAATATTGTAAATTTTATTTTAAAACAAGGTATATCAAGAACTTTTTTAAGAATCAAGGAATAGCAAGAACAACTCTTAGGTCGTAGAACATCAACATATTCTGAGGTCTTCCAAAAAATGAGAAACTGGTGTAACCATGAAAACCTAAGGGTGTTAATGAAAATGTATACTAGTCATATAGAGGGCAATTTGGCAAAAAAGTTTTTCCTGATAGTTCTTCCAGCTTTTGTTAGGAGATGGTAGTAGCAAAGGGCATAGGTTTTGGAGTTCATGTACACCTGGATTCAAATCCTACTTCTACCACTTACAAACTCTTTGACCTTGGAAAGGTATCCTAATCTCTCTGCACTTCAGTTTACTCATGTCTAAAATGGGGAAAGTAATACAATCTCTCTATTAGTGTTGTTGTGATGATTAATTATTTAATACACATAAAGCACTTGAACTAGCACCTGGTCAGTCATAAGAGTTTCTTGCATTTTAACTACTACTTTTATTATTATGGTTACTGTAAAAGCCCAGATAAAATTGTGTGTAAGGTTGGTTAATGTATACTTTATCCTTAGTAAACCTTAATAATCACTTCCATTTATGGATTATTCCACTATCATTTAAGTAATTTTCATGGTAAAATTGACAGCCACTCTATTGTTAAATATCAAATAAAATTCTATAGAAATCTACTCAATTTCAATACTTAGTATAAATCCACAGTAAACAAGATAGCATAGTATTGGCAAAAGGATAAATACATAGATCAATGGAACAGACTAGAGAGCCCAGAAATAGTCACAAACAAATAGAGCCAACTGATTTTTGACAAAGGAACAAATTCAAATCAATGGGGAAGGGATAGACTTTTCAACAAATATTTCTGGAATGATTGGAGATATATATGAAGAAATATGAACCTAGATACAGGTCTTACATCTTATATAAAAGTTAACTTAAAATGAATCATAGATCTGAATGTAAATTAAAAAGCTATAAAACTTCTTGGAGAAAATAGAGGAGGGTAAAATCTACATGACCTTGGGTTTAGTGATAAGTTTTTAAGTACAACACCAATAGCACAATCTATGAAAAAAAAAATTAATAAGTTGGACTTCAGTAAAATTAAAAATAAGTTTTGCTTGCAAAATACACTGTTAAGAGAATGAAAAGACAAGTCACAGACTAGTAGAAAATATTTTCACAACAGATATGTGATGAAGAACTTGTATCCAAGATACACAAAGAAACAATAACAATAAGAAAACAAACCCAGTTACAAAATAGGCAAAAGATATGAATAGACACTTGACTAGAGATGATATATAGACGGAGATTAAAAATATTAAAAGATTCTCAATATCATTTCTCATTAGGGAATGATGAATTAAAACAACAATGAGATACCACTATGCACTTATTAAAATGCCTTAAAAAATAAGTGGAACAGTAGGAACTTGCATTTACTGCTGGTGGGAAAGCAAAATGGTATAGCCATTTTGGAAGGCAGTTTGGCAATTTCTTACAAAGTTAAACATAGTGTTACCATATGAACTATCAATTGAGCTACTAGGTATTTATCCAGCTGATTTGAAAACATGTCCACACAAAACCATGCAAATGACTGTTTATGGCAGCTTTATTCATAATCTCCAAAAACTGGAATCACCTTCAGTAGGCTAATGGATAAACAAACTGTGGTATATCCAGACAATAGAATATTACTCAGTGATAAAAAGAAATGAGCTACCAAGTCACAAAAAGACATTGATGAATTTTAAATGCATATTACTAAGTGAAAAAAAAAAATCCAAAAAAGCTACAAGCTACATACCGTATGAATCAGGATTGAGGGAGTTGAAGAGGTGAAGACAGAGGATGCCTTAGGGTGGAGGAACTATTCTGTATGATACTGTCACGGTGAATATAAAACGTTAAGTATTTGTCAAAACTCATAGAAATTCACAGCACAAAGAATGAGCCTTAATTATGCAAAGTTTTATGAATTCATTTGTGAGACTGGGAGATCCCAAATTGGAATATAGAATATGACAGAAGATTCTAAATATATTATAAATGTATGAAACAACCCCACTGAAGGAGGTGGAGAAATAAGATACTGGCCTAAATAACTTTGGAAATGAGTAGTCTGTAAGACTAAGAAAAAAAAAACTATACTCTCTTTGGTAAAGTTGTTTTCTATGGCATTACGGGTTAACAATTTTGAAATAACTATGATGCCTGGGGCCCTAGTGCCTCAGTGGTTAAGAGCTCAGCTGCTAACCAAAAGGTCAGCAGTTCAAATCCACCAGCCACTCTGTGGAAACCCTATGGGGCATTTCTCTCCTATAGGGTTGCTATGAGTTGGAATCGACTAAACCAACGTGTTTGTTTGTTTTTTTTTTTTTTTTTGGATAGGCATGCCTATTGGAATTGAGCAATTAAGTAAATCAATGGTACATGTTAGGAGCCAGGTTTCTTACTATTGGAGTGGGAGGTTAAGATAAGCAAGGGAAGGAGTCCAGAATGATCCACATGGTAATAGATCAGGTTTGGAGAAATCAGTACAAACTCACATTTAATTTAATCTAGACAGAGACAGTTATATATAGGAATACTTTCCACACATACATAGGTTACACGCACACAAGTGTGAATATATGTGAGTTAGTGTACACACATATATCTCCTTGCTCTGTGGGCCACTACGGTCTAGAAGCAATGACACCCCAGTAGCAACAAACAGAGCTAGCACCCAGATCTTGATTTTACAATACCATTCTCCAATAAAAGGAACCAGGGGGCTTTGGAGAAATGGCTGGTTTTAGGCCTGGAGTAAGAAATATACAGTGTGAATCTGGAGTATCTTGTAATGCCAGAAAGTTAAGAGAGTACTAAAACAAAAGCCAAACACGCACATCCATGGTTATTTCAAAAAGAATATGGTCGCAAACTCAGAAAGCTCCCAGTGACTAAAGCTGGAACAATCTGAGCAACAACAACATTATAATTGGATTACAGTACAAAGTTATAAAATAAATTCCACAAGTATACGCTGATATAATTAAATGATTGAATAAATACATAAATAAGGGAGAATAGACAAATCTCCTGTGCAAAAAAAATTCCAAGTTATTTATGTAGGTACTCCACCATTAGATGATGGATCTTAACTCTCCATTCTTTAAACGCAGCTGCTTATAGTGCCTTTTCTTCCCAAAAATGCAGTGGGAACAGGGGGGAGGGAGAGAGTAACTTTACCATGGAGAAACCTGACAAACACTACTTCAAGCCAGATGACAAAGGTTAACATCAACAGTGATAATCATACTGATAGCATGTGCCCTTGATATGATGTAATGAAAATGACATTTTACCTCTGTGGTCTTCCTCCGCAAAATCGACAGCCCTAGTCTAATCAGGAGAAAAACTGTAGATAAACTCCAGTTGAAGAGCATTCTACAAAATAGCTGACCGGTACTCCTCAAAAGTGTCAAGATCATAAAAAACAAGGAAAGTCTGAGAAATGGTCACAATCAAAAAGAGCCTAAACGACGACTAATGTAATGTAGGACCCCAGATGATGTCCTGAAACATGAAAGAGATATTTGGGAAACACTGAAGAAATCTAAATAACGTATGGGCTTTAGTTTATAATGGGAACCCCTGGGTGGTGCAAACCGTGAAGGAGCTAGGCTGCCAACTGAAAGGTTGGCAGTTCAAGTCCATTGAGAGGCACCTCAGAAGAAAATTCTGGCAATCTACTTCCAAAAAAAATCAGCCATTGAAAAGCATATAGAGCACAGTTGTACTCTGACACATATGGGGTCGCCATGAGTCATAATTAACAGTAATTTTTTTTTTTAGTTAGTAATAATGTATCAATACTGATTCAGATGTACCACACTAATGTAAGATATTAATAATAGGGGAAAACTGGGCATAGGATAGATGAGAACTCTCTATACTATCTTCATAATTTTTCTGTAAATCTAAAACTGTTTTCAAATACAAGTTTTATTAAAAAAAAAATTCTACAGAAGTGGCTAATATATTAGCTCAGTAGGTGGCTCCCTACCCTTTGGCTGTTTTCTGATTTCTAATTTTTAACCACTGGTGCTTGCTACTTTGTAAAGAGTGGGATATTGATGATGTCAGAATAGTTGGGACCTTTCTGCCATTCTAGATGTCTATAAATCCGATTTCTTTGCAACCAAGTTTTCTATTGGTTTTTGTAATAAATTTCATCTGATAACAGTTTCACTGTGAGCAATCACCTAAAGTGTTCCGGAAATGAAGGCGAGAAAATTCATTACAGACAGCAACTCCAGGTTTTGACAATTCCTATAAATCAAGATCAACTGAAATTGCAGTGCTGACCTTACCTCCATTTCTCTCTCTTATAGCCAGTGTCCGGAAGGATACATCTGTGTGAAAGCTGGTCGGAACCCCAACTATGGCTATACAAGCTTTGACACCTTTAGTTGGGCTTTTTTGTCTCTATTTCGCCTCATGACTCAGGACTACTGGGAAAACCTTTACCAGTTGGTAAGGTCCGAAGTAGCATGCCTAGAATGTATATGCATGAACATACATAAAATTATATGTATGTATACTTACAACATGTGTGGACATAATTATAACACTATGGCTGGCTATAGAAGAGAGTCCAGTATAAAGGGAGCGTGCCTAGGATCCCAGTTGCTCATTCAGTCAGTACGTATATAATGAAAGATTCTTATATAAGAGGCATTCTGCTAAGGGCTATGGAGGATGCAGAGAATGTTCTTGACTTTGAAGAGTTTATTATCTAGTTGTGGAGGTAGAAAGAGCATATGAAAAACCAAAAACAAAGGCAATTATATAGAAATTCCAAATTAAAGCAATAGTGAATGAGGGCCCGAGGAGGAGGGAAGAAAGAAGTTATCTCTAGATAGGGTGGAAAGTAGGCTCCCACTGAAGTAGAACCACAGGATTCTCACAATATAGCCCTGCATCATGGGCCCCAGGATAAGCATTTCAGTGGGGCTCAAATATGTATTCAATATATACTAATTTGCATAAGTGTGTTTTTATATCAAATGATTCTGTAGTCAAGCCTCAGATAAAAAGAAAAAAAATCTTGATCAAAATACATTGGGTACTTAATTAGTCTTCTTACTATCTAAATATGGTGATCTGATCTTTATTTGGAGGGACTATGTTAAAAAAACTTAAATTATCCCTTTTTTCTCCCTAGACATTACGAGCTGCTGGAAAAACATACATGATTTTTTTTGTCCTCGTGATTTTCTTGGGCTCTTTTTATTTGGTGAATTTGATTCTGGCTGTGGTGGCCATGGCCTACGAGGAACAGAATCAGGCCACCTTGGAAGAAGCAGAGCAGAAAGAGGCTGAATTTCAGCAGATGCTCGAACAACTTAAAAAGCAACAGGAAGAAGCTCAGGTACTGAATGATAACAAGCAAAGCTTTATTTATTATTATTATTCTCATTTCTAGGTAGGATTATTGTTGTTCCAGAGAGGTCAAATTCGAGCTGGCTTTTCATTTGGTATACAGGCATTGTCATCAGAAAAGAGAAGGATATTCAAACCTAGAATTGTTTCTGAAGCTGATATGAAAGGAATTTCTTTTAGAAATTATATATAAGGAAAATCCGTTGCCATCAAATCTATTCTGACTCATAGCGACCCTATAGGACAGGGTAGAACTGGCCCAGAGGGTTTCCAAGGTTGTAATCTTTATGAAAGCAGACTGCCACATCTTTCTCCCACAGAGTGGTTGGTGGGTTCAAACTACTGACCTGTCAGCAGCCAAGTGCTTACCCACTGTGCCACAAGGGATCATTATAAGGAAATTAGCTGGGGGTAAAAAACATATCTGGGATAAAGTTTACTGTGCAACTGACTTATGAAACCTGGTGGGGGGCTGGGGAATGGGTTTGATTTTAGGTTTAATTTGGAAAAGAAATATAACTGATATTTCCAGCTATTAGTGTCTCACCTCTAATTATGACATCTGAGATTTTATTCTGAAGTAACTTGACCTCAAATGTTAATAAGAAAATCTTATGTAATGAGTTTTAGTTTTTTTTTTTATGCTTAACCATTCTTTGGAATTTCTGTAGCACAAAATGTATTTGCTACATCTCATAATCAGGATATCAGCAAGGCATCTGCAGTAAGATTCCAAATTTAGGTTGTCATTAATATTAAAAGCCATTTGGGCTAAGGAAGTGGTGAATGGAACATTCATGTTCGTGTCTTCAGGAGAAGAGACAGAAGCATAGTATTTGATTAAAAAAAAAAAAGTGAAAATCATTGAGAAACATAATAAAAATCTGATTCATACCAGTTAGAGTTATAGTTTCTCCACATCTTCGCCATTTGATATGGACAGTGTTTTTGTTTTAACCATTCTAATAAATATCTCATCACTTTTGCATTTTATTAATGATTAATGATGTTGAATGTTGATAATTATGGAAAACATTGCGAAGAATGGGAATTCCAAAATACTTAATTGTGCTCGTGAGGAACCTTTACATAGATTAAGAGGCAGTTGTTCGGACAGAACAAGGGGATACTGACTGGTTTAAAGTCAGGAAAAGTGTGTGTCAGGGTTGTATTCTTTCACCATACCTCTTCAGTCTGTAAGCTGGACTATATGAAGAAGAATGGGGCATCATGATTGGAGGAAGACTCATTAACAACCTGTGCTATGCAGATGACACAACCTTGCTTGCTCAAAGTTAAGAGAACTTAAGTACTTACTAATGAAGATCAAAGACCATAGCCTTCAGTATGGCTTGCACCTCAACATAAAGAAAACAAAAATTCTCCCAACTGGACCAGTGAGCAACATCATGGTAAATGGAGAAAAGATTGAAGTTGTCAAGGACTTCATTTTACTTGGATCCACAATGAACAGCCATGGAAGCAGCAGTCAAGAAATTAAAAGACGCATTGCATTGGCCAAATCTGCTGCAAAGGACCTCTTTAAAGCAGCGAAGAGCAAAGATGTCACCTTGAAGACTAAGGTGCACCTGACCCAAGCCATGGTATTTTCAATCACATCATATGCATGTGAAAGCTGGACAATGAATAAGGAAGACCGAAGAAGAACTGACACCTTTGAATTGTGGTGTTGGCAAAGAATATTGAATATACCATTGACTGCCAAAAGAATGAACAGATCTGTCTTGGAAGAAGTACAACCAGAATGCTCCTAAGAAGCAAGGATGGCGAGACTGCATCTTAACATACTTTGGACATGTTGTCAGGAGGGATCAGTCCCTGGAGAAGGACATCATGCTTGGCAGAGTACAGGGTCAGGGGAAAAGAGGAAGACCCTCAACAAGGTAGATTGACATGGCTGCAACAATGAGCTCAAGCATAACAACAACTGTAAGGATGGCTCAGGTCTGGACAGTGTTTTGTTCCGTTGTGCATAGGGTCGCTATGAGTTGTAACCAATTCGACAGCACCTAACAACAACAACAATGATGCTGAGTATCTTTTCATGTTTTGATTTGCCATCTGCATAGCTTCTTTGGTGAAGTGCCTGTTGAAATATTTTTTCCCATGTTCATAATAGGGTTGTTTGTTTTTACTGAGTTTTGAGGGCTCTTTATATATTCTGGGTACAAGTCCTTTATCATATACATGTTTGCAGATATTTTCTTCCAATCTGTGACTCATTTTTTCATTCTCCTAACAGTATATTTTGAAGAGCAGATAAAGTACAATTCATCGAGTTTGTTTGTTGATCATGCTTTTGGTGTCATACCTGAGAAATCTTTGCCTAAGCCATCATCACAAAGATTTTCTCCTACCTTTCCTTCTAGAGATTTTATAGTTTTAGGTTTTACGTATAGGTTGATGGCTCATTTTTAGTTAAGTTATGTGTAAGGTGCAAGATATGTGTCGAGTCATTTTTTTGCATATAGATATCTAATTATTCCCGCACTATATTTGTTGAACAGAGTATCTTTTCTCTACTAAATTGCCTTTGAACGTTCATTAAAAACCAGTTGGCCATATGTTAGTGAACCTGTTTCTGGACTATATCCTGTTCAACTGATTTATTTGTCTGTCTTTACACCAATGCCACACTCCTAATTACTGTAGCTTTGTAATAAGTCTTGAAATTAGATAGTGGTAACTCTCCAACTTTGCTCTTTTTAAGCTATTTTGGCTATTCTGAGGCCTTTGTATTTCCACATGAAGTTTTGAATCAGCTTGTTTGGATACTTTCTATAGCTATGTTTTCAAGTTTATTATCTTTTCGTCTGCAATGTCTGACCTGCCGTTAATGCCACCAAGTATATTTTCATTTTGGACATTATAGTTTTCATCTATAAAAGTTTGATTTGGATCTTTTTCTTATACCTCCTATGTCTTTAATTAACGTTTTCAGTATTTGCATTACAGTTATAGCTTTTAATGTCCTGTCTGCTAATTCTAATTTCTGTGTCAGTTCTTGATTGTTTTTGAGTGATTCTTCTCTTCATTATAGATCATATATTCTTGCTTTTTTTGTATGCCTAGAAATCTTCAGTTACATTCCAGACTTTTTTGGGTGCTCAATATTTTTGTATTCCTGTGAAAATTATTGAGTTTGTTTTGGTATATTGCTTATCAACAACAGTGTGATCCTTTTGCATCTTGCTTTGAAGATTTGCTAGGTAGGACTAGAAAAGCACTTAGTCTAGGGCTAATTATTCCCACTACTGAGTCAAGACCCTTCTGAAAAGTCTATCCAATGCCCCGTTTATAATGAAGTGTTTATCAGTCTGGCTGGTAGGAAGAGGCACTATTCCTGGCCCCATGTGAGTACTGGGCAGTGTTTTCTTTAATCCTTAATTTTAGGTGGTTTCCTCACATGTATGCACTGATCAATCTTCTGAATACTCAAGGAAGGCCCTCCAAAGATCTCCAGAGTTTTCTCTCTACTCAGTTCTCTCCTCTCCAGTACTCTGACCTATGATTTCCAGCCACCTTGGTCTCCCTGGACTCTCAGCT
Organism: Elephas maximus indicus; assembly: GCF_024166365.1. Classification (NCBI taxonomy): domain Eukaryota; kingdom Metazoa; phylum Chordata; class Mammalia; order Proboscidea; family Elephantidae; genus Elephas; species Elephas maximus. The sequence goes on along the minus strand of NC_064824.1, from coordinate 63,214,021 downwards.
CCATTTCCTAATCCCGGGGAGTCTGCCAGGCTTTACCTAGGTTCCTCCTCTCTGTACCTCAGTCTAGAAATTCAAGGGAGTAAGGTGAGAAAAGCAACTTGTCTCATTTGTTCCCAATTTCCCAAAACCTCCGAACATCACTGAAAGATGTCCAGTGTCTTGAAAACCATTATCTCATGGGTTTCATCTGTCTTAGTATTTGTTTCAACAAGGGGAGTATATCGGTGCCTCTTACTCCATCTTTGCCAAAGGTGAAAATCCAAATAACTGTTTGACATAGAGACTTTTTTAAAATTTATATTTTCAGATAAAAGGTTCCAGCTACTTGAGGAATTACCTTAATGACAATATATCCTTGAAATTTTTAGGTTTAAGTTTTTAACTGCTCTGAAGATGCCTAACATACAGCATTAGATCCTTTTTTTTTTTGAGGCATTTTTTGGTGAGACAAGGATGTAGCAATGAATTGCTTAGCTAGTTACCCCAACCACAGACAGCATTTGCTGATCGTGGTTGCTTTTGTTGTTTTCATCTTACCATTGGGTACGCAGTAGTAATATGATTATACTTTACTGATTTTAAAACAAAAAATGTAAACAAATTTGGTGATTCCTGAAAATCTTATAAAGTATCCTTCATGCTTGCCAGAAAGTTCAATTATTTAAGAGTTTTATTTTAGGTCACTGTAAACAAAACATATTTGTAAGATAATGAAATAAAATGCTTATTTACAGGTCAAGGAATGTCTTTGTTTCAAAACTGTAAATGAATGTTTTTAGAATTTATAGATTGCATATAACTGTATTTTAATGCATTGGGTTATTTTATGATAATTTAGAAAAACAGAGAAATGTGGCTGAAAACACTATGCAGACACAAAATACAGGAGTTAGAGTCCTATTCTGAAATATAGCCATGTTAGGGTAAAATATGGCATCAATTAAGAGTATATTTACTTGAATTTAGAAATAAAAATATAGTATGGTTAATAGAAGTTTGAAAAAAAAACAATTATTCACATTATAATTTTAAAAATTAGGTCAGCAAAAATATAATGCCAGTTCTTTTCACTTAATAAAAGTCAGTTATTGGAGTCCACTAGCCAAATCATCAAGGTTTGACTCAGATTCAGCTTCATACATTCAAAATTTCATATTGATTGTGGAAAGTGTTTCAGTACTGACTGGAATGGCACAGTACCCAACTAATTTTAGTTCCTTATTGATGACGCAGGTAACAATGACGACTCAGTAGCCAATGTTGAAGCAGAAGGAGGGGATTGGAGGCAGAAAGAGAAACTTATCCTACCTATGAGATCATTTATGCTTCAGTGTAATTTAAGTCTTGCTAAACACCTGTGACTTTTCAAAGTTACCAACGAATCAATGACTTCCTGATACCTAGCATAACTTCCATTTTTTTTTTCTTAGTATCTGTTGAGTCACTTCCTAGCGCTAGTCACTATTTGGACATGAAAAAATTATATACTAAACTCAATGGAAGGATCCCTGATGGTGCAGTTGTTAAGCGCTCGGCTGCTAACTGTAAAGTTGGCAGTTCAAACTCACCAGCCACTACAAGAGAAAGATGTGACATTCTGCTTTCATAAGGATTACAGCTTTGGAAACTCTATGGGGCAGTTCTACTCGTCCCTATAGGATTGCTGTGAGTCAGAATCAACTCGACAGCAATGGGTGGGTTTTTAAGCTCTATGGACTCACAAGTCAAGTGCAGCTTAAACAGATAAAGACAAACCCCTAAAAAGAAATAAATGCCTTATCTTCGATCATCTTAGTTGTGTTTGGCATCTAATTTGTGATCTTTAAATGTCCAGTATCACCCAGCTTAGTATATACCATAGCAGTTTACACTGGTCTGATAAAAAATGGTTAACAGTAGGCTTTGAGACAGAATTAGTGATATTTATGATATCTAGTATAATATAGTCAGGGATAAAACTGAAACAGGTATAGTTAATGTCTTGTAGTTTCAAATAGGATTTTAAAACTAGATATTAGGTTTAAAATGAATAAAGTATCATCACAAAGACAGTCACATGATTACATTTTTTAAAGAACATATAGATAAACAGATTCAGTGAGTTATAGAAGCTTACTTTGAATCACACAAAAATGCTGTGAGAAGAAAATGTTCCCTGTGTTAATTAAGCATGTATTTATTAATGTTAAAGTGAAATTAAACAGCTCAGTTGTGAAAGTGACACTATTGTTCTAAGTAAGCAGGACATTGGCAGTGTTATAGGACTGGGTATAAACAGGTACACAGACATGGGAGACGACAGGAAACATCTGCGTTTGAGGGGATTGGCAAATCTCTGGAAATGGAACAAGTGACAGATTTGAGTTGATGAGTGACATTAAAAATATGTTGTGTCGGAGGGTTACCTTTGTTGCCTTAGAAATCTGTTTTGATTTTGCGTTATTTGAACTGTTACCCAGAATAGGTAGGGGAAGCACGTCTTATGCAAAACAAATTCCGGAAGTGATTTAAATGAACATGAGGTTCAGGATTACGACAAGGGAGTATTATCACCATTTCCTTTGTCTCTAGTGGCAAACAAGTCAATAAGTGATTAGAACTGTGTGTTGTGCATTTGTGACTAAAAAAGTGGAAAGATGAATTAAGGCCTTTATTCAGATAAAAAAGGATATTTGCCTGTTTATTCTTTAAACAAATGCTGTATATTATGTACCTCCTATGTGCCGATTTGACTGTGTGGATCATAACAAATTATGGATAACACTGCAAAGAATTGAAATTCCAGAACACTTAATTGTGCTCATGAGGAATCTGAAACAGATCAAGGGGCAGTTGTTCAAATAGAACAAGGGCATACTGTGTGGTTTAAAATCAGGAAAGGTGTGCATCAGCATTGTGTCCTTTCACCATACCTGTTCAACCTGTATGCTGAGCAAATAATTTGAGAGGCTGGACTGTATGAAGAAGAATGGGGCATCAGGATTGGAGGAAGACTCATTAACAACCTGTGATATGCAGATGACATAACCTTGTTTGCTGAAAGCAAAGAGGACTTGAAGCACTTACTGATGAAGATCAAAGACCACAGTCTTCAGTACGGATTACACCTCAACATAAAGAAAACAAAAATCCTCACAACTGGACCAATAAGCAACATCATAATAAACGGAGAAAAGATTGAAGTTGTCAAGGATTTCATTTTACTTGGATCCACAATCAACAGCCATGGAAGCAGTAGTCAAGAAATCAAGAGATGCATTGTGTTGGGCAAATCTGCTGCAAAAGACCTCTTTAAAGCGTTGAAAAGCAAAGATGTCACCCTGAAGACTAAGGTGCGCCTGACTCAAGCCATGGTATTTCAATTGCATGTTATGCATGTGAGAGCTGGACAATGAATAAGGAAGATCAAAGAAGAATAGATGCCTTTGAATTGTGGTATTGGCAAAGAGTATTGAATATACCATGGACTGCCAAAAGAATGAACAAATCTGTCTTGGAAGAAGTACAATCAGAATGCTCCTTAGAAGCAAGGACAGCGAGACTGCACCTTATATACTTTGAACGTGTTGTCAGGAGGGATCAGTCCCTGGAGAAGGACATCATGCTTGATAGAGTACAGGGTCAGCGAAAAAGAGGAAGACCCTCAACGAAATGGACTGACACAGTGGCTGCAACAATGGGCCTAAGCATAACAATGATGGTGAGCATGGCAAAGGACCAGTGTTTCGTTCTGTAGTACATAGAGTCACTATGAATCCATAGCATCTACCAACAACATGTGCCGATTACTCTGCAACTGTACTTAACTTGCTACAGATAAGTGATTCACTCACTTCAGTTTATGTATAAGGGGATCCTTCATATTTCCCCATCTGTGATCATAGATGATATGAGAAGGGATCCTGATGATCAAGTATTCAATAAAAAATCTGGCTATCTGATGATACGCAAATTCTATAAACATGCAAATTCTTAGTGTTTCATTTATATGCTAGGCATTGTCTTATATTGAGTCTTAGATATGGGTTTCATATATAAACAAATACTTATGTTGTATTTGGTGTATTGCTTAGTTCAACACATAAATTTACTATTATATTTAGTATTATACTTCACTTCCCTGGAGTCACGTTAATCCTGGAGGATTTGAAGTATAGCAGCTTTAGTTTTAAAACTTTTTTATTTTAACTTCTGTTGAGCTAGAACTACTTGGGAGGTTTTACTTCTCAGGAAGAAAGAAACATAAATCACAAATTGTTGTAAAAGCATTATGAATGGGTTTTATCTTCATTCCTTCCTAAAATATTTTTACTGTTATATAGACCATTCTTACACATATCTTTTATGAGATCTTGAAGAGTCAAGGCTAAGCCTGTTTTGCCCCTCCAACCCCAGGTCTGAGACAACTGGCACTAAGATGCCTTTTTACATTTTTATTCACCAAAAATTTACTGAGTCCTTTCTAAGTCAAGTGATATACTAGGCAGTAGGCATGGAAACATAATGACAAAATCCTATCTAGTTTATAATCTAGTGATGAAGACAGAACAAAATGCTATATAAATTAGGGTTGTTTTATGACATCTGTAAAAAGTTTAACCAATATTCTTATAACTTCATCATTCCTATTTCTGTGGTTATATTTAAAAACAGTAATACACCTAGTGAGAACTCAGCTTTGATATGGACCATATTGTTGTTTCACATCCTCTGCAGTCATGGTTAGATCATTTCCAGTCCAAAAATACTACTCATTTAAATGAAAATACAAAACATTTACCATGTTTTACCTAAGACTTGGCTGTGTTTCATTAGTAGGTACAGAAATTCAAAATACTTAAAAATTCTTAGGGCTAAAGTATGGAAAGAAAATATTTGAAGAAGTTCCCAAAGCTTTTGAATGATTATTTAAGGTATTTATTGATTGACATTTTAATGACTTTTTATTATTTACAATAACAGTAAAAAATTTATAAACACGTAAAAATTTAAAACTAAAGGTGCTGTAATATAAATTCTCTAGGATTAACATGACCCCTGGAATGTGAACTATAGTACTAAATGTAATTCAAATGAAGGACAAGGATAAACTAGCGAATACATTCCCACTACTTCCACTAAGGGGTAAAACAGTAAACACATTGAATGGTTCAAATTCATAAAAAATAAAAGAAGCAGTCTTTTGCCCTAGTCTTAGATGGGAAAAAATACCACTCAGTTGTTAATAATAAGCATTCAAGAGGAACAAGACTATGGATGGAATTGGAATAGGCATCAGACCAGTTATTCTTTTATTTTTTGCAGGGATACCATTCTACCTTCCCATTCTCCACCCCCAGCAACCACCACTAAGATCACATTCGCTTTTAAAGTATAAAAGAGGTTTAAGAGAGCCATTGTCCTCCATGAAGCTAATCAACAGAGTTTTTAAAAAAAATCCAAGAGATGTACAAAATCAGGCTTTTCTTGCACTAATTCATAGGCTACCATATTGTTTTGTATTATTTAAAGACTAAGGGTTGTTAATTAAGTAAACTGAATGGACTAAAAAATACCAACGATCATGAAGATGGCACAGGACCAGGCAACATTTTGTTCTGTTTTACATAATATCACACCATGAGTTGGAGCCAGCTTGTCAGCCACTAATAAAAACAAGTATGTAAAATCTTGTAAAAAGCAATGAGTTGACCAGAAAACATAATTTTCAAACACAATAGTTTTAAATGGCAGCATTTGTGCCGCAGTTATTTTCCAAGGTATATATTCTAAATAGTGCTTGGCTTTGTTTTACAACAGGCAGTTGCTGCGGCATCGGCTGCTTCAAGAGATTTCAGTGGAATAGGTGGGCTAGGAGAGCTCTTGGAAAGTTCCTCAGAGGCATCAAAGTTAAGCTCCAAAAGTGCTAAGGAATGGAGGAACAGAAGGAAGAAAAGGAGACAGAGAGAGCATCTCGAAGGAAACAACAAAGGAGAGAGAGGCAGGTTCCCCAAATCTGAATCTGAAGACAGTGTCAAAAGAAGCAGCTTCCTCTTCTCCATGGATGGAAACCGACTGACGAGTGACAGGAAGTTCTGCTCCCCTCATCAGGTAAGACTTTCCACTAATTGCTCTGCTTGGTTTTGTTGTTGCCATTGCTTTTGTAATTGCTTTATTTTGTTTTGGTACATTTTTGCAAATCTGATTTTAGTGAGGGATAGGGAACTAAATTTAATGTAGGTATTTAAATTCTTAGCATAAGTTGTCTTTGAAAGGGATTTTTAAGGAAGCATTAATAAATTAATTCAAGGTAATCAGCTCTAAATGTTTCACTATTTTGAGACCATGTTTCTTAATATGCATTTTTTTTTTTTTTGGTGCAAACTATTAGACTTTTCAGTGAGACTGTTTTGCAATCTCTTGTTTACCTTTTCCATCTTAAGAGCTCAGATGAACTTATCATTTTTGTTTCTGCCTTTATTTTCTGAGGTTGTGATTAGAGCATATGCATGAATTTTGAAAAGGAACGTCTCTTTGAGGTTTGCCTTTATCCCTTGATATGAGAACCGTACTGTCAAGAGTCTTCATTATACTGATATGGTGTCACGCTATGATACATTAGAGTGAAATTATGATCTAAGTGCTCTAGATGAGAATGCAATTGAAGTCAGTCTATTTTTGCTCTGATTTAATGCCAGCTACCTAATTCTTCAATATATTATCAAGTCTAAGAGGAAAAAATAGTCTCAACTCTTTGGCATTAAAAAGAATAGTTTCAAGGGTTGCATAATGTAAAAAGCAAATAGAAATCTGTGATAAGTTTAGTTATGGATTTGAACACTCTATTTGGCTCTATTAGAATTCCATCTGTTATGAATTATTAAACTCTTTCTAATCATATTAATCTGAGCCATAACACACCCTAATGGTAATGCTTTGAGGTACAGACTACATAAATAATTTAAACAAAAAAACTGGAAATCAACTAAAGGCTATGATATTCTTTACATAAAGTAGAGAAACAAAAAAAATGAGGAGTCATAAACACAAAATTCAGTATAGTGTTTAGCTTTTGGTTGGGAGAAAAGGGGATATCGAAGTTATCAGTGGGTGTTTATATATTCAACCTAGAAATAAAAATTTTTAAATGAAGAACAGAAATAGAATCTATATTAATACTTTAATTCTTGCATTCTCATGTTAGATAAAATAGGCATGCACATACAATTATAAGAGAAAGAATACTTTCCCTGCAGATAATTTCAATATCCAGTAATTCAACTACCACTATCTTGAATAATGAATCTTGAATAAAATATGGTATTAAATCAGTATAACGTATTTGGAGTTAACTTGAAGCACTGTAAGGCAACTCAGTTTCTCAGACCGACCAGATATTCTCTTTTTGGCTCAAACTCTCATCCTTGATATTTTTGCATAATGAATTATATTAGGAGTCATTAGGATTAAGAATACTTGACACTGTAGCGTAATGATTGATGCCATGGAAACTGGTGTTCCTATCTCAACTCCAAATTAGCTCTGTGACCTTGGTCAAGTCACTCGTACTTTGTAAGGTTTCGGTGAAATGAGGATGATAACTTTTAAATCACAGAGTTGCTGGGGGAAATTAAGTGATATATAGAAAGCCTGTATGACAGCTAGTAAGGCCCTTACTAAGTTAAAATGGGCAAGTAAATCTCAAACGAGGGAAACTTTAAGTGGTTTCAATTACTCATAAATGTATTTGTACATGTAGCAATATTTACATGAAGGCATTTACATGTTTTTTAAAATAACAGTATTTCCTTAACTGTTTCATCATTGTGTTCAAGTAAAAATCTGTGGATTGGTTCATTCAGTTAATAAATGAATATTTATTGATCATCTACTATATGGCAGCAGGCCTTCAAACTAGTTCACTCTGGTTTGACCCCCTGCTGAGAACTTGCATTTCCATCCCAGGTATCTATATAGATATCTACATCAGTATATCTAGGGTGAGAATGCAAATTCTTAGCAGGAGATCCAACCAGAATGCACAGGTTTGAAGCCCTTTGTGGCAGGAATCTTTCTGGATGATGAGAATGCCTTAAAGACCAAAAGATATACAATTCCCTGACCTCATGGAACTTAAAATCTAAAGGAGACAGAAAATAAATAAGTTATAGGGCATACTAGAGAGGGATAAGTACTATAGGGGAAAAAATCAAGCAGGGAAAGGGGTTCAGGAGTGCTAATCAGAGGTGGAATTTTAAATAGGGTTCTTTGTTTTTTGTTTTTTTTCTTCCTTTGGAAAGGCCACACGGTAAAGGGGACATTTGAGCAAAACTTTAGAGAAGGTGAGGGAAGATGCTATCTCAGGGAAGAGCATCACAGGCTGGTGGAGGAGCAAGTGCAAGTGCAGTCACATGCCTGGAATGCTGAGGGAGCAGCTAGGAGGCCTGTGTCGCTGGAGCTAAGTGAGCTACAAAAAGGCAACAGCTGGGGGAAGTTCAATAACAACAGAAATTTAAGACTAAAAACATTCAGTATATACATATATGATATGCAGATTATTTTATATTTGTAGATAGGTGGACAGATAGATGGATGGAGTCCCCAGGTAGTTCAAATAATTAAGTGCTCACTGCTAACTGAAAGGTTGGTGATTTAAGTCTACCCAGAAGCACCTCGAGAGAAAGGCCTGGAAATCTACTTCCTAAAGATCAGTTATTTAAAACCCTAAGGAGGACAGTTCTATTCTGATACACATAGGGTTGTTACCGGAAAACAGCCTCAGTTCTTGTCTTCGGTGTAGGAAAGAGTTCAAACACTGAAACAAAGAGTGCCAAACAAGCAAGGGGTTTTATTAGTTAAAAAAAAAAATTATTAGTTAGCAGAGGGTTAATAGCAAAAGTACACTTGACTAGGGAGCATCAAGCGGGCTGCTCAGAGGGAGAGTCTGAGAGCCCCGATAGTCGTTTTCTTAGGGTTTTATACCCTTTCTCTCTTTTCTCTCCCTGGTTAATGTTTAACAGCCAAGTCAGGGAACTTATCAAGTTAGGGACTATCTTATTGAGGAATGTCACCACCCTCTGTCTCTTCCTCTTCCCGAGTTTTAGCTCTCCTCCTTCCCCTTACAGGGTCATGATGAGTTGGAGTTGACTCAAGGACAACTGGTTTTGGCTTTTAAATGGATAGATACCAAACCCATTGCCATCAAGTCAATTCTGACTCATAATGACCCTATAAGACAGAGTAGAACTGCCCCATAGGGTTTCCAAGGAGCAGCTGGTGGATTCGAACTATCGACCTTTTGGTTAGCAGCTGAATGCTTAACCACTGTGCCATCAGGGCTCCAGATAGATAAAGATAGACAATTACAAAAGTAAACGAAATAGCTTATTAAAGTTGAAATTTACACATCCCAGTAAAGACAGGAGAAAACATTAGCACAGTTCATAAGAAGAAATATTGCTTAAGTGGTTTACAATTCCTGGTTTTCCAAACAGAAAAGGACTCTCTCTGATAGGTAAGAGAATCAATCAGTGAGGGTAGTGCATCCTGGAAGAATAAGATGGACAGGGCATACTGCTCAAAACAAATACATCTTCTGAAAATGTCAGAGAAGAAAGGGCAAAAATTATGGATACCTTGCCCACTACTACCATAAATTTGAAGTGTTATTTTATATTTATTACATTATTTTATTTTTTAAATAGATATTGCACGTTCAGAGTACAAAATGAAAAAGTATTTAAAAGTGTAAAATGAAAAGTGAGTCTTCCTCTTATTCTGTTCCCAAAGATTTTATCTATGTTGTTTGGACATACTAAGATAGTTTATTCTAAACCAGAATCTTCTTAGATATAATCAAGCATAGTTGTTGACTTATTAAAGATATTTTTAAGGGACATACATTTAACTTGAAATTCCTTTCTATTTCTTGGAAACACTCACAGGTTTCTACTCCCCACACATTTGTCAGTTTATCATACTGTGGTGGCTTTTATGTTGCTGGGATGATGGAAGCTATGCCACTGGTATTTCAAATATCAGCAGGGTCAGTCATGATGTACAGGTTCAGCCGAGCTTCCAGACTAGGACAGACTAGGAAGAAAGACCTGGCAGTCGACTTCTGAAAATATTAGCCAGTGAAAACCTTATGAATAGCAGCAAAACATTGTGTGATACAGTGCCAGAAGACGAGCCCCTCAGGTTGGAAGGCCCTCAAACTATGACTGGGGAAAGGCTGCTTCCTCAAAGTAGAGTCGACCTTAGTGACTTGGATGGAGTCAAGCTTTTGGGACCTTCATTTGCTGATGTGGCAACACTCAAAATGAAAAGAAATAGCTGCAAACATCCATTAATAATCAGAACATGGACTGTATGAAGTATGAATCTAGGAAAACTGGAAGTCATCAAGAATGAAATGGAACACATAAAGATCAATATCCTAGGCATTCATGAGCTGCAACAGACTGGTACTAGCCATTTTGAATCAACCATATGATCTACTATGACAAGAATGACAAATTGAAGAGGAATGGCATTACATTCATGGTCAAAAAGAACATTTCAAGATCTACCCTGAAGTACAATGCTGTCAGTGATAGGATAATATTTATATACCTACAAGGAAGACCAGTTAATATGACTGTTAATTCAAATTTACTTGCCAACCACCAATGCCAAGGATGAGGAGATTAAAGATTTTTACCCACTTCTGCAGTCTGAAATTGATCAAACATGCAATCAAGACGCATTAATAATTACTGGTGCCTAGAATGCAAAAATTGGAAACAAAGAAGAAATAGTAGTTGCAAAATACGACCTTGGTGATAGAAATGACTCCAGAGATCGCAGGATAGAATTTTGCAAGACCAATGACTTCATCATTGCAAATACCTTTTTTCACCAAAATAAATGGCATCTATACACATGGACCTCACCAGAGGGAATACACAGGAATCAAATCAACGACATCTGTGGAAAGAGACAATAGAAAAGCTCAATATCATCAGTCAGAACACAGTCAGGAGCCAGCTGTGGAACAGACCATCAATTGCTCATATGCAAGTTCAAGTCAAAGCTGAAAAAAATTAGAACAAGTCCACAAGAGCCAAAGTATGACCTTGAGTATATTCCACCTGAATTTAGAGACCCTCTCAAGAATAGATTTGACTCAGTAAACACTAATGACTGAAGACCAGATGAGTTGTGGAATGACATAAAGGACACCAGACATGAAGAAAGCACGAGGTTATTAAAAAGACAGAAAAGACCAAAATGGATGTCAGAAGAGACTGAACCTTGCTCTTGAACATACACTAGCTAAAGCAAAAGGAAGAAACGATGAAGTAAAAGAGGTGAATAAAAGATTTCAAAATGTGGCTCAAGAAGACCAACTAAAGTATTATAATAAAATGTGCAAAGACCTAGAGTTAGAAAACCAAAAGGGAAGCACACGCTCACTATTTCTCAAAATGAAAGAACTGAAGAGAAAATTCAAGCCTTGAGTTGCAATATTGAAGGATTCTACAGGGAAAATATTAGACAATGCAGGATGCATCAGAAGATGGAAAGAATATACAAAGCCGCTGTACCAAAAAGGCGTTCAGTCATTTCAGGAGGTAGCATGTGATCAAGAACTGATGGTACTGAAGGAAGAGGTCCAACCTGCGCTGAAGGCATTGGTGAAAAACAAAGCTCCAGGAATTGATGGAATACCAATTGTAATGTTTCAACAAATGCATGCAGCCCTGGAAGCACTCAGTCATCTCTGCCAAGAACTTTGGAAGACAGCTATTTGGCCAACCAACTGGAAGAGATCCATCCATATTTGTGCCCAGTCCAAAGAAAGGTGAACCAACAGATGTGGAAATAAATGATATTATTAATATGACACACAAGAAAAATTTTGTTGAACATCATTCAAAAACAGTTGCAGCAATGCATAAACAGGGAACTACCAGAAATTCAAGCCAGATTCAGAAGAGGATGTGGAACAAGGGATATCATTACTGATGTCACATGGATCTTTACTGATGATTACCTGTCTTTACTGATGTTTACGTATGTTTTATTGACTATGAAAATGCATTTGACTGTGTGAATCATAAAAAATTATGGATAAAATTTGCAAAGAATGGAAATCCCAGAACACTGAATTGTGCTCGTGAGGAACTTGTATATAGACCAAGAAGCAGTTGTTCAAACAAAACAAGGGGATACTGCGTGGTTTAAAGTCAGGAAAGGTGTGTGTCAGGGTTGTATCCTTTTACCATACTTATTCAATCTGTACGATGAGCAAATAATCCGAGAAGCTGGATTATATGATGAAGAACGTGGCACCGGGATTAGAGAAAGATTCATTAACAACCTGCGATATGCAGATGACACAACCTTGCTTGCTAAAAGCAAAGAGTACTGGGAGCACGTACTGATGAAGATCAAAGGCTACAGCCGTCAATGTCGATTATACCTTAGCATAAAGAAAACAAAAATCCTCACAGCTCCACCAGTAAGCAACATCATGATAAACAGAGAAAAGATTGATGTTGTCAAGGATTTCATTTTATTTGGATCCACAATCAACACATATGGAAGCAGCAGTCAAGAAGTCAAACGATGCATTGTGTTGGGCAAATCTGACGCAAAAGACTTCTTTAAAGTGTTAAAAAAAACAAAAAATGTCACTTTGAGGACTAAGGTGAGCCTGACCCAAGCCATGGTGTTTTCAATCGCTTTGTATTCATGTAAAAGATGGACAATGAATAAAGAAGATGGAAGAAGAATTGATGCCTTTGAATTATGGTGTTGGTGAAGATACTGAGTACACCATGGACTGCCAGAAGGACGAACAAAATCTGTCTTGGAAGAAGTACAGCCAGAATGCTTCTTAGAAGCAAGGATGGCAAGACTTTGTCTCATATACTTTGGACATGTTATCAGGAGGGACCATTCCCTGGAGAAGGACATCATGCTTGGTAAAGTAGAGGGTCAGCAAAATAAACAATGGGCTCAAGCATAATAAAAATTGCCAGGATGCCGCAGGACCAAGCATTGTTTCATTCTGTTGTACATAGGGTTGCTATGAGTTATAACAGACTCCAAGGCACCTGTCAATAACATGTTTCTATGAGAATATCTTTAAGTTGCCTATGTCTTCTTCAATCTTAACTTTCCCCATTCCACTAAGTACAATTCCTGCATGCAGCCTTGCCTCTTATAGACCTAAGTTCTTTTATTTTCCCTTTTGTTACTGAAAATTAAGAAAAAGAGTCCATATTTATGTTCTTGTAAAAAAAAAAAAAAAATACTGGGATTTATGTTTTGGCCTGTCTGAGGGAAAGAAAGATGGCCTTTAGAACCTTAAAGCATAAAAGCTTGTTTTCCCTTGAGAAAAGGTTGCCACAGCTGTGGGTATTCCCTCCACTCTCCTGCATCTTCTAGCGCGTTATTATCGGTTTATTTCTCTGAATACTATTTTTGTTATCTTCTTTTTCTGTCTCTGTTGCCTTGAAAGCTTTGCTCACACCCATTATTATACTTTCCAAAGAGTGAATAGATGTTTCAGAGAAACTCAAAGATCTGGAATGCCTTTGAAAACACTCCAACATCAAAGCATGCAAATTAAAGGCACGTACCAGACACCTTGTGGATGTAGAAACATACTCCCAACTAAGATTATGTGGACAGATTGTCAGTTTCCAGAGACAGTTTCAGAACGTAGATATATCAAGATGGTTACATTGAACCATCCTTAGGCATTAATGTAAGACCAAGTTAGTGTTTCTCTAACTGCAGGGCACAGTGCACCTGCATTCCAGTCATTTGTAATTTGTGTTGAAAATTCAGATTCCAGAGTCCTATATTCTACTTAAAACAAACTGAAATCCAATTCCTTAAAGCAGGGACCTAAAAAGTATACTCAAAGTGATTCACTTGCACACTGAAATTTCAAAACTCAGTTCTGAATATATTAACAATGTTATATTGCTAATTTAAATTGAGTCTGAGGAGATTTTTAAAAAATAGCATTCTTTATTAACGTGGGGGTGAATTAACATTTTCATAAGGTTTAATCTCTTGATTACTTTGATGGCTGGAAAATTAGCCTAACTGTTGTCTGGTATTGGGTAGACAGACCTGCTACTCTGAGTATCACATAGATACAGCCTCAGGTTGGACAAGCTAGACAGCCATAATAGTATAGTTCCTGTGGAAAATATAACCAAATCCAAAGGAACGGCACATTTCTTAATGATGATATCTTTCTGGAACATCACTGAGACAGAGAGTGCTAAAGGTTATTCTGGTGCTTTGCAGTCTGAGAAAAGCCCTATAAAATTAGGCTAAAAAGGAGGCTAAAGGAAATCAGCATGGACATAATTAGGCAAAAACCAAAAAAAAAAAAAACCAAAAAAAAACCATTGCCGTGAAGTCAATTCCAACTCATGGTCAAAAATAAAGTTGATAGAGTCTGCCTTTCCTATGTTTTTCTTTTCTATAAAATTATTTTAGTTGGTTTTACACTGAAACTTAGAGGAAGAAAGGGAAGGTCTGGGCATGTTTGCTGCTGCTGTTCTTGTGTGTGTGTTTAATCCTGGCTATGAAGAGAAGTAGGAGAGAAGAGACTAAGCAGGGGGAGCAAGGGAAATGCCATTTTTAAAAATAAGGGGAGTAAACAAAGATTCTAAAGACTGAATAGAGATGTTTTTGAAAACTATCGCCAAGGCAGAAGAAGTGCAGAATTATTTGGTGCTGCCAGTTTAAAATCCATTCAAAAAGTAAAAGAAGGGACTTCATGCTAAGTCCCCATTTTCCAATACTAGAAGCAGTTTATTTATCTGTGAACATATGTAATAAAAAGATTTTTGAAACTTAGAGTTTCTTCTAATACAATCACTCCTCACATATCGACATGGTTAGGTTCCAAAGAACAGGTTGTTATATGAAAATTAGTGTAAATGGGAAAATAGGAGATGACCACATCAGATCACAAAATGGAGGATGACTATATCATTGTATAACTGCCAAATTACATCACTGCCAACCCACTGAGAATCACGGCCCAGCCAAGTTGACACATAACCTTAGCCATCATAGCTGTCGTTACTCTTGCCTCATACCTCAGCATTTGTTACTGCCAGATGTACATTGTTAATGTGCAAAATAGTCAGATAGCAGGTTTTTTACTGTTGTCATAAATGTGAAATGTCAGATAACAAGAGAGTTGATAAGTGAGGAGTAGATCTATAATTAAAGTGAGATCAGAAGGATAAGCGGTCTAAATCACCACTGGTTAAGTCATGTTTACATGCATTGCTTTTTTAAACTAGTGTTAAATTTTAAATAAGAATAATTTATATAGCAGTTAGGAATCCTCTCTGTTGTGTTTGCTATGACATATATTCTCTCAAATAAGGTGAACCATTAGTAGCCATTTGGCAAACTGTTAGCAAATTTGGAAGACAGCATCATAGGTAAGTTTCATAACTTTTATTCCCATGTGGTTATAGACAGGCAGATCAAGAGAAAGAGTAAACTAACTCCTTTTAGAATCCAAAAGAAGGATAGAGTTAAGAGATAATGTAGTTTTTAAACAGTCAGTATTTAGTGGTAAATTATTTGGTACAAATATTTTAAATTTGAGCCAACAGTCTCATTTGAGTTGTAACTCATTCTCCAATTTGCCTTTGGAAGTGAAAACCACCTACTAGTTGTATACCACGACCAACACCAAAAAGAATCATTTGTCCTCTCCACTTGTTAAGTTCCTCACTTATAACATTATGATAACACAATTCACCTCACAATACTCCAGTGAAGATTAAATGAATTGGTTCACACTTAGTATAGTGCAAATCAGGATCGTTAGAAAAATATTCTTTAGACTTAAATATGATAAAAATACCAAAACATATGTGTACTCTATAAATTTTGATTACCCATGTATAAAACCTAGTCAATTCTAACCCAAAAGCAAATAAACTGTACAATATTAAGACTTTTATTCAGTAATTGTGTTTCCTCCTTGTTCGTCTTTTCCCTGCTCTCTCCTCAGTCTCTGTTAAGCGTCCGTGGCTCCCTGTTTTCCCCAAGGCGCAATAGCAAAACAAGCATTTTCAGCTTCAGAGGTCGTGCAAAGGATGTCGGTTCTGAAAATGACTTTGCTGATGATGAGCACAGCACATTTGAAGATAGCGAGAGCAGGAGAGACTCGCTGTTTGTGCCGCACAGACATGGAGAGCGACGCAACAGTAACGTTAGTCAGGCCAGTATGTCATCCAGGATGGTGCCAGGGCTTCCAGCAAATGGGAAGATGCACAGCACTGTGGATTGCAATGGTGTGGTTTCCTTGGTGGGTGGACCATCAGCCCTAACGTCACCTACTGGACAACTTCTACCAGAGGTGATAATAGATAAGCTAGCTACTACTGACGTACATCAATTTAAAATATGCAAAGCCTGGGTGATTTAGCCTTTTATACCAAACTGTTTCCCCATAATCAAACTCCCTAAAAATAATACAAGATTAATTGAGTGGAAGTCAATTGAGTCTTTAGAATGACTTGAATTGTGCAGGACCTTTAAATTTTAGCTGCTTTAGGTTTTAAAAGGGCTCAATTTTTGAAATCTGGGATGAAACACAAATCTGCAAATTCAGTAGACCTTTCAGGACAAAACTATTGGCATTTTGACAACTAAACTTTATTATAGATGAATGTTCACCCAGAGTTGTATAATTATTCATAATCTGTACAATTTCATATACTTACATTGTATAGTCACCAAAATATTGATAATGGGCAGTTTTCATACAACTGTCTATATTACAGTGCTATCTTAAAATGGCTCTAACATAAATTGTGATTTCTTATAAGATGACAAATAGAAATAATTAAAGAAATCTTAGGAAAGCACACACATTTCATTGTACATCTGTGTTTGTGCATGGAAAAAACTGGCCTTTTGTCAATATTGTCAATATAGCCTCAGAGAACACAACTCAGCCTTGGGAATATTTAATCATTTTTGTTGCTGTTTTGGGGGACGATTACTTGGATTATTAATCACTGATGTAAAGTGTAAAAACAGTTTGTATTTGAATGAAATAAAGTAATACATGACTTTAGCATGCTTATGAAAAATGTCCCTGAAAATTATAACACGTTAATGAAAGGATTTCTGTAACATAATTGTCCTATACAATTGCACCCAACAGGTGAATATTTTTTAAAAAGTATCACCTGCGTTTATGATTTTTTTAAGCACTTATAACAACAGTAAAATCATTTTATTAATACTTAAAAATTGTTACCTGGAAAAATTGCATGGAGCATGATTTTCCAAAGAGATGCTGTGTGGTGTTGCACTATTCACTGAAAAGGGTGGTTTGAGCCATCAGTATTTGGTTTGCAGGGCACCACTACGGAAACAGAAGTGAGAAAGAGAAGGCTAAGCTCTTATCAGATTTCAATGGAGATGCTGGAAGAGTCCTCTGGAAGGCAAAGAGCTGTGAGCATAGCCAGCATCCTGACCAACACAATGGAAGGTAAGTACCAGGCCATGGAATAGGCAGCTTTCTATGACTGTTTTACTAAAGTAAGGTTTGGAGCTTTTCCTTTTCTCCTAAAGTTACTCAAGTTGATTTCCCAAGGCAAAAATGTTTCATAAGAATTTTAAAGAAAGCTTACAATTGAGGCCCGAGATTAGAACTATATAACAGACCTAAGTATGTATATGGAGCCCTGGTGGCACAATGGTTAAGACCTTGGCTGCTAACCAAAAGGTCGGCAGTTCGAAACCACCAGCTGCTCCCTGGAAACTCTATGGGGCAGTTCTACTCTGTCGTATAAGGTTGCTATGAGTCGGAATCGACTCATAGGCAACGTTTTTTTTTTTTTTTTTTGTATATACAGAATTGTTATTTTGGCTACAGGAACGAATGTTGGCCTTACTTCTTCTTAACTCAGGTTCATATCTTGTTTATAGAGCCATATTTCACTGTTGTTGTTAGTTGCCATCGAGTTGATTCCAACTCATGGCAACCCCACGTGTGCAGAGTAAGAACTGCTCCATAAGGCTTTCAAGGCTGTGACCTTTCAGAAGTAGATCACCAGGCCTGTCTTCCGAGGCACCTCTGGGTAGATTTGAACTGCCAACCTTTTGGCTAGTAGTACAGCACTTAACCATTTGTGCCACCCAGGGACTCCTGATATTATAGGATTTATTCTTATGTTACATTATCCTTGAGCAATTAGAGTAAGCACATTCTTTTTAAGTAGAAGCACAAGGAAACATCGCTTTCAGGCTTTAATTTGTGTTCTCTAGGCATGGAGGTGGTGATGGGGGTGCACAAGGCGTATGAATGAGTTGGATAAATCAAGACCTTTGCTCCATCCCACAGGGAACCTAAAAGGGGGTATCTCCTCTTCCATGTTCAACACACAGAGCAAACAACGCTTTCCTCTAAAGACAGCGGGCACAAATGGTCATTGCTTTTGACACGCAGGAATAGGCTGTAACTGTTACTCTCGTGTTCATTCATTGAACAAATCCCTACTCTTTAAAGTCTGGAAAGATGCTACCTTATTACTATAATTTTATTAGCCCATTATAACACTTTCTCCAGGAAAAGTCAATTACATTTTGTCTTCATCCTATTGATATGTTGAATATCTGAGCAGTCACATAATTATAACAGACT
This sequence comes from Elephas maximus indicus, assembly GCF_024166365.1. Taxonomy (NCBI): domain Eukaryota; kingdom Metazoa; phylum Chordata; class Mammalia; order Proboscidea; family Elephantidae; genus Elephas; species Elephas maximus. The sequence continues at coordinate 63,195,345 of NC_064824.1, read as the reverse complement.
TTACCCATAAAAATTATCAGTAACTTTTATACATCCTAGGCTAAAATTCTAAAAGGTATATGTAATATCAATTGTAGATGTAGATTTGGACCTAATCTATATTGAAAAGAAGGGTATACTACATTCTTATTATGTGCAAAATCACTGTTGTGGAGAAAATTAGAAGAGAGAAGGGTCATACATATTAATAAGGATCCCAGCTCTAAATAATATTTTTAATAGTTCCAGAAGAAATAATAATTGTGTAATACATTTAATGTTCCCATAAAGCATATTAAATGATTCTGTTTTGCTAGAGAGAATAGAGCAATTTAACCAACTGTTACCTAGTTAGCTATTTTGGGGGCAAAATATTAAATTTAAAGTATTTCATTAAAAGAGAAAGTATATCTACATAACATTTTAATGAGCATTTTATTAAAATATTTAATGAGACTGTCTTCTCAAGTGTGTCAAGCTAAATAGTATAATGTCTGTCCCCAAGTATAAGAATCACTTATATCAAATAAAGTGCAATCTGTTATCCAAGAAAACCAGGCCCTTTGCCATCGAATTGATTTCAGCTCATAGTGACCCTATAAGACAGGATAGAACTGCCACATTGAGTTTCCAAGGAGCTGCTGGTAGATTTGAACTGCCACCTTTTGGTTAGCAGCTGTAGCTGCCATAGCTCTTAACCACTGCACCACAATTCATATTTATTTTTATTTACTATTTTTCTTTTTGTTGCCTTTCCAGAACTTGAAGAATCTAGACAAAAATGTCCACCATGCTGGTATAGATTTGCCAATGTGTTCTTGATCTGGGACTGCTGTGATGCGTGGTTAAAAGTAAAGCATCTTGTGAACTTAATTGTTATGGACCCATTTGTTGACCTTGCCATTACCATTTGCATTGTTTTAAATACCCTTTTTATGGCCATGGAGCACTATCCTATGACAGATCAATTCAGCAGTGTGTTGACTGTAGGAAACCTGGTAAGTTTACTTGACGTTTGCTTATGTTCTTTGGCAGGCAGTGGGGGAGATGGATAAAAAAAAAATTTATGTATGGTGTGTTGAAGAAAAATGATGTTTTCTTTCTTTGTAGGAAGAAATATCTGTAGGAATATTACAGAAATCAGAGATCAGTCTATAGTTCACTTGGTATTAATGCTGGTTGTGTAGGCCAGTATCAGCACTGGTTGATCACGGTGTTTTACCAGTTGAAAATTTGTTATAATACTTACCTACTAGTAGGTTTCCAGAGAAACCATGAGATCTAATTTTAGCTCCATGACCATGCAGTTCTAGTCTACACAGCGCCTAAAGAAATCATGCCCAATTCAAAGGATGATTCAAGGATTGATTTCTATACAAAAGAGGGCACGGTTGTTTCACATTTAATTACCTGATAAAATGCTTCTGTGGCATTCATGTAAGAGAAGAAATAGTTGGTAAAAATGCATCTAAACTTTGGTTCAGATTACTTGAGTACGTGTGTGTGTGCACACACGCTGACAGATATTTTCTCCTGAATCTTTATGAACATTTTCTCCTTCATGAAGAAATTGAAATTGAAGAACAAGGAAGAAAAGGATTTTCCTGGTTTATTCAAGACCCTATTGGTGAAAGACAGAACTGAACTCAAGCTAGCTTAACCAAAAGCCAAACCAAACCCACTGCCGTTGAGTCAATTCTGACTCATAGCGACCCTATAGGACAGAGTAGAACTGCCCCATAGAGTTTCCAAGGAGCACCTGGTGGATTTGAACTGCCGACCTTTTGGTTAGCAGTTGTAGCACTTAACCACTACACCACCAGGGTTTCCCAAGCTAGCTTAAAACCAGCAGGGGGGGGGAAAGTTTGATTCCTGTAATCAAAATAAAGGTGAACTACCAAACCATGTAAAGGGCGATATTGCAGCTGGGCTTCAAGAACAACTTTAACCAAGGATTTGGATGTAACCCAAACCTTCATGGCATCTTTTTTTGTCTGTCAGGAAACATGTTCACCTATAACTCACTGTATTTACACCTTATAGTGTCTGTACTGGAAAAAAGAATCTCTTTCTCAGCTTCAGTTCAAAGACTCTCATGAAAAGACTCTGACACAGCTTGGGTCAGATGCTCAACTCTGGTTTAATCAGCTATGGCAGGACTTTGGGTTATACGAAAATGCAGCAACTTCTTGGTATTCATGTAGGTGGAGAAGCAATTCCCAAAAGAGGGTGGAAAGGGAATACTGGGCAGATGATTGCATAAATGTCTCACAATCTCAATAAGTAACTCAATTTATTAGCATTATTTGACTTAGTTAAACACCCAGCAGTTTCTTCTTGACATTTGTTTCTTCATCTTCAATATTCAGTAGTGATTTTTTTTTTCTGATTGTTCTTTGATCTTTCAAGCCACTCCTTCTTTGCCTCCTTTTTTGGAGTTTTCTTCTTAGCCTATTAAGCCCATGTTTTTCACTCAATGTTTTTATGTACTCAACAACTCTAAGAATTACCTACTTTAGTGGGATAAATCCTGTTCCAGTTCTGTATTTCCAGCTGTTACATATCCACTGCCCAAGGATTACTTTAAACACAATATTTGCACAGCTGAAAGATTATCTTTCTCCCCAGTTCACTGAAAATTCTAACGATCCCACTTTCTTCTTGTCTTACCTCTAGTAGTGGCCTTCTAGCTTCTAAATATATTTTATTGCCATTTTGACTTTTTTCTTTATTTCTTATATATAATTTGATACAAAGATCTTGTATTTCTCATTTCAAGGGATCTCTTTTTAAATCCTATAACTACTGTTAAAATAATTACTGTACTAATACTCTGCACTTGGTATGCTTTTTCACCTTGCTAAAGTACCTATTGTCTACAATTATGACTCAACACTCTTCTGCCTGGTTTCCAAGGCTCCACATCTGATCCCATCCTTCCTTTACCATCTTATTGCCCACTGTTTCCAAATCAGTCACCACTGGCCCTGTCAGAACAGCCTTGTCACTGTACCACACAATTACCAACAAATATTTATATGTTTACATATAGGAAAATATTCCTGTCTTCAAGGTTCTCTATATTCACATCTAGAGTGTTCTGTCCCAATTCATCTAATCCCTATTTTCATATTCTTCCAAGTTTAGCTCTAGCCCTATCTCCTTTAACATGATACTAGCCCCCATTGAAACTCTTCTGCTAACTCCTAATGCATCTATGAATAAAATATGGTTGAGTCTTAAACATTTTCTTGCTGTTTCACAGTTCTTGGTTTGAAATCCATTACAAATTATTGAATGGCCATACCTCAGTTTTCTTTCGTACCTCCCACAAGTGCTTTAGATGGCCATCACAACCTGTTTGTTATTTCCTGTCTAAAATGGCCACTTCAGTTAGCAGGTTATGGTGAAAGAACATGAGTGTTGGAATTAGTTGGAGCTGGGTTTGACGTCAGTTGCTAACGCTTACTAATAAGGTGGTCTCTGGATAAGTGTCATAAACAATCTGAATCTTTATTTTTATTATTGAAACGAGTAAAATAATACCCATCTCCCAGAGTTGTTGTGAAAGTCACATGAGGTAATGTGAAAACACCTAGCACTGTGCCTGACATCTAACGTGCTAAATAAACAGTTTCCTTCCTCTTGTATGTGCTATTAACCTCTTGACTTTTCTTTGAAACGTTGATGGAAAATATTTCTGCTCTAGCTCTTTTATTTTTCCCAGGATACCGGACATTTAGGGAAGTTGAACAGATAAAGGAAGAAATTTTGGAAATTTGCCAGATTGAAGCAGGAAATTGAGGTTTTATAGAATTCTAATGTTGAAGCAGTTGAGTATGGAAGTAGCAGATAAGAGAGTTTGGATTATAGGATGATCAAGTGGAAGAGCACTAGACTAAATCACCAGATCTTGGTCCAAGTCCAAATGCTTGTGCTAAATATCTGTGTGATCCTAACAAGGTCATTTAGATTCTTAGGTATGTTTTCTTGTGAAAATAGTAAGTATGTGGACTAGATCACTTCTCATGTCCCTTCCAGTATTAAATTCTGTGACTTTATGGGTAGTGATAAAACAAATGAGATAGGGAAGTGGAGAGGGAGACTGATGACTGGTAAATTGTTTGTGATAGAACCACTGGTAAGTTCAAGTGAGTGGTGGGGAAACAAGGCTCATCAAGGTAGAGAGCATAGATGACAGGGAACAGTCTTGAGTTTTCTATTTCTATCCATAAGAATAGGAGACTATGTGAACTGTCTTTGTTGGCTGAAAAACCCAATTATTATTAATAATAATACCTTGTATTTATAAACTATTACAGTTTATAAACTAATATCTCATATCTCACTTGGTACCCATGACAACCTTTGTAACAAGTATTTATATATGTAGAATAATATATATATATATATGTTTTTAAAATTAAAAAAAAAAAACACATTGCTGTCGAGTTGGTTCTGACTCACAGCGACCCTATAGGACAGCATAAAACTGCCCCATTGAGTTTCCAAGGAGTGGTTGGTGGATTTGAACTGCCCGCCTTTTTGTTAGCAGTCAGGCTCTTAGCCACTGCAGTGCTTTCTAATCAGTTCTGACTCATAACAACTCTACGTACAACAGAACGAAATACTGCCTGGTCCTGCACCATCCTCACTATCACCGCTATGCTTTAGCCCATTGTTGCAGCTACTGTGTCAAAGTATACATATAGATAGATAGACAGACAGACAGACAGATAATCATATATATATAATATATATTATATAAATATAGATGAGCCCTGGTATTGCAGTAGTTAAAGCAATCAACTGCTAACTGAAAGGTCAGCAGTTCGAAACCACGAGCAGCTCTGCAGGAGAAATGTGTAGCAGTCTGCTTTCACAGAGATTTACAGGCTTGGAAACCCTTTGGGGTCACTATGAGTCAGAATTGACTAGATGGCAGTGATTTGGTTTTATATATATATATGGCTGTTGACTAAAAGATCCAAAGTTCGAATCCACCAGGCACTCCTTGGAAGCTCTATGGGACAGTTCTACTCTGTCCTATAGGGTTGCTATGAGTCAGAATTGACTCGATGGCCACAGGTTTGGTTTGGTTTTTAGTTTGAGATATATATATAAACTTTGGACTGTATTATACACCATGGATGGTTACATTGTATGCTTTGTAGAGAGTGTATAATTTGCTCATTAAATTTAGAAATCTGTGGATTAGTTCATTACTGTTCAGATGGTTACTTACTATCTTATAGATAAGGTATTGAAGATTTTATTTGGATTGACAACAAAAAATGTCCCATAAAAAAACTGTGAAAATTTTTGTCTTGACTTAGATCAATGTGACCCTTTTTTTGTCATGTTTCTGCAATATACAAAAATTATATCACTTTCCTGTTGATTGGGCTGACCAAATTTATCAAGACCTCAAATCTCTATTGAGTTTCTCTAATTGTTGTTACTATTATAAAATCCATGTGCCCACCTTAAGGATTCTATGGGCAAAAAATCTTCCATCAATCGCAGCAGGTTAGACAACCTCTTCATCATACAACCATTTCCAATGAACCTGTAACTCTTCCTTCAGGGAATATAAAAGATTTTTTTAGTTCCTATCCTTGTTACTTTTCTTATTATAACTCTCAGTGTAACTGGTGATGAAGAGCCCATGATGTGCCCTTATTCTAGACCCCAAAGTTATCTCAGAACATGGTACCTATCCTAACAATCTTACTGGCTATTCATAAATATAAAACTGAAGGAACACACATAATTAGCAAAATATGTTTTAATTAAATGGTGTGGCGTAGAATATGAATGTAAAATTTCAGGAAAGGGAGATGATGATCCACTGAAAAAAAAAAAAAGACTCTTGGTTATTGAAAGATAAAACACTCAGGAGACAAATCCTAGAATCTGGATACTTGAAAGTCTTCTTGCACCAGTGAAGGAGTACTATTATGCCATCCAACTCCTTTCCTAGAAAAATGAAAAAATGCCTTCTTATCTCCAAACTAATAACTTCTAGAGAAGCCCTTGTGCAGCAATAATTGTGTTTACATCAATTTCTCCATAAAATTTTTGAAATTTGTAAATCCAAGAATTTTAGATGTAGAACTGATAAATCATCTCAATAAATATCCTCATTTGATAAATAAGGGAAATGAAAATCACAAAGTTAAATGATTTCCCATCTATTTTAAGTATATTTCAATTTCATCCAAAAAATGAATTCTCCAAGAAAAAAATAAAGATGCTTATCCAAAAGGCATGAGAATAATAAAAATAAAACCACCAAAACAAGAGATTAGTAGTAATAGGGCAAAAAGAGTTCCATCAAATTCACTAGGAAGGAACGAAACATCGTTCTGGGCAAGGAGAAATTCTGCAACCTGATCAATATGCAAACTTCAGCGTTTCAAATTAACATTGCTACATTTTTCAAGTATATTAACAGAGCTTTCTTCTTTTATCTGAAGTAAATACTCAATAGGGAAACTTGCCTGTTCCTGAAATGAGGCCTTGACCCCCTAACATTTGATCATCCCGATCCCTGGTTCCTCCTAAAATTACTCCAATCCTCCAGATGTCTTTACTCTCAATCCAGACTAGCAGGCTGATCCTCATGCCCACGTTTAACAAGAACTTCTACCAGCCATCACGTAGAACAGGTTAGGAACTTTTCACTAAACTCATTCCCTCATAAAGAAGCTGGCTTAGAAAGCCTATAAATTCAATTTCCTTGCTTGTAAGGAGCATTCTGACTCTGTTTCTTCCAAGACAGGCTTGTTCATTCTTTCATGGTGTATTCAATATTTTTCACCAACATCGTAATTCAAAGGCATCAGTTCTTCTTTGGTCTTCCTTATTCATTGTTCCGCTTTCGCATGCCTATGAGGCAACTGAAAACACCATGGCTTGGGTCAGGCTCACCTTAGTCCTTAAACTGACATCTTTGCTTTTTAACACTTTAAAAAGGTCTTTTGCAGCAGATTTGCCCAGTGCAATACATTGTTTGATTTCTTGACTGCTGCTTCCAAGGCTGTTGATTGTGGATTCAAGTAAAATGAAATCCTCGACAACTTCAGCCTTTTCTGTTTATCATGATGTTGCTTATTGGTCCAGTTGTGACAATTTTTGTTTTCTTTATGTTGAGATGTGATTCATACTGAAGCCTGTAGAATTGGACTTTTTAAAAACTCTTAATCACTAATAACGCTAAACCAAGACTAAAATGTACCCCCCAAAATAAAGATCCCAATGATTTTTTTTAAAGAAAAATATTTGAGTTTGAATTGCAAATTGTAATTGAAATGTTATCTTTAAAGATAAAGTTCACAATTGAATTACATTTTAAATAAAAGAGTGTAAGTTTAGGGTATATGTTTTAAAATGCATGAGATCTATTAATTTCAGAAGAGCTAAAAAGGTCACCTTGTGATTTTCTCTAGAAAGAGATATTTATAGATCATGGGTTAGGTTTTTTTACCTACATAGCTTCTAGCTAGCTTTAATATATTTCTATCCTCAGAATGCGTGTTTCAAATATTACTGCTTCTGTAAAGTTTTATGTAAGAAATCAAATTTGTATAAATCATAACTTATTTTACATTCACCAGGGGGACTATTGGGGAAAAAAATCTCCTGATGAGGCATTCCATAAAATTAGCAATCATTTTTCAATGTGCATTCCATCATCTATCTGGAATTTCATACACTAGACTTACTTAAAATGAATTTTATTTCTTTTTGAAAGGATGAGTAACTGCAGTTTAGCTACTTTTTTCCCAGTTGGGTATTTTCCTCAGGTTTTTCTGTGACTGGAAAACATGGTGGTTAAGCACTTAGCTGCTAACCAAAATGTTGGTAATTCGAACCCACCAGCTGCTCCGTGGGGGAAAAGATGTGGCAGGCAGTCTGCTTCTGTAAAGATCACAGCCTTGCACACTCTATGGGGCAGTTCTACTCTGTCCTATAGGGTTGCTGTGAGTCAGAATTGACTCGATGGCAACGGGTTTGGTTTTGGGTTTAGCTGCATTTACATGTATATAACAGTGAATCGGGTTTTCTTTTAATAAATGGACAGCTTTAGGAAAACAAATAATTTTAATGCTCTCATTTTGACAGAGCTCTTTCAATGTAAAGGCTGACTTAAGGAAAAGAATGGTAAGTTTCACTTTACCACCATAAAATGCAGTGTATATACATAGTGAATTAAGAGAATTGCTTTAAAAGACTTTGCAAGAGTAATTACATAACTTTTATTCATTTTCTTGGGTCTCAGCCTGTGGTTTTGAGCTAGAAGACAAATTTTTAGTTTGTTTCATTGTTTTCCTTTCTATTGTCAAACAGACAAGAAAATAATTCATTCAGCCGGCCAATCAAATAATTCATTAATCTTAATTACTGGTGTTTGCATACTGAGAATGTTCTCCTGCTGGTTCCAATTAAATCTGCAGTTCCTTGCTCTATTAATCCACTAGCCGTAATTCCAAGGGATGCATCGAGATCACTGTTATAAAACATTTGTGGCAAACTTGCTCTTGTTTCAGAAATGGTTATAAAATTATAAAAAGATAAACCCAGTGCCATCGGGTCGATTCCGACTCATAGCAACCCTATAAGACAGAGTAGAACTGCCCCATAGAGTTTCCAAGGAGTGCCTGGCGGATTCGAACTGTTGACCCTTTGGTTAGCAGCCATAGCACTTAACCACTATGCCACCAGGATTTCCAAAAAAAGATAGTGCCCCTTAAAAAAACATGATTAAAAAAATCCACTGTTGCCAAGTCGATTCTGACTCATAGCGACCCTATAGGACAGAGTAGAACTGCTCCACAGGGTTTCCAGGGAGGGGCTGGTGGATTCAAACTGCTGACCTTTTGGTTAGCCAAGCTCTTAACCACTAGCAACAACACAATACGTTTTTTGCAAAACTTAAAATAATTTCTAGTAGTTTCCAATGATACATGAATTTCTTCCTAATACACTAGTAGACAAAAAAAATAAAATTGGTTGTGATTATGGTAGAAGCATATTGTAGCTATTATTCAATATTTAAAACATGGATGATGAAATGTTTTAAAATCAGTATTTTTGCTTGAAATCCAAAAGATTCATTGACTTAAAATTAAGTAGGACAAATCCACTTAACAAAATACTCCCCTGGAAAAAAAAATTCTAACTTGCATTGATTTGTCACTTTATCCTTTTAAATTTGAGGTATTTTTACTCATGGCTGTTTAATATTCTTCTTTACAAATGTTTCCAGCATCAACAGTTTTCCAATGCTTTTGAAGTACTAATTTATATTTTACTTTAGGTCTTCACAGGGATCTTCACAGCAGAAATGGTCCTCAAGATCATTGCCATGGATCCATATTATTATTTCCAAGAGGGCTGGAATATCTTTGATGGAATTATTGTCAGCCTAAGTTTAATGGAGCTGGGCCTGGCAAATGTGGAGGGATTGTCTGTACTGCGATCATTCAGACTGGTAGCTGCATAAACTATCTTTCTACCCTGTCTTTTATTGGCCTAGCTTTTATTTTGGAATCAATGTGTATTTATATATTTGTTTATTTTTAATTTACATCAATGTGATATCCTAATAAAATACATAAATATTTTCTTTAAGGTTAAATATGAAATATTTTCTAAGAGTGATAAAAATAGTTGATACATTTCAAAATTAGATACATAAGGCTCATTTAAAAAAAGACATGTGCTTCTAAAACTAATTTTTAAGTTCATGTTTTTGTTTTGTTTTTCTTTAAAGTCTGAGATGAAAATAAATGCCTTAATCCCCAATTAATATTAACTCTTTATTAACCCTACTTGTAATAGTGGTAACTACTTTAAAACAACATGTGGAAAAATATTTGATGTCATCAAAACCTTAAATAATAATATTATAAACCTTTTTAAACTATAGCAAAAATATTTTATTGGTTAATAAGTAAAATTTTAACTGGAAATTAAAATGTACATATTTTCAAATTGAAGGAAAACTTTTCTGTACTTTGTTTTATTAGTTTGTTTCACAATTATTTTATAGTGGCTCATTAAAAATACACAGTTCATGATTTTTAAGATTACTTTCCTGTTACTCTCTAAAATATAGGCTGAGGGTGACATTAGTTTACTAAATTTACAAATATCTCCAATGAAAATATTAATTTTTTTCATGGGTATTCTGTTGATGCAGAAATGTATCATTTATCACTTTTGAAATGTTGTAAATTTTTTTTTTTTTACTTTTGCATGTAAATGATATGATTTGATTTACAAATCCTGTTGTTAACTCTCTTTTTTCTAGATTTGAAATTGAATTGGTTTAGTATGTTTTGAGTTTTTACATCCCACAGAGGTGGGTTTACAAGATGGCATACTAATAAAATGATGTCTAACTAACTTCCATAATTACATTGTGATTACTACTAACAGTATCTTTTCACTTGATTACAGCTCCGAGTTTTCAAACTGGCAAAATCCTGGCCCACACTGAATATGCTAATTAAGATCATTGGCAATTCTGTAGGGGCCCTGGGTAACCTCACCTTGGTGTTGGCCATCATCGTCTTCATTTTTGCCGTGGTCGGCATGCAGCTATTTGGTAAAAGCTACAAAGAATGTGTCTGCAAGATCTCCAGCGACTGTGAACTCCCACGCTGGCACATGAATGACTTCTTCCACTCCTTCCTGATTGTGTTCCGTGTGCTGTGTGGGGAGTGGATAGAGACCATGTGGGACTGTATGGAGGTCGCTGGCCAAACCATGTGCCTTATTGTTTTCATGCTGGTCATGGTCATTGGAAATCTTGTGGTACGTATGTTTTATGAAATGTTCATAAATAAGGACAGCGCAAGGATCCGGGAGTAGCTGGGAAGGTGGCCTGAGGTAGTAGACATGTATCTGATTTTATAGTCAAAAAGGCCTAGAGTCAAATTCCAAACCCAAGACCTGCTTTCTGAGCACGGGCAAGTTACTTAACTTCTCTGAGGCTCAGGGTCCCCATCTATGAAACTGGAATAACAAAACGTAAATTTTAAGGTTGACACGAGAATTAAATGAGGTGGTATCAAAGTTTGAGGAGCATAAATGTTAGTTTTTTGTTTGTTTTTCTTCTTCAAATAAAGTACATTTTTTATCATCAAGACTAATTTTTATCTTATTACTATTTTGATAATATAATGATCACCAGTAAATTTAAAATACAATTATCTATTTAATATTGAAGTTGTTCTTTATACATTCATATTTCATATTGTTAGCTTACTCAGAAAGGCATAAGTTGTGTTCTAACAAATTTTGAAGACAAATTTCAATGACATAAGGCATTTTAGCTATATATTATATTATCCAAATAATTTAGAAGGGGTACTATCTTCTTCCCTGAGTTTACTTTATTAAAAGAAATTATTTCAGTTTGAGTTATTCATATATATATACACATACATACATACATATATAGAGAGTGACTAGATTTAAAATAAGTTGGTTTTTAGCTGTGATTTAAAAGCACCAATGTAAATGCATAGTCTGTGTTTTAATGCTTAAATTTCTCAATCATGTGTAGACAAAGCATTTTTTTATGCCATCACACTGGACCTTCCCTTGAGGGATACATTTCAAGTGAGATTGCTTTAAAGAATGCTAATGGGTGCCCTGTGGACATACAGTTTTTTTCCAGAACAGTATATTAGGCAGCTCTAGATTCTGAATAAAATCTGATAGAGAAATAAAGAAGCAAACTAGGTTTCTTGCTTTGCATGTGCCTTCCTACCATGTAACATTCTCTGATATTTGATACATACATTTCAAGCTAAAAATATTCCTATAAATTTCCTTTTACATCAGATATAACGAATTATTTCTGCCTTAGCCATAGTTTATCAGAAAATTGGTTAATTTTTTTTCCCATGTATCCCAATAAAAAAAAAATGGTACCCTGAAATTTAAGATTTCCTCATATACTCCCCACAAAAAAAAGGAAAGAGAAAAATTTACATTGTATGGGTCTAGTCTGAACTCTGGAGTAATTTTAGATTTTTCTCCATCTGTTGAGCTATTTGAACACATAAGTTTCAAAGTGTATTTGATGAGAAATGTGTTAAAACTTAGATAATTTGCTGTTTAGAAATTTTGGCTTTTACAAAAGATTGAGTCTACTGGACTGAGAGAATTTTTTTTTAAGTATGTTGTTTTTGCTCAGATCAGCAGACTAAATAAATAAGTCCATTATTTACACACATAATGCTAAACATTCCCTAGATGAACTTGTAAGATGAAGTAAAATGATTGAGATGAAAATATCATTTTCTTTTCTCATTGGCAAAAACAATAAAAGGGGGATTTTGTCTTTTCATTGGCAAGCTTAACTGACTGAGTAAACAATTTAAATTGTAGAAGCTCTGATTGCTGGTTGTCCTTCTCAGTGGGAAGAAAGAGGTGTTTGTTTTACTACTTTGTCCTTTTGGCAGGTAAAAGACATCAGGTCCTTTTACATAGTATCTGGCTTAGATATGTTTGAAATATATTAAGCACTCAATAAAAAAACTCAATAAGCATTTGTTAAATTAATTTTAGCAAAGATCTATGAGTTCCCTGAATTTAAGCTATTTCATGCCTACTTCAATATTAATGTAACAATTTTTCTTTTTTGCTTTTAGGTTCTGAACCTCTTTCTGGCCTTATTATTGAGTTCATTTAGTTCAGACAACCTTGCTGCTACTGACGATGATAATGAAATGAACAATCTACAGATTGCCATTGGAAGGATGCAAAAGGGAATAGATTATGTAAAAAATAAAATACGTAAATGTTTCCAAGGAGTCTTTTTTAGAAAGCCAAAAGTTATAGAAATCCACGAAGGCAACAAAATAGACAGTTGCGTGTCCAATAATACTGGAATTGAAATAAGCAAAGAGCTGAATTATATTAAAGATGGGAATGGGACCACTAGTGGTGTAGGTACTGGAAGCAGTGTTGAAAAATGTGTAATTGATGAAAATGATTATATGTCATTCATAAACAACCCCAGCCTCACTGTAACAGTGCCAATTGCTGTTGGAGAGTCTGATTTTGAAAACTTGAATACTGAAGAGTTCAGCAGTGAGTCAGAATTGGAAGAAAGCAAAGAGGTAAGAATGATTTTAAAATGCTGTTGCATTTCCCAAAATAATCATGCAGTCTAATTCTTTAGTATTCTTCATTGCATTAATGCATTATTAGCATTCTTTAATGCATTAATAGCATATTAAGAATTACTATTGAAAGTAATTATGTAGAAATGTTAGAAAAGCATGAGATACTCTTTTTTGAAAATCTATTTCTATAAATTTCAATTTTTCCATATGAAAACAATCATTCTGAACAATTAATATATTTGTTTTCTTTCTTGATAGCTTGAAAATCTGATTTAAAAAAAAAGTGTTCTTCCAAAAAAGAGTGGTTATTTAATACATTCTACTCTACACTACATTATACTCTGTAGAAAACGCAATGAAACATATTTTATTGATCATTGTGAAAGTATCGTCTCCTTATTCTCTATAATATACTAGGTTTTAATATGATTTTTTAAGTAAAGTCTTATGTAGCTTTTATTCACCTCTTAAAGTTTTATTCTCTATCATAGAGTTTTATTCATTTATGATAGTGTTATACATACTTAAAAAGTGCAAAGAGCACTGATTTTACCTTGAGCACTGAAGGATAAGCAAATCCACAAAGTCTTCAGATTAACTGGAAAATACTAAGAACTACTTAGAAAAACTCCACTTTAGGATTACAGTTAAACTGTAGTCTAAAAAGCTGTTCCTACTGTCACATTACTGGTTGTTAAGAAAGAACAGATAAGAAAAAGAAAGAAAATTGTTTCTACTCTGTAATTCATTGGGTCCTATACTATAATAGTCTCAGTTGCTTAGCGGTATTAACTCGGCAACCCTGTTGTGGCAAACAATTAAAATTCTTTACTATAATTTATCTATGGACTTCTAATATACCATTAGGAATAAGTGCCACACAGATGGAGTTATTAAAAGCATGTTTTAGCTTGAGGGTGTAATACTGACATCATAGGAATCAGACCAATGATGTCTGATTTTGTGAGCATATTTTGGAAACTTCTTTCCTAATAAAAAAAAATAATAAGCATATCAGAATTTGATCTGAAATTCATACAAATAAGTAGCTGACAATGTTAGAATTAATAACCTCCTGATCTTGTTCCAGGCATTTCACAGCTGCTGAAGTAGAATAGTAAATGTGAAAATACTTTGAAAAAATGTAAATGTATAGTACAAAATACCAAAAAAAAAAAAAATTGATCCCATCGAGTCAATTATGACTCATAGCGACCTTATAGGACACAGAACTGCCCACAGGGTATCCAAAGACCGACTGGTGGATTTGAAATGCCAATCTTTTGATTAGCAGCCATAGCACTTAATCACTGAGCCACCAGGGCTCCACAGTACAAAATAAGATAGTAATATTCTCTCTCTTAATTCCACTCAAAGTCAGTTTATTGAGGCCACTTTTAATTTGTTTTAATTCTCTATACTAAGAATTCAATTCTTATTTTGCTTTCTATCACCTGGCATAGACTTATTTAAGAAGAAACATCAGTTAACAAGCATTTATTGAGCAATTTTTGTAAACTTAGAACTTTGCTGGGTGCTAGGGCAAGGAAGAGTTAAAGGGAAACTGTACAGCATAATCTCCCTTTAGGGAAATCTCAGCATCTTGGAATGAGCTAATACTAACTCGTAGAATCATTAAAGACCTATTAAAAAGTTTAATCCTGAAGGAATTAATATAAGGCTATAGGTGTTCGGAATAGCAAAAAATCAGTGGAGTAGTTGTTAAAGAGATGAAATTGAAATGGACCTCAAAGTTTGGATCAAATATAGATGAACAGAAAGCAAAAAGCAGAAGCCTACTAAATGAAAGTCAGAGTTGGGAATGAGTTTAGTAAGTGGGCAAGCAGTGATGCAATTGGCATGAACAAAGTACTGGTGAGGAGATAGCATTTCAGATTGTAAAGTCCTTGAAGTAAGTCATGAGAGCTTGGAATTGGTTGCGTAAGTCAGTAAGGAGCAACTGTCTGTTCTTAAGCTGCAGAAAGGAAATAAGAAAAGCAAAGTTTATTTGATACCAAAAGGTAAAACAGTTGAGACTGAGAGGCAAGGAGGATTGTTATGGGGAATGTGGTCACAATCATTTGATGGCAGTAAGGTGATGAAATCTGGGCTAGGGTAACAGTAGTGGCAACCGAGACCAAGTAGCAATTTGACAAACCTTATAAAGATTCTGAAAAAATGGTAATGCCACTGTCTGAAATGGCCTTTTTAGGAAGGTGACCCACCTTTATGTCAGAAGAAGAAGAGTTCAATAGGCGTATGCTGAATTAGAAGTAACATGTTGGGAAACAGTCTGAGTGAGAGATCAGGATTTAAAAATCAATAATGTGAATTTCGTAAGCATCTGCTTCCCTGAAATAGAGAAGCTCACCAAAAGCTAAGTACAAAGAATAAATAAGGGTAGATTTAAAGACAAAACGGTACATATAGCTTGAGGTCAAGAAGAGGTAGGAAAGCTAAAGAAAGAGAAAAGCTTTTGCTAGATTAATATCATAGGTTTTGTCACGTCTGACCTGTGGAAAATAAAGATCTTAATTTTCTTTGACCAAGCAGTTGGTTTCCAAAATCCTTCAAAACTTATTTAATGTATACAAATACTTCAAATGGGTGCTTAGAAGGATCCTACTCAATTGTCATGTCTTTTTAATGGCTGAAAAAACCAATTTGGAATACTGAGATCCAATGTCTCCCTCATCAACCCCTGGAAAACACTGTATTACATGAACAAAAAATTCTTATTAGATGATATTATTATAACCATTCTATCCTCTTTCAAGCTAATTTTGAATACATGGAATCCAGTTACAGAATGTAATGAGATTGCTTTAAAGGTATGGACATGTTGGTAGGGAAATAAAGCAAATATAAATATTATGTTTTTATATAAATCTTGGATAAAATTTCAAATTATCTTACACAGAAATATTAAATTCAACAATAAATTTTATGTAAATGATTTGATAAAATTAATACCAAAAAGCTCAGAAAAAGGAATAGGGCCATCTTCATGTATGCTCACACACAAGAAAAAAAGACACTGTTTTTAAAAATAAAATTAAAAATCAACATGTTCTAACATTACAGATTTAGATAAATTTCAGCTTAAATGCAGTTATTTGAAATTTAAATTTCTGAAAACTGCTGGCATTGAACACTGGTCACATTTTAGGTGCACACTTATGTTGGCCAGGTTATGTCTTTTTTAATAGCTATCACAGAGACAGACAGAGATTAAAAACAACATATTCACCAGGCGACATGGTTCATGCTTTAGTTTTTTGACAAATAGCAAAAGAACACTGAGCTCTGATTTGGAGTGCAGGCTACTCTTTTTCTCTGTGCTGAGAAAGTGAGCATTTATACAGATTAAACCCATCAGACTGATACATCTCATAAATATGTTTTACAATTACAAGTTTCTGCTTTAAGATGAGGCAGTAAACTAATCACTGATCTAAATGGTATTTGAAAACTCTGGCTACCCTAATCCTTCTGTTAAGCTTCATAATAAAGCTTAGCTGACTAGTAGTTCAGGATGGGAAAAATGATCCTTAGAATTTTTTAGAGATAAAAACATGAGTTGCTGTTATTATATTCTGGACCTCTAACATAACAGGCTGGTATGGAAACAAATATAATGCTTTGCATGAGAAAAGTGTAGGAGAATTGGAAGCATGGATTTCAAAGTATCATTTTTTTTTAATCTTAGTAAAAGTCTTGGAATTAAACAAATCTTATTTTTTTTTATGATAAGATATAAGGTAGAATTCTGTTTGTTTTCCTGTTCTTAAAGTTCACATAATTATGATTTCTTCATTTTTTTATATAACTATGGATTTTTATAATTTAGTTCTTTAAAGATTATTGGTTCAATTAACATCTTTGTTTGTAAGTGAAGGATATAGAATAAATGCTTTTAAGAATCATATTTGAAGTTGAATTCCAAAGCAAAATCTAGCAGTATCATACTATGACCTTCACTGCTTACCATTCTTACTTCTCACAGGGGTAAAATCAAGCTGGAGCCATCGAGAATGCAGCTCTGGTGGTTTTTAACCAGCCAGAGTCTCGTGCCACCTCTTTTACCCAGGTTACCCAAGCAAGTTGTACATGTACAATCACTTTCTAAATGAATATTGACTGGCCTGCATGCTACTCAGCTATGTTCCTTCCCCTGACATGGCAAGGAAGTGCTAGACGTGCCCCGCTGCTCTCTGCTGAATCGTGTGACACATCACAGCATGGTCAGGCGAGACGGGCAGCCCCAATATCATATGTGATTCTGCTAATGAGTTTTCCAGTTTAATCTTTTAAAAACAATAATTGCATGGTCTATAAGATTTATAATATTTACAATATCTAATTTTAAACACTATAGGAATGCTGAAAGTTCAATGTAGTCAGGGACTTTAGAGAGCATGCATTTTTTAATTTCTTTGCTTTTTTTTTCAGCGAAATAACACCACAACTTTTGTGTTGATTCAGCCCTTATAAGTGAATTGTATTACCAAAATGAGCCTCACAGGTTTTTTTCCTTATAGTGCTGCCATTTGAGATCATTATGTTCAGATCCATGAATATCATTTTTCTACCCATCCAAATCATGTGCTCCAGATGGAAGTGTTTGCTTTGGTGTTTTTTGGGAGAGGCTCTATAAAAAGAAGTAGGGTGATCGTGAGTTTTTGAGATATGAAGGGCCATAGTCTGTATGTATTTGGGCACTACATATCTTGGATTTTCATGTAGTTTGGGAACACTGTAAAGTGTCATGTGTCTGCAAAACCGTAAGTGGCCATTGTAAAGGAAATAGAAATAAGGGAAGTATCATTATATAGGGTGGGAAAAGTTCATTGCCTCTGATCATTAGGTAATTGGTCGAGTGTACCCATTTTTTATTTAAATCTCCCTGATCTACCTCAGCTTCTCCCTATGTATTCCACCTCACAACTGAGCAGGTAAAAAACAAACTTCGAACATACACTACTTTTAATTATTAAGTATTAACTATAGTTTTATGAGGGGTAAAGGGCATCTCTTAAAGATTACCGGTGATTTGTGGATCAACTAAACGATTAGCTTATTCTCTTGACTCAACTTTTTCCTGTTGATTTCATTTCTGACTGGAGCCTCCACCAGAATGCATGCTCTGGGAAGGAATTTATGAAGAAAAATTGAAAAACTTCATAAATATTGGCAGTTTTCAAGACTTTGGGTGATAAAGAATAACTAGAGTTTGGGGTTGTCTGTAGGTTTGATTTATACATACTTTCTTCCTTCTGAGGGAAAATTTGAGCATTAGTTGTAGAATGCAACAACTCCAGGAATAGAATTATTAATGAGAAATACAAGGGGGAAAAAAAAACAGTCCCTGGTGATTTAAGCAGCTTTTGCTTAGCACTGAGTTTATAGCCACTGTGTAAAATCTGAGTTATTTTCTTCTTCACAAGCAGAACAGAATTAAATAGTACTGACAAATTAACATTTACACCATTATAGGAGGATTCCCTTCTTTTGAAAGCCTTTATGGAAACCCTGAAAATAGATCCTTGACTAAGGTCCTCAGCATACGCCCTCCAGAAAATGTGCTGTGTCTCATTTTCAGAATTTGGAGAGCAATGCGAGAATGACTCTAGGTTTCAATTTCTCTATTATGCAATTAGTGTCTTCCAGATACTCTTTGTGAAACTGAAGGCAAGGCAACTCTTGGAGAGGAACAGATAAGTATGTGGATAGCCATTTTAGACCTTGCTTGACCTTTAGAGAACTGTCTTGGTACTTTAGTGTAGTTGTGCTGAAATAAAATCCAATTAAGGCTGGTTTAGATGGAAATTTTTCTCTCTTCCCAACCGGGTCCCAAGATAAGCCATCTTCTTTTGCCTCGTTGATGCCTTTCTACTCTGCTCTTCAACTACCACATAATTGTTTTCAGTTTCATAAATCATGATATTAATAAGGCTATCTTAAGAGAAAAGGAGCACCAGGAGCATTATACATTTAAAATATGTGAAAACCTAACTAAATGGAGTTGGTTTATATATTTACCTTTTGATAAGTGGTCCAGAAACAAGAGAGCTACTTGGTTATCCTTGTCTCTGCGTTGGACCAGCAGCAAAATGGCCTCACTGTGTGTCTGTCTGTTCTTCAAATGAAATATCGTAAGTCAAGATATGGCTATGCAAATCCAAAAGATCAGACTAAGGCCCTGATAGTAATGTTTGACCAAAGATTTTCCTTTTCTACTTGCAAGACAAAATCCATATGATTTAAGAGAAATGGCTAGATTTTAAAGGCAATCTGTAATGGCTGAATCTTTTATTTTGCCTCTAGAATCATACAGCAGTTTGTGAAAGTCAAACATTTAATAGGTGATTGAAAATAAAGGAATTTGAGCGCATTTCAGTGGAAGTAGACCAGTTATTAACATTCTATCTCAGAAAGTTAAACTTGATTATTTAATTGGATAAAAATCAAGAGTAACAGTAGTCATAAGGGGGAATTTCTATATGTTCATGTTATTAGGGGAAAAAAGGTTGATGCACTCACGGCTGTGTTGGGTGCTGATTCTGTCATTTTTTTATGTTGAGATAACCCATTCCTCTGAGTGGTATTTGTGGCTAACCTTCTTGAGAACTTCATATTCAGGTGCCATGTCTTTGAGAACATGGTCCTGGATCAGTGTACAGCTTCCACAGCATTGCGCCAGGCTTCTGCTACAGCCAGGCATGTTTTCTGAGGCTGAATTAGGCCGAGAGAATGTTGCATCTTAAAAACTGCTTCCCAGCGTGCATCTGTAGAGCATAAGCTATCATCCCTCTGTAGACTCAGTAATTTCTACAAGGGATGGAAGAATCTAACTTTTGAGTGCCATAAAATATTGTAAGGGTAGGGAGAATATAGTACAAGAAAACAACTTTGAACTTGTACTATGTGCTTTTATGTGGAAATTTATTATTGTTATGCCTGTACACCCAGTTATTTTTTCTAACTACTTCAGAACAAATATTAACTTCAGTTATTTAGTATGGTCATTGAGTTCCTTAATATAGTAAATTTTTTGAGTTTCTTTGTTTTTGTTTTTTTTTTTAATATCATTGTAGTATCACAGCTATGACAATATAAAAGTAAGTCATTCTTTGTATTTATCATCAGTCACTTGCTTTTAAATCAGTTACATCCTTTTAAATAAGCTTGGAAACCATTCGGTATGACTATGATAAAATGCACCACAAACTACCCTCTACTAGAGTATGAATGCCAAAGTGCTGAATTTAATTAGAAAATGTTTACTTAGATAGTAGTATATCAGTGTATAGAATTTAAAATGTTTGAATAGTTTTCTAGAGTGTAAATTTGTGATTTAAAATTACAGCAGTAAAACTCTTCATGTATCCAATGACTAAAGTAGGTCAGGCAGAATATTGTAATTGGTAAGTGGGTATAATTTAAGAAGAATATATTTCAAGTTTTAATTTATAAATGTAGGTCATTCTACAACTTTTGAAATTTTATATAGTCGATACAATATTTTCATAACATCGCAGAATAAATCATATGTATTTTCGTGTGATAAAGTATGGCAATGGGATTGAAAATAGTGTAGTGACATTTCTGAATAATAAGATTAAAACATGAATCAGACTGATTCTCTAACTTACAGAAAGTTGGATTCCTGTAAGCCTTCACCAGGAAGGGAGCCTACTTCAAAATACTTTTTAGTAAAATGAGCACTAGCTTACCGATTATCTTCTAATCCTTGTGCAAACACTGCCTTCAAGTCTGCCTCCAAACATTCATTGAGGAGATTTCAAGAGTGTAAGTTTAAAAAGTTTATCCTTATAATCAGAAAAAATTCCTAGATAATAGTGAAGAAATTCTCTACGTAAATTGAGTTCTCCTCATTTAAGAAGAGGAGAATACCAGCAAGATTTTTTCCTTGTCTGTGTTTTCAAATGATACGTTGTGCATCATAAGACCAGGCAGACAGCAGTGAACTGATTGCTGTCCCATGCTTCACTGATACATGAATACATAACCTTTATAGCCATTGAGGAAATTGAGCATATTTATATCCAAACAAGTCAGTTACATTCATAAACATTTACAATCTAAAGTCAGTACCAATAACAAAAATACATCCAGAAATCCATACATGGCAAACAATCTATTCAATTATCATTCAGGTTAGTGGCTACTACTGCTTGTGCTGTGAAGGGTTTGCTTTAAATAAATATTTATATTTAAATAAAAGACACCTGTATAACATATGGCAGGCAATCATAATGTGAGAATTTGAACATCTCACAATTGTATTAACAGTGCTAAAATGGCAAGGGTGAGTATATTTTCCAAATGGAGAAGTATATGTTTTTCAAATGGAAAAGCATATATGTAGATACAGCTGTCTTTATTACTTTATTCTTTTATATGTATTTGTTAAATTCTAGAGAAACATTTGGGGAAAATCATGTGTATTTAGCCACTGAAATAATAATTGCTATTTAATGAAAAATGCATTTTGTAATACTGTTAATTTTTTGTTAAGGCCATGATTGAATTACATATCAAATGGAGAGATGAGATTATCTAAATGCTATAACTCTCTCTTTAGGAATAATATAAAAAATGTATTCAATCATTCATTCACTCTTCATGAACTCAACATAACTATTTACTGTCTATTTGATGCTGATGTACTGGATCATTTGGTGTATATTAAATATACACACACATACACACGTATATAAATATATACATATACACACCCACTACTCATTTATTGACATAGTTTCCAAAGACAAAGTCTTTATGTGAAATTGGCATCATTCAAGAGTCAGGGGCTGTGCCTATCTTTAGCGCCAGTGCCTGGTCACTCACTGCCTGTTCAGTGCCCCTGGTATGTCTTGGGATGTGCGCGGCACCGGTGGGCCCTCCTTCCCCACCACCTTGGAGCCTGTGGGGGTTGAGGGTGGTCATGATGGTGCTCAGGCGTTGCCTGCTTCTTGCCGTCTCCTGCCACCTGCCCTGGGTGGGGACTCCGCTCGCCCTCCGTGTGCCCCAGCCCTGCAGCCCTGCCCCTTCCCTCTCTCCCTTTCCTGTCTACCCGTCACTGACCTCTCCAGCACCTCGGGGCCCTTGCCTGGCCTCTCCCTGCCCACTCGCAACCTTGTGTCAACCCGCTGTCATCCTATGCCCTTTGTGGTCAGACCGAGATGTCACGAATGGGAGAAGGCATCCTGAGGCCAGGTCAGCCACCATCCCTCATGTGGCCCAGTCATCACCAGAGCCTCCAGTATATCAGTTGAGGTGACCTACGGAGGGCACCCAGTCCAGACCATCAGAGGTGCCGCCTAAGAATTTTTTCTGAGTTGTCATAAATGCGAAATGTCGGATAATAAGATAGTCGATAACTGAGGAGTAGGTGTTATGTTTATACGCACACACATATGTGTATATTTATATACTAGGAGCCCTGGTGGCACAGTGCTTAAGAGTTCAGCTGCTAACCAAAAGGTCAGCAGTTTGCATCTACCAGCTCCTTGGAAAACCTATGGGGCAGTTCTACTCTGTCCGATAGGGAGGCTATGAGTCGGAATCGACTCGTCAGCAACGGGTTTGATTTTTTTTTGGTTTAATATACTTGGTATACAAATGAAAATATATAGATAATCCATTGCCAGTGAGTCAATTACGACTCACAGTGACTGATAAGACAGAGTCAAACTGCCCATAGGGTTTCCAAGTCTGTAATCTTTATGAAGTGAACTGCCACATCTTTCTCCTGCAGACTGGCTGGTTGGTTTGAACCACTCACATTTTGGTTAGCAGCCAATCACTTAACCTCTGTGCCACCAGGGCTCGTTTAATATGTAGATGCATGCATACATATATATATACACATACATACACACTCACACACACACACACACACACACGACTATTTTGTTAAAGGAAACAAGTAGAATGGACTAAACGTTCTATAAAACATCCTGGAAAAATGGTTTAGAAATTGTGCAAGAAAGAAAGGTTTCATGGAAAAGGTGGACCGTGACCCAGGCTAAGAATAAATTTTTGAGCTTGGATTAGGCAAGAGGAAGAAGAAAAATGGAATTTTTTATAACGAACCTCAAAATAATGTTTTTTACTGCTGTTAATTTGTGCCACCAAAACACATTGCCGTCAAATTGATTATGACTTATAGTGACCCTATAGGACAGAGTAGAACTGCCCCACAGGGTTTCCAATAGGACAGAGTAGAACTGCCCCACAGGGTTTCCAAAGAGCCTGGATGATTGGAACTGCCAGCCGTTTTTTAGCAGCCAAAGTCTCAACCGCTTCACCACCAATTTGCACAGTGGATATTATTGCTGCCACTCATCAAAAGCCAGCGTCTAATACAGAAAGCACCAGTGAACTTGGAAGAGGAGAGTTGGTTGCAATTCTATCAAGCAGTTGCTTTCCGAGGCCTTTCTTAAAAAAATAAAGATATCCTAACTGTAATAAGCAGAAAAATCTTGGGAGAAGAAAATATGTGTGGCTTTCCCACATCTCTAACATATTAAGAATGGTAGGAATTCTTGTACTATAATGATCCTGAGAACCATCAGCCAAAAATGATGGCCTAAATTCTCTGTTTAGCATACTCAAGACTAAGATGTGTACTACACTATAGAATTGTATTTTGACTTAAAGTAATTTTGATAATATATTTAGTTGGACATGGCTAATGTTACCCTCAAAGAAACACCACAAAAAGGGTCATCTGAATATGACTTTTCTATTTACATTCTAAAATATTAAATTATATTTGCATTATTATTTCAATACATTAGGAATTCCAAGGCAGATTTCCCCCAAATATACTTGTGTTTTGGGAGTTGTTTAGACATTTCTGAATGATACATTAACTCGGAAGATTAGGGCAGAGTCACCCTGCTACTTAGTTATTGAAATTAACAGGGGTTTTTGAAACCACTAAAATGTCCCTGCACTATCCTTTCACTCTAAAAGCTTTACATTGTCTAGGTTGTGCTGTGTGTCATGTCTTTGCATCAGTTTTCATAAAACATTGCACATTCATAATGTCTTCCCAAGTGGTCTCAGAGTTATTAGATACTTATTCTTGTAACATTAAAGTGGCTCTTTCTAGCCATGTGGCATGTCACAATGATTTATTTAAAGGAAAAATTCACAGCCTGATCACATGTTGAATTCAAAATGTGCTCCTAATGAACATCAATACAGATTCTGGACAATGCCATTTATGAAGAAATTTCCATTTCATCTAGAATTCTTTGGGAAGTATCAAATTCATTTCAGCAGTTAAAAAAAAAAAAAAAAGAGGAGATCCATCAATTTTCTGCTAGTAAAGATGAAAATTATGTAAGCCAGAGAAAAATATAGCTCAAAGTTGAAATATAATGACTGTGACTAATGTTAATGTGCTGTTCTTCCCTTCTAAAATTACAGAAACATGGACAGTACTTAGAAACAACTGGTAATGTTCTTGGCCCTCTAAAAATTTCCATCTGAAGAGGTGGAAATTACAATTCGATTTGATACCTTTTAATTACTATAATCAGTAGTAGATGTCAGCATATCAAATTTTTATCAAACTATCTTTGGCCTGAGTACTAACTTATTATAATATTTTAGTAAGGCATTCAAATAGAGACCATAAAATGAGTTAATCAGTATAATCTATCCTTTCCAAATCACCCACACCGTATGCTGTCTAACCGTAATAGCTGAAATTGTATGGATAAATCAGGTCAGTAGTTACATTGTTTTAAATAGTAGGTCTTTATGTTATGAGCACATAATTGTCAGTGATATTAACAGTGTCTACCAGTGCCATTTTTCCACACTATGACAAAGCTTTTCCAAATTAGCTTAATAAAAGAGAAAAGTCACATCTTTGCAATGGGGTTTTGTTTCCAGAAACTAAATGCAACCAGCTCATCTGAAGGAAGCACAGTGGATGTTGCTCCACCCCGAGAAGGTGAACAAGCAGAAATTGAACCTGAGGAAGATCTTAAACCAGAAGCTTGTTTTACTGAAGGTAAACAAACTCTAGTATGATTACATGCAATCTCCCCTCATTCCTTAAACAAACTGAATGTACCTTATTTAAATGAAATATTTAAAATAAATGGTGAAGGCATGCTTATCTTTGTTTTCCTCTTCACTCCCCCAAAAGTCAATCTATCTGTATTTCCATATGATACTATAGTAGTGGCTGTGCCTGGACAATTTAGCTGATGTGAAGTCTTTTCTTTCCATCCCCCACAATGTGGGGAACCGAACACTATGAGATAAATGGCATTCTGCAATGTAATCTCCTTTATACTCTACTCCCTTCAGACCTCTTTGACAATGGAGTGGTTTAATTTATAGATGCTACAGTAAATAGACCCCATCCCTTACAGTTTCAAATGTGGTTAATTTGTGCTGTGGCTAGAGCTGTTTTTGGATGTAGATGTGTTATACAGCTTGTCAGGCAGAATTGTTCTCACAGTGACCAATACAGTGTCTTGCTCACAGATCAATAAAGATTTGTTGATTTGATACGAGTGGATTTAATTTGATGAGTAGTAGCTCAGAGAGTTAAAGCAGAAGAGTGGTTGGAAGTTAGAAATAATATGAAAGCTAAGAGGGGGAGTACAAAGGAATAATATGCTGACTGACAAGATGAGTCATAGGTGTGACTAAGGAAAGCAGTGAGGCTGAAAATAAATTAGCTAGGGAAAATTGACAGTGGCTGATATCTGGGGGGAGAGGGAGATTTTCTGTGCATGAGAGAAAGGAAGTGAAAAATCTAGACTCTCATCAAAATACGAAGAACATGTAGTTTTGTCCCAAACCTGAGAGGTATACCTGGATCCATTTTCATCAATGGCCTTAAAGCAAAGAGAGATCTTGACTGTCTTAAAGAATAAAGTCATTTAAACCCAAACTGTGCTCGGTAAACTAATTCCTTAAATTCTAGGTGGCCGGCTGAATA